>NW_027397066.1:86770343-87049509 GCF_003265705.2 Callorhinus ursinus
CACTTTAAGATTCTTCAGTACCTTTCCATTGCCTTTAGATAAAGACCTTTCCATTCCTTCCTGGTTTCTGTGTATCACCCCGGTCTAACTCTCTCACCATTCCCCGATTCTCTCTGTGCTTTACAATAAGCTATTTTTGGCTCCATTGCCCGAAATATTCTTTCTCCCCCTTCACCCTATGCTTGGTTTGATTCTCCTAGAAGCTCCCTTTGTTCTAGGTATTTTTGTTACCATAGTTCTAAGTACTATATATTTTAATTGTATGTTTACTTGTTAGTGCTTTACCTTCTCCAAGACTGTAAGCACTGATCTGGGACAGTGTCTGTCTTATTGGTTAGGAGCTTAATAAATATTGGAGGGGAAAAGTAAAGGAGGGAGGAGGGTGGAGGGAAAAGACAACAAAATTCATTCTAATACATGCACTATTTGGGTGTTATTGAATTGAATTGAGTTGCAAATAAATCTTGCCTTTATTTTATTTTATTTTTTTAAAGATTTTATTTATTTATTTGACATAGAGAGAGAGAGACAGAGTGAGCACAAGCAGGGGGAGTGGCAGGCAGAGGCAGAGGGAGAAGCAGGCTCCCCACAGAGAAGGGGGAGCCTGATGCAGGACTTGATCCCAGGACCCTGGGATCATGACCTGAGCCGAAGGCAGACACTTAACCAACTGAGCCACCCAGGCGCCCTTGCCTTGATTTTAAATTCAACTTCTACTTCACATTTGCTCTTCCTAATACCATACCTATATTTTTACATGCGCAGGAGTGGCACTTTGCAGTGCGCATCTTCTATCTCAAATCTCAGCACACTACATAATCTTGTTTCTCATTCTCCCCATCCCACCAGCCCAGCCAAAAAATGCCTCTTTTCCACAAGCCAGTAAAAGGGATTAATGGGTTTCTGAATATTTCTTATCTGTATAAATTATGTGAGTAGCATGAAGCCCACCCTGACAGAACTATGCTGTGCTCTTTTTGAAGTTGGATTAAGGGCTCACTAAGCAGGGTGTGCCTGTTAAATTATAATGTTGTAAAGCTTGAATCCTGGAAACACGTACTGTCGATATTTGGGGTTTTAATAGGATTAGCTCTACTATGAAAGAATTCGAGAACATATGTTATGTTCCTGTAAAACTGTGTTTGTGGGTTAATTTGGTATGAAAAGAGATGAGCTGCTTTCCCCTCTATGTCCAGAAAAGATTTGTTTGTTTATACTCTGGGGATTTGAGGAATATACAGAAAATTAGCATCTCATAAGGTATTTTAATCCTTATTAATCTATATAACAATGTTTTTTATTCATGTTCTTGAAATAAAACATTAAAAATTGTGATGTGCTAGAAAAGGCAAAAACTATAGAGATCATAAAGAGATCTATTATTGTCAAGAGGTGGGGACTTCTTGGTGGGGGGAGGGTTGAACAGGTGGAACATAGAGGACTTTTAGAGGAGTGAAACTAGTCTGTATGTCCCTACAAGGGTGGATACACGTCATTATACATTTGTCAAATCCCATAGATTGTACATCACCGAGAGTGAACTCTAATGTAAACTAGGGACTTTGGGTGATAGTGATGTGTCAACGTAGGTTCATCAGTTGTAACAAATGTGCCCTCTGGTGTGGGATGTTGATGGTTGAGAAGGTCATGCATGCGGAGGGGCAGAGGGTATATGGGAACTGTGTAGTTTCGCTCAGTTTTGCTGTGAACCTGAAACTACTCTAAAAAACAGAGCCTAGAAAAAACATAGTCATTTTAGTATCTTTAGTAAGTGTGTTTTTTCCTAAATTGTCCAAATGTTTAACAACTCTGTGCTCTATAGAATATATTTTATTGTTAAATATAGCCTCACCAGCAAAGTACATTCATATATGGAAATGTTTTATGGGAATATTTCACATTTCCAGAATTTGAATTGGATTTTTCTTTTTATTTCACAATGGTTACTTTTTTTCTTTTTTTAGTTTAGTTTTTCTCCCTTTGTCTTATTATTTTCTTCCTTATATATTGTGGTTGTTTTTTACTTGATTTCTTGGATCAAATGCTTGTCATTTGTATTTCTATGCTTCTTATTTCCAATAAGCTTAGTTCAAATAAAGGCTCTAGACTTCTTTCTGAGACCTGCTTTGACTGTGCTGTATTCATAAGTTTTGATATATAGTGTTCTCACTGTTAATTCATTTCTTAATAGGATGTGGTTCAGTTTTGAGTAATATTTTCATTCTAGAGTTATTTATGGATTATTTTAAATTTCTAGGTGCTTAGTGTTTGTTTTGGTGGCTTTATTGCATTTTGATCAGAAGTTCTAATCCAGTGCATGACCACTTTTGTAAAATATTCATTTAAAAATGTGTATTCGGTCTATGCCAGACACAAAGTTTATTTGTGTGCATGTATATGTATTCATAAATAAAATATCTTAAGATTCTTTTGAAACATCTGGAAACATTAGGCCTGTAACCTCCCTGGCAATCACTGGTTGCTGCTGAGCAGGAACCTGCCTGCACGGACATTTAGTTAGGGAGCCATTAGCTCCTGGGCTCCAGCTGATTGACTGTATATGCACACAAACATATTTAATAATCTATAGGTAGTTCCCCTTGTTCATTATTTAAACATTCAATCCCCTTACTTATATTTTGTTGATTGAATTGTCAAATTGTCAAATGTGTATTATAGTTTCCACTTTGATAATAATTTGTCAAAGTCTTCTTTATAAATTATTTGATACATTTTGATACTTTGTTATTCTATGCATAAAAACTCGCAACTGCTGCATCCTGGTAGAGTCTCCCTTTCATTAGTGTGCTAGTTGATTATTTTGGCACTGAATTCTTTTATCTGATATTAGTATTGCAACTTTTTGCTAGCTTTTTACCTGGAATATTGTTATTCACCCCTTCATTCCTATTTTTTCCCCATCAATTTATTTTAGTTGAGTTGTTGTCTCTTTTATTATTATTGATTTGGAGCATTCATATCTTATGGTAGTCAAATACAACATTTACCATGTTTGATCTTATTTAGGCTACCTTTTTCTTTTATTCATCATGGTTTCTTATTTTGTTTAGTCTTCTCTTTTTCTAATTTTGATAGTTGGATCGCATGTGGCTTTTGTAAAGGCCACAAACTGGTGGCCCTTAGGACACACAACAACACTCCTGTATTGCTTGGCCTACATACTGCTAAAACATTTTTAAAAAAAATATTTGCCAACTTTTAAAAAATTATGCATTTGTATATGGATATTTTTGGGGACTGGCTGAGAGGAAGTTGGGTTGAATATACATTTAGTTTGGATTTAGGGGCTCTATTTATGTGGCTTATGTTCACTTCTGTAAAAGTTGAGTTCTTGCCAGCCATCCCGGTGGAGGCTTGGCTTCCAAGAAGTTCCTATAGCCCACTGTGCCGACTCCATTCCTTTCTGGGCAAGAAAGTTTCCAGCACTTCAAAAAGATCAATTGGGGTTAGGAGGAGGGTAGAGGAGGGGTAGTAAGAGAAGAGAGATACATGTGCGTGCATGTGTGTGTGTGTGTTGTGTGTCTGTGTTTGAAATTGAGCAAAGGAGGCCTAGGTTGTCAGTAGAGGTTGACAGGCAGTAACACATCTGTGAGGAGTTTGGTACTCATACTGAGTTTGTTAGAGAATTTAACTCTACAGCGCTTGGGTGGCTCAGTCGTTAAGCATCTGCCTTCGGCTCAGGTCATGATCCCAGGACCCTGGGATCAAGCCCCACATCGTGGGCTCCCTGCTCCGCGGGAAGCCTGCTTCTCCCTCTCCCACTCCCCCTGCTTGTGTTCCCTCTCTCACTGTGTCTCTCTCTGTCAAATAAATAAAATCTTAATAAATAAATAAATAAATAAATAAATAAATAAATAAATAAATAATATATTGATATTCCCTAGGGTCTGTCTTCCACTCTCTTCTCTTCTAGATCCAACATTTCTCCCTGGGTCACTTCATCTTACATGCATGGCTTTGGTCACCCCATATGTGCTGATAACTCCCAAACTGATCTCTCCTAAGCTTCTGACCTGTTATTTTCAAGAGTGTTTTGGTCTCTCTAGCTAAAGGTCCCATTGTACCAAAAACAGGACATACCCAAAGCTGAACTCATCCTTCCCTATCCCCATATGGTCAGTTCCATTCCTGTGTTCTGTCCTTCCTCTCAAAACTGTTTCCCTTTTATCCTTTTTTTTTTTTTGGAGGTAAAATAACAACTTTTATTTTTCTTATTTTAATTGATTTGGCATAATAGTTTGTTCAAAGTATATTTGATTACATATGCTTATGCATATATTATATATGTGTACATAAGCATATACATCATGCTTACGTATGTAATATATAAGCATATATAGAAATATGTATATATAATGATTATGGTTTTATATTTAAAGTGGAATTTCTGGTAGATAGCAGATAGTTGGGTCTTGCTTTTTTATCCAATTAAAAAAATCTTTTTGATTTTGATGTTTAGACCTTTTGCATTTAATGGAAATTGTTGATAAATGTAAAATGCCATCTTGCTGGTTGTGTTCTATTTGTGCCATCTGTTCTTTTCTCTCTTTTTCCTCTTTTTAGGTTTAGTATTTATTTTATCTTTTTTTAATTTAAATTCAATTAATTAGCATATAATGTGTTATTGGTTTCAGAGGTAGAGGTCAGTGATTCATCAGTCTTATATAATACGCAGTGCTCATTACATCACATGCCCTCCTTAATGTCCATCATCCAGTATTTCCCTTTTATCTTAATGGAGAGTACAGTGTTAACATCTCCTTAATTTTCCAAGTTAGAAACATGGAAGTCCTCTTCAGTTCTTCCCTCTTCCTCATTCTTATTTAACCCTTCTGCTTTCTAAATATTTCTCAAACTTTTCATCTTTTGCTATCCCTTCTACCACCCTTCTGTCTAGTTATCACATCAGGTTCACCCTCAGAAGTCCAAGATTTCCCGCCTTTTCTCTCATCCCTTATAGCCCCACCCCCCAACACACACACACACACACACACACACACATACACACACACACAGAGGAGAGTATTTCTCAGATATGCTTCACAGCACTCATTGTGTAGCTATGTTTTAGGACACTTCACAGTGTTTTATAATGGTCTGTTTACCTGCCTGTTCCTATATGCTGCCTTGCCTACACTTTGAGATCCCTAAGGATAGTGGTTGTGTCATATTCATCTTTGTGACCTCCAAGACATAGCACAGTACCTGGTCCATGGTAGAAATAAAATGAATGCTCATGGAATGCATTTAAATTAGAAATAAGATATAAACTATTGAAATTGGTTTTACAGAAGGTTGTATAATCCATTTTTTGAACTTATATAAAAATTTACAAATACCACGTAGGCAGTTTTGCCAGATGTCACTGTGATTTCTTGCGGACTTTTCTAGGCTTTAAGAATCATCAATCTGAAATTTTTCCAGGTATGGACATGAAGAAAAAGTGAGATAAATCAGTTTTATCTTTATAAAGTAAAATATGATTTTTATAAATTCACATGGCACAAAATGCTAAAATATTTTAAATTGTTCTACATAGAGGCAAAGTGTGGAAGGGAATATTAAAAAATTATGTCAGTTGCTATTGATGCATAATAGTTGTCCAATAAACATGATCAGTTCCATTATTCATGGTAGTTATGTTCTATAAAATCATTGGGAACATTGAAGTAGGAAATACTGAACCATTGCTTCTAAGAAAATAATCTGGTCACATTCTCATCAACAAATTCATATATAATTTTCTGTGTGTTTCTGTTTAAAGACACCTTATTTAATATACATTGTTGATTGACTAACATTGAATTCCCAACCAAGGGCACTATACTATGTAGCTGAACAAAGCTTGTGTGACACATTTTCTCTGTAAGGCACATTACAGTCTTCTTGAACTTAGTAGCACTGTGCTTGGGGGCCATTTTAAACAGCAAAATCACCAAAAAAAAAAAAAAAAAGCACCAACATATGAAAAAATATGGCACTAATTAGACTGTGAAGAGGATGCTTATTTACAGTATGAGACCTAAAATAAGAAGGCAGAATGTTGCCTTGTTCAATCTCAGCTGAGAACATGTGTCTCAGGCCACTCAATTTTTTTGCTGCTCTGTGCATGCCATAAGTGACTACAAAAACACCTTGAGTATTGATGTTGAGGTTACAAATAAATTTTAGTGAGTAAGCAAATTCACAAATACAGAATCTGTGACTAATGAGGATCGATTGTATTTCATTTTTTTATTCTACTCTAGGTCTTGGGATATCAAGGTGAATGATTGCAAACCTTGTTAAGTGAATTGTTAGGATTTGGGGCTTAAGGGATAAAAAGTGTTTTTTTTCATCTTAGAAATTTATTCAATGTAATAAAATGACCTAAAGTGACAATTTCAAACTGATCTAATTTTATATAATTGAATTAAAGATGTAAATAGTTACCTATTATGGGTAAAAGGACTTCTGTATGAAGGTCATCCATATATTACTTGATTTATCTTTGTGCTGTAGTGAGCCTGCAATATTCTCTGAATTTTTAACAATGAGAAAAATGGGTAATTATGTCAAGAACAAAAATTTAAAGTAAATAAAATTAGAAGCAAGCCTCCAATGTCTGATATAGAAAGGCTATATATACCAAGACCACATAAAACCACCTGTTATTTTCTTGTAATAATTTATGATTACTTTTCAATCTTCCTCTTTTTAAAATTTTTTCTTTCAAGAGCCATTGCTTAGACACTTATGAGGCCAAATTTATGGAGTCTGACAGACATGGTTTCTGGTCCCTCTTTTGTGTACTTGTTAATTATGTGACTTTGGGCAAGTTAATAACCTTTTCTGAGCATACTATTTCCTCAGCTGTAAATGGGGATAAGGAAGGATATCCTCAATTGTAAAATGAGAATCATGAAGGATATAATTTATCCTCTGTAAAATGAAGGTAATGTTATGAGGATGAAATAAAAACCATATAGACTATAAAAAGTATTTAGACTAACTAGGACCTGGCATATAATGATATTGTTTGCTTTGTTTCTTTATTTCACCCAGAGAGGATGAGCATTCTCTTTAAACACTTGCATATTAGAGAAGATGGTTCTGTTGCCTTCACGGGTAAATGTAGCTGTATAAAGATTTCCTGAGCCACAAGTGTCTTCTGTCAAAACTCTAAATATTGTTCCATTATGTGGCATGTAATGCTGTCAAGAAATCTGAGGCCAGCCTGTCTTTTCTCTATAAGTGGGTAACCAGTTACCCTGCCTTCATGCTTTAATACTTAAAGGTGTTTCATCTGATCATATTCTCTCTATTTAAGTTCAGTTTTTTTCTCAGAGACGGCAGTGTCTTTTCATTAACTTTGCCATGGCAGGTGAGTTTTTTTCCAGATATAATTCATGTCTATTTTCTGTCTAGGGAAGTTTCTTTCCCTCAAGAAAATATTTCATTGAATAAAATTTTCATTCCATCTATTCTGGTTTCCTCTAAAGGAGCACTGCTTATCCATAAACTGACTTTTTATTATTTCTTTGCCACATTCTTCATATCTCTTATCTCTTTAACTCTTTTTTTTTTGCCTTTCTTGTTTTCCTTTGAGAAGTTTTTTTAAGTCATAGTCCAGTTTTTCTGCAGTAGAAATTATGCTTCTTAACATGTATAATGAGGTACTTGCTGTGATTTTTGAAGTAATAATAACACCTCCATGAAGGTCATTTATCTGGAACCATAGAGAATACATCTGTGAACCAGGAGGTAAGCCAAAAAGTCCCTGGTCTCTTGAGGTAGTTGTCACTACCCTCTAATGTGAAGGAGAATCAGCCTACATTTACCGAAGGCCAGGCACTTTGCTGGGGCTCTGCTATGGTTCTATTTATTTCTCACAATAGTCCTATCAGATAGGATTGATATGTACATTTTACAGAGGAGAAGGCAAATACTCAGAAAGATTTGGTAACTTGACAAGGTCAGATAGCTAATAAATGCCTGAGCCAAACTTGAAATACCAAAACCTTTGTTCCTCCTGTAATATCATTTTATCTCATGGTGGTACACATTTCCCCTAGAAAAGTTCCCATTTGGTTTTCAGTCATAATCTATTTTTTCTTTTTGTTGGCACTATACTTGAATTTTATTGGCTGGGCTCCAGGTCTACAGGGAGGAAATTGAAAATAGAGAATGTTAGAATAAACACTGTAGCAGTGAGAAGTTTCTTGGCAATAGCTAGGGAGTGAGAAAGAACCATGAAAAGCAGACTAAATTTACTAATTCTAGTAAAAATTAGAATATACATCTTATTAACCTCTGAGGACATTACTATAATGCTGTATTGTATATAATTGATATTCATAAACATGTCTTAGATTCCTTAAGGAAAGATTAAATTGTATTCAAGTTTTTTAAAAATAGGCTAACAAATATGCAGCATCTTAAGAAATTTCAAAATCATAGAAATGTTTTCAGTTGTTTATAATTGCAAAAAAAAAAAAGGAAACATTCCAAATGACTATCAACAGGAAAATAGATAAATTATATTATGGCTCTACAATAGAATACTTAGAATAGTAAAAATAAAGTATAGATTCATATATCCACATGCATGAATGTTATAGGGAAAAATGCAATTTGCAAAAAAAAGTGTATAATATAATTTCACTTATCTGAAGTTTAGAAATATTCAAAACTAAATAATATAATATTAGGGGTATATATTTATGTGGCAAAACTAAAAAGAAAACCAATGTAATGGTAACCACAAATTCAGGATAGTGGTTGCCTCAGGGCAGTGAAAGGTAAGGGAGGTACAGTTTGGTAGGGACATGTATTACATAGGACCTCAAAAATGTAAGTAATGCCCTATTTCTTTTTGTTTTTTAATATTTTATTTATTTATTTGACAGAGAGAAAGAGAGCACAAGGTGGGGCAGATGGCAGGCAGAGGGAAAGGGAGAGGGAGAAGCAGGCTCTCCACTGAGCAGGGAGCCTGATGCGGGGCTCAATCCCAGGACCCTGGGATCATGACCTGAGCCGAAGGCAGACCAACTTGACCAACTGAGCCACCCAGGCACCCCAGTAATGTCCTATTTCTTAAGCTGGGTATTGGATATCACACTATTCATTTTATCATCAGTGTTATTATTTATAATTTGTGTATGTGTAATATACATTTGTATGTACAAAAAGTTTAATAACAACAAATTTTGGTTCCTAAAGCTATATTTTAGTTACCTAGAAATTTTTAGTTCTGAAAAATATTTCCAAAGATATCAGATAGATGATTCATTATTGTTACTGCTACAAAAGAAACACGAAAATAGACAAATGGTATATCAGGGAGCTCATTTAAAAAACAATATTTGTTTATTTACCTAAAGAAACTTTTTTATATTGGAATGTTGGGTACTAGTGTACATAAGGCAGTTTTTATAAGGGAATTTTTGAAATAAAAGTCAATCCCCTAAACTATGATGTCTTCTGTCTTCTAAAATTTATAGTTGTTTTGGCTCAATTCAGAGCACAATTCCAGTAACAAAACATTGAATTAAATTCTAGAGAGAATGTCACCTAATTCAGAGAATTTACATGTCATGATATTTAATGTTAAGGCCTGAGGGTGTTTTAGAAATTCATGGGGGCATTTTGGTCCTCTAGTAATCATGACTGAATGTCTACCTGTTTCAATACTCTTCTATTATAAAAGTTTATTTTGCTTCTTAACATTATAGCTAACTGATTATTTTTATTTAGATTACGTAAGCTATATTATCTTTGAATTTTATTTCAACATAGTTAAGGGGACTATTACAAAATGTCAGTTATGGAAGGGGTGTCAGAACTATTAGGGCTGAGAAAAAATAATCTGTGCCCACTTGGAGTGTATGGACAGACTTGTCTGAAGGGTTAAGATCAAGCCAGAAGTATCCAAGATAAAATTAAATTATATGAAGATTTAGGAAGCTTTTTGTAGTTCCCCCTGGTGTTTGTATTTTCATTGTATTACAATTCATAATTAATAGTCTAATGCAGATTGACATCCATGATTAAGAAGAAAAACCTATTAATTTTCACCTCTTGCTTATGAATAAAAGGATTCAGCTTCCCTCTGGTTAAAACTCTAGAAGGCACATATTTTGAAAAAATATTTTTCATTGAGAAATATTTTTTACACAGTGATTTTTAATTTCATCTGTAATTTTGGGAGGGAATGAATATTGAATTCTGTTTTGTTTTTTATTTTTTTTTTTAGCAGATGGTTTGGGAACAGAGCACACTATGATGCCTTGCATCAAGAGGGTCCCTCTTTATATGCAAAATGCTTTACTTTTCCTGGAAACTAATCTCCTTAAAAGCTAATACCCAAATCAAACAATGTACCCTTTTCAGTGCTGAATAAAAATAGGTCAGGAAGGGATTAAAAGCCTGGCACTGCACTAAAGTGAAGTAATGAAAGTTTTACTCTTTAAGCTCCCCCTTGTTATGTGAGAATTCGTAAATTACTAGTTAATTCAAACCCCTTCCTTCTGCCTCCTCCTCCTTGTCCCTCACTATGTAAGCCCTTATTGTTCATATATGTATGAAACATTGTTTTCTCAGAAATTTTCCCATTGCATCTGTTAGAAATTTTTTAATATCAATCAGCATTGAGTCCAGTTTGCTTCATCTGTGTATTTAATCAACGAGGAAACTTAAGATTGATTTTGCATACTATTCATTTTCTAGGTTTCTGCTGTGTGTGGTTCCTTCTTTACTGCTCCTCTTGCCCTAAGTATCTGATGATCAGCACTATGCCCTGACTGTTCTTAGGGCTTTTAACAGGCTTCAGGTTACTGAAGTGTTTGAGTCAATAAACCTATTTGAAAACCTATTAGGTATGAGGAGGTACAGAGTCCGTGTAGAGGAGGGTAAGATATAAGAATTGGAAGTCTCACTGGGAATAGGATGAATGATAGGATAAAACAGGATGATGATAACTGCAGCACAAATGGAAATTCCATCTATTCATGAAGATAGCTGTGTGACTCGGAGGGTGATCCTTAAACATTCTGAACCTCTTTGATTCACATGGAATACAGAAGTTAAAATATATGCCTTTTTATATAGTTTTATATAAGTAGTTTTCAATATAGGAGTTAATAGATACAAAATTCTTAGCATGATACTGCCATGTAGGAGGATTCCTATAAGTGCTTTAATATGCTTAGTACTATTGTTTTATTTGGACAGTTAACCAAGTTCATTATCTCTACATTATCTGTTTTTCTCCAAGTCTCCATTTCCTTGCCTATAAAATGATTGGATTAGACAATGGGTTCTAGGGTTTCTTCCATCTTTATAATTACCTAGATCTTTGTTTAAGGAAGTGGGTCCTTAGTATTCATACTCTCTGTATAAGATTTTCCAAGTCCACTTGGTATATATAACTATTTCATATCATCTTCTCTCTTCAAACTTGCAATACTTCGCCTTTCCTCTTAACTTACAGGTTAAAAATAAAAGCCACCAGAAGAGTTTCCACATGCTTCTCCAGCAACTGTACCAACATAACAGCTTCGATAGCCATCCACTGCAGGTCCTCCTGCTCTATTCTCCTTTAAGCCTGAACCTTGCCCTGTGCACTGTATCTCCTTCCCTGACACCCTCAATAGTTTGTTTGTTTGTTGTCCTGGATCATGCTCATCAAGTATCAAAAATGCTGAATTACCTTCCAGTTTTTAAATCCTCTCATATCCTACTTAGCCCTAGAGCTACTGCTCTTCTTACCTGCTATGGTTTCATCTTCTCCTCCTCCACTCCCTTGCCAATCTTTTGTTAAAAAATTGCTAACCTGTTTTTTAAAAGCTCCACAGATATACCTAGGACTGAATTCCCATGTAGCCTTCATATTTTTTATGAAGGCTTTTTGTACTATTTTTGTCTTACTTACATTGTCTCTTTGATCCCTTCATTTTTCCTGAACCGTTTGAGAATTCCTTGTATACATTGTGACATTTCACCGCAAAATATTTTCTCATGTATCTCCTAAGAACAAGGGCATTCTCCTATATAATCACAACCTAATAATTACACACAGGAAATTTTTTTAAAATATTTTATTTATTTATTAGAGAGAGAGAGCACGAGTGGGAGTGGGGGGAGGTGGTGGTGGAGAGGCAGAGGGAGAGGGATAAGCAGACTCTCCACTGAGCAGGGAACCTGATGCGGGACTCGATCCCAGGATCCTGGGATCATGACCTGAGCTGAATGCAGACGCTTAACCAACTGAGCCACCCAGGTGCCCCTACACACAGGAAATTTAACATTAGTACAATACTATTAGCAAATTTACTAACCATATTCAAATACTCACAATTGTTCAATAATGCTCTTGTTCTCTTTAATATCCAATCAAGGATTATACATTGCTTTCAGTTGTCATATATCTTTAGTCTTCTTTAATCTAGAACCCTGGCCTTTAAAAATTTTTTTGTTTTGGGCGCCTGGGTGGCTCAGTTGGTTAAGCGACTGCCTTTGGCTCAGGTCATGATCCTGGAGTCCCGGGATCAAGTCCCACATCGGGCTCCCTGCTCAGCAGGGAGTCTGCTTCTCCCTCTGACCCTCTTCCCTCTTGTGCTCTCTCTCTCTCATTCTCTCTCTCTCAAATAAATAAATAAAATCTTTAAAAAAATAAATAAATAAAAATAAAATTTTTTTGTTTTTTATGACATTGACTTTTTTCTTTTTTAAGAATCTAAGCCAATTATATTGCAGAATATCCTCAATTTGGATTTATCTATTTCCTCTTTCGGATGGAGGCTAAACCATTGGCAAGTCTACAATAAAATGACTCCTAAACATTGTTGGCAAGCATACAACAGAATTGATGTTATGTCCCTCCAAATGCACCACAACAGCAAGCACATATCGGTTTGACACATTATTTAGAAATTTGATCCCTTGGTTAAGATGGTTTCTCTCAGATTTCTCCATTGTAAAGATACTGGTTTCCCTTTGTAATAATAAATGTCTGGGAAGCTACTTTGAGCTGTCTTATTCCCTACTAGATTTTCACCAATGGTTTTAGCAACCATTGATGATTCTTACCCAAATCGATTATCACAAAATCATGATTTTCTATTTCCATTATGCCTTATACACTGTCCTTCTCTTTTGAACCCACAAAAGTCATTCTTCTGCCCCACCACTCCAACAAAACTGCTATTGTCAAGGTCACCAAGGACTTCCATTTACTAGATCTAAGGGACAAGTCTCAGTCCTTTCATATCAGCTGCATTGGACAAAATTAATCATTTCCTTCTCCTGGAAATACCTTTTTTAGTTGGCCTCTGAGAAACCAATAGAAGGACTCCTTAGCAATCTTCTTTGCTGGTTCTTATTTAGCTTCTAAACCTCTAGACACGAAAAAACCTCAGGATTTAGTCTTCATACCTCTAGTACAACTCAACATGTGGCCGTGTGATTCTTCTAGTTGCTTAGGCTCAGAATTCTGGAGTCATACTTGACTCTTCTTTCTTTTACCCTCTATATCCAGTTCATTAGCAAATTCTATCAGCTCTATTATTAAAATATTTACCTAACCTAATCATTTCTTTCCATATCCATTGCTCTATCCTTAGTCTGAATAACTACCATGTCTGGCCTTCACTATTTTTGCAGTAGTATCCTAGTCAGACTTCCTGCTTCTACCCTTGCTTGCCTATAGAAATCCTTTTTTAAAAGTCAAATAATGTCACAAAATCCATCTAATGCAAAATAAACCCAAAATTCTTACATAGATTTTAAGGCCTTGCATACTCTGGCCCTTGGCTACTTCTGTGATCTCCTCCGCCAGTCTCTTATTTGTTATCCCTCTTGTCTGGAAAACTCTTCCCCCAGATAATCCATATACTTTATCACTTCATTCAGATCCCAAATATCACCTTATCAGGGAGGCCCTTTCAGATCTTTCCATCTAAAGTAAGCCTCTCCCTCACTCTTTGTCCCTCTCCTCTGTTTACTTTTCTTCTTAGCCCCTGATGTAGTATATGTTTATTTGCTTTGTGTGTAGCATCTGTCTACCCGCCACTGTTTTCTGTGGCAAGAGGGACTGCTAGTATCCCCAATCCTTAGAGCAATGCTTAACACATATAGGTACCTAATAAATGTTTCTTAATTGGCTGTTGGAATTCCTCGTTCTCTTCTTACCCTTCTATTATTGATAGAAAGAAAATGGGCTTTTCCCTACTTTCAGTGAAAGGTTTAGTTTATAACTGCTCTTTTTTCATCCTGAAATATTAAATACAATGTTCCAAACTATACCTTAGCAAAGAAATGTTTTTGTGAATTGTATAAATTAATGGGTTATTTATAGTCTTGTTATTTGTAATTACTAATCACAATATGTTTTTCCTCAGTGTTTGGATATGATTCTTTAAAAGGCAACTAAAATTCTCATATGTTAGCCTATGATTGTTTTTTATTATAAGTGAGAGTACAAAATCTTTTACCAGACCATTCATTTATGAATTTTAAAGCCCATCAGTACAACAGTATTTATATATATATTATATACATATAATATATATATAGTTTATAATTCTCTAGGAAGTCTACCTGTTTTCTATTAGTTTATGAAAGGAGAAAGTTCTGGCTTCTTTTATTAACTTGAAAGTAAAAACTAATCACATGCCATAAGATTAAACTAATGGAAATTGATGGAAACATTTGGACCAACCACCATCTCCTGGTGTTTTTTGTTCTATATGTTTGGTTTTCTTTGTATCCTAGATATGGTATTTAAATAATGGGGGGAAATATTTAAGACTTCAAATCTGATTTTAGCAGTTCTTGGAAGTGTCCAAGATACACATTTTAAAGAGTAAGGAAATTGCCTGTTTTAAAGAGTAAGGAAATTGCCATGGCTGTTTTGTGTGTATGCAGATATGTAGGTGTTCCTCATAAAAGCCCTTATGCTACTATGTCTGTATCTTCAACATCAGAAGGTAGATTTTAGGGCTATTCACTAGGGAGGATATTTAGATGTTTATATTGTATATTTCATTGGGTATCTAGAAATGTTAAATTTTAAGCATTATTCTCAAGAGTTCTCATAAGCACTTAGCTATTTCAATGCATATAATTAAATAATGCACCTATTTAACTGTGATGAACACTATGAGTCTTCGTTCTCAGAATATTACATTAAATGTGTTACATCACTTTCCTAAATTAATATTTAAGAAGAAATGTTATGGCTAATGTCTTCAAGCTTTCAAACATAGCTTTTGTAACTCTCATTCTCAAGAAAAATGTTTTTGGTTCCTCTGGTTCCTTTTTATTGATGACTCAGTCTCTGGAGTCTAACTAGCATGTGACTGGATTTTGTATCTATTCTGCGTAATTTCTGGAGGTTCTTAGGAGATACAGTTGTCCTGAAGTGGAAGGTTTTGTAGTCTGAAGAATCTGGTTTGTGTCTTTGTTGACTCACTGTATTCATTGGAACTGAATTTAAAGGAAGAATAATTTTTAAGTGAAGAGGCTGGATAAAGCAATATTTCCTAAAATAGTTCCTAAAGAGAATTAGCTGGTAAAAACATTTGGTTGTCAGATGATTTGGGGAAACACTGTGTTACACTGAGATTCCTTAGAGCCTTTATTTATGCCAGTGGGCACTGTGATTCTCCAAAAGCCTGGAAAATGTACAAATTTCCTAAGACTATCCGGTGGTGGAAGCCACTTTTCTCCCTTCCAATATCTCAATATCTTGAGGGACCAGTGTTCCACAACCAAAGTTTAATAAATGCTAATACTTCTATGTCTTCATAGCTCAGACAGCTCATAGCTCAGCTTCATTTTAGGTAAAATGTAATGGTCAATAGCTGATTAAAAACTACAGTGCATGGGTGTGCACAAGGGGTATCCCCACATAGGGGAGGCAGCATAATGCATACTGAAATAGAAAAAGTTTCTATTTTTTCCTAAAACAGACAATAAACTTTATTAATATTTAACAGAAATGTGATAATCACAAAACTAAACAACCAACCAACCAACAAAAAAACAAAATAATTATAGCACTCTTGACATTTACTTGTTCAAGGAATGCTTCTTATGTTCGGACAGTCATTAAAAAGAATTTCAGAAACTCAGAACAGAAGAACCTGGAGGTAAATTTGAAGTATTTGGGATGGGTAAACTTTCTTTTTAGAAAGATGCATCTCTCTCTCTCTCTCTCTTTCTGTCATGGAGCACTTGCCCTAAATGTACAATAACTACCAAGATAAGCCCTGAAGAACTTTTTTTTTTTTTTTTTTTTTTACTAAATTGAAGCCATTTATACACATATTGCTTCAAGTCCAGCACTCCTGTTTGGCATTGGCATTTTTCTGAAAATTGGACTTTAGCATGACTTTTATGCTGATTTTGAGATTAGAATTAAGGATATTACCAAAATATAAAAGAACGATGTTCAATTAGTGATGAAAATTTCTCTGGAGTCAGAAATACAGATGAAACATATCTGTACCACATAGGGGAGGCAGCATAATGCATACTGAAATAGAAAAAGTTTCTATTTTTTCCTAAAACAGACAATAAACTTTATTAATATTTAACAGAAATGTGATAATCCTATATATATTTGGGTCCTGTTCAAAACTATTTTACTGATAAGGATTTGTGATTTCTGGGGTAGTAGATAGAAACACAGGTTCTGGAGAGAAACTGGCAAAATTCAACCTGGCTCCACCATGGAGTAACTATGTGACCACAACGAGTTACTTTATTATTTTAGTTCACGTTTATTCATCTGACATTGCAGTAACAGTACCAACCTCATGACAAAGTACTGAAATAATAAATAAAATATGCTTACATTATAATCATTCAGTAGTCCTAATACTAGTAAATAAGAATAGCCATACACACACATACATATACATATATACGCACATATGTGTACACACGTATATGATGAGAGTAAATATATATAATTGTAATTGTCTTCCTCAAACATCCCTGACTGCTCTCTACCTGAAGACTCCTTTAACAGTTCCCTTTGTATGGAGTGTTTTTCTCTTATTTCCCGTGGCTGCTTTTTGTCATTCAGATCTCAGTTTTGTTACCTGCTCAATGAGGCTTTTCCTCACTATCCAATCTAAAATATTCACCAAGTTAATTTCAACCATATCTTATTTTAATTTTCTCCATGTCATTTATCACTTGATTTAATTTTTTGTTGTCAAACTCCTTTCACTGAAGAATCTCCCTTGTTCTCCATTGTGTCCTAGCACCTTGGTAAATGCTTTAAAAATATGTACTAAATTAATAAACTACTCTATAGAGGTTATAATGAAAAAAAATCAGAGAAAAGGAGGGAAATGCAAAATTCCAGTTTAGGAAAAAAAAATGTCAGTTCCTGACTTCCACTGCCCTACCCAGGCCCTGAACGAATATATCAGTAAACTCAGATCTCCCAAATGGCTCAGTTTCAGTGTAGCCTAGCTCTTTTAGATCTGTCGTCCCCTGTGACTTGGGATAGGGGCCTGACCATCTACATGTCCCCGATGGTATGACCTTCCTCTTTCTAGCCCTTTGTATTTCTCCCTATTCCTCAACCCTACTGCCTGGACCACTGCGAAAGACTACTGTTGCTAGACCTATGTGAATATCAATACTTGTCCAGATTGAGATCCTTTGGAATACTAATTTGGATCACTGTCCCCATCCCTATCGATGCCTATTGCTGTGTTAGTTCCCACAGTCTTTTTCTCTCCACCATCCCTTGCTGTTGAAGTCCCAACATTCTTTAATGTTCTATTCTTGTAAGTTAGGCTCTCAAGGTCTGAGACTATTAGAAAAAGAAAAGGAACAGTAGAATTGAAATTTAAGACTGCCTTTGAGTTTATATGGTCCTAGTGTAACTTGTAATGAATACCACTTTCTTGGAGTGTTCATTCCTTATTTTGGTTATTGTCATAGTACCTAGCACTATTTCATGTATAGGTAGGTATCTTCATAATACTATTCAATGATGATAATCCTTAAAAGCCCAATGTTAGGATGTCATTCTGGTCATCTATTGCTATATAAATAATCACTACAAAGCTTAGTGCCTTTAAATAACAATTATTGATTTTATCCACAAATCTGTAACTTGGTGGGCTTGGCAGGAAATCTTGTCTGTTTACACAGCATCAGCTGGGGAGCCTTGGCTTCCTAAAGCATGGTGCTGTGTTCCAAAAGCCAATGACTCAAAAGACAGAATGTGGAAGCTGCCAGAAATGGACACAGTGTTGCTTCTGTATTACACCAGTCAAGTAATCACAGAGCTCAGATTCAAGGGAACAGACATAGAAACCACCTCTAAATGGGAATACTATAATACAGTATTAATATGATCAAAGAATTTAGGATCATGTCACCTTAAATACTCACCATTTTCTTTTTTTAAATCAAAAAAATCAAAGGAAAATCTGTAAGTCAGATCATAGTAGAAATTAGAATACTCTGCACAAAAAGAAGCTGTTTTTTGAAATTGCTTGACTCTGGGAAAGTTAACACTGACCATTTTGAGCTACTAGATTATCACTTAACCTAAATACTGTGAAACATACCACATTTGAAGCCCAATTGAGGATTATTTGAATGATCTCAAAAGGTAATGTAACTATTAAAAAACTTTACTGTTGTTAATGTAAGCCTCTGAAAGAGGGAAAAGAATTAAATACCTAAACTATTTTCTAGAGATAACATTTTTGTTCTAAAGCACTTCAACTTGGTCTTGGGGGCAACTTGGAAAATATTATGACTTTTTTTTTTAAATTAAATCCAGGGCAAAGTAATGTTTACTTTGTGTGGTGTAAATAGCATTTAAACGGAATGAAAATATATGTGTTCAATTAATTCAGGGATCTGGTATTCTGAAATCAAAATGTTTTATTCATCTTAGAGAAAAAAATAGGTTTTAAAAGAAGGTTTAAAATTTCCACTGTTTACTGTATTTAAGCCCTCCTATAAACAAAGTGGAAGTTTTGATTTGACAAATAATGTGACTATATTTTCTCCAACTTTGTCCCTCAACCCAGCATCTTGCTAAATATTTTTTAGTTATCAGTTTTTTAAAGATGCTCTGGAACTGGATATAGAAGGGTAAAGGTGCATGCTATATTTAGGCAGCATCTGCAGTACTCTAACAGGAAAGATCTTGCCAATCTATTTTCATTTCTTTCCTCCTGGATAATCCAATTTTGCAACAAATTGATTGCTCAACCTCCCCATGTCACTCTTCTATAAAATCAAAAAGGTTGCTACAGTCCCAAGGTAAGGACATGGTCTTTTTCTGGGAAGGGTGACACTCAAAGGTCAATTCATTAAACAGAGTGACTTATGAGACCTCCAAATAATGCCTTGGTGATATATTCCAAAAGACTGAGTCCAAAACTTAAATTTATCTTTTTTACTGGTAAGCCTGCTCTTAGAAATTTTACTTAGAAGAAAAACTGAAATAAACTGCCTTTTACACTGATTCTGAAGAACAATATTTTCCCCCCTAAGATGCAATTATTAGGGAAATCCCTCATTTACCTCCTAGAAAGCACTTCATTTCCTTGAACTCTCACACATAAAAGAAAGTACCGGTGCTGAAATTCTGATATCACAGTTAATCAAAATCGTCTGTTCAAGAGAGAGCAAGTCATAGTGGGAAGAAGACTGAACCTGGCATATAGAAATTTTTGGTTAGAGTCCCAGCTTTACTACTTACCAGGTGTGTGTCTTTGAGCAAATGCTAAGTTTGAGCAACCTCATTAGTGCTCAATGTCCTCATTTGTAAAATAAGGAAAATTCCATCCGCTCTGACAACCTGACAGAGTTTTGAGGTTAGATTATATATCAAATATGCAAGTGCTTAATAAATTGCAAAGCATCATATAAATAAAAGTGTTATCAATCATTTTAGAAACTTTGATGAAGTATATATGGACTGTTGTAAGCTGTAACTGTTAAAATTTCATTGAAAAATATGTTGCACAGTGGTTAATACAATATACTTTCTAAGCTCAAATAAAATGTTTTGTACTAATTAAACAAGACATAACTTTACGAAGGACAGAGACCAAGTGTTATACATCTTTGTGTCCCTAATATTGTCCAGAACAGTTCTATGTAGGTCAAGTTCATTGGTTGTTTCATTGGTCAAATAATTGATTAACCTATTTGTGAGGTCATTATTCCTCAATTTAGAGAGGAATAGTTTGGCCTCTTTTAACATTTTGAATTTCTAGTTAATAATTATTGAATGCTCTAATACTGTGAATAACAAAATTATCAGAGTGAAAATAACCATCACGCTGTTACACAATTGTTGATTTCATAGACTGCACTGTGGGATGTGTGAACAAGTGGGGGAAAGAGGGAAAAGGTTATCAGATGATTAGTATCCATTGTTGCAAGAAAGTTGTCACTGTGAGGTTAGCATGGCTAAGAGGGTTAGTGATGCTGGACTGCAACTAACTTTGAAAAATGTAAATAAAAAGGACTGTTCAAAATGTTTAGTATTTCCAACAAGTCATGTCCAAAATTTAAAACAAAATTGCACTAACCTAAAGTGTAAACTTTATGTTGCTGCTTAGTTTTATACATCAACTCAGGAATTTCTTTAGGAATTTCATTCCTGCCTTTCCAACTTTTTAAGTTTTTATTTAAATTCCAGTTAGTTAACATACAGCGTAATATTAGTTTCAGGTGTACAATTTAGTGATTCAACACTTACATACCACACCCGGTGTTCATCCCAACAAGTGCCCTCCTTAATCCCCATCACCTATTTAACCCATCCCCCCACCCACCTCCCTGCAGTAACCCTCAGTATGTTCTCTATTGTTAAGAGTCTGTTTCTTGGTTTGCCTCTTTTTTTCCCCTATGCTCAGTTGGCTCAGTTATATACACACACACACACACACACACACACACACACACACACACACACACACACACGGTGGAATATTACTCAACCATCAAAAAGGATGAAATCTTGCCATTTGCAATGATGTCGATGGAGCTAGAGAGTGTAATGCTAAGTTAACTAAGTCAGAGAAAGACAAATACCATATGATTTCACTCATGTGGAATTTAAGAAACAAAACAACTGAGCCAACAATCACTAAATTGTACACCTGAAACTAATATATATATCTCACCTCTTTTTTATCCATTCATCAGTCGATGGACGTATGGGCAGGCTGTTTCCATATTTGGCTATTGCTGATAATGCTGCTGTAAACATCGGGATGCATATATCCCTTTGAATTAGTATTTTTGGATTCTTTGGATAAATACCTAGTAGTGCAGTTGCATAAGGAGTTCTATTTTTAACATTTTGAGGAACCTCCATACTGTTCTCCAGAGTGGCTGCACCAGCTTGCATTCCCACCAACAGTGTAAAAGGGTTTCCCTTTCTCCACACCCTCACTAACACCTGTTTCTTGTGTTGTTGATTTTAGCTATTCTGACAGGTTTGAGCTGATATCTCATTGTAGTTTTGATTTGTACTTGCCTGATGATTAGTGATGTTGAGCTTTTCATGTGTCTATTAGCCATTTCTTTGGAAAAATATCTACTCATGTCTTCTGCCAATTTCTTAACTGGATTATTTATTTCTTGGGTGTTGAGTTTGATAAATTCTTTATATAATTTTGGACACTAACCCTTTATCAGATATGTCATTTGCAAATAATTTCTCTCATTTCATAGGTTCCTTTTAGTTTCGTTGACTGTTTCCTTTGCTGTGCAGAAGCTTTTTATTTTGATGACGTTCCAGGATCTTATATTTGCTTTTGTTTCCCTTGCCTTAGGAGAGTTATCTAGTAAGTTGCTATGGCTGAGGTCAAAGAGGTTGCTGCCTCTGTTCTCCTCTAGGATTTTAATGGTTTCATGTCTCACATTTAGGTCTTTAATCCATTTTGAATTTATTTTTGTCTAGCTTTTGATATAGCTTTAAATAGCTGTTTTCTTATTCCCTCACCAAAGTTCTTAGAAACGTTTACAGTCCCATATAAAGCACTGTTCTGTAGTTGACTTCTTTTACTGTTTCAACAAATACAGGCATAGCATTGATAGCTAACTTGTTTTTATGTTTAGTAGAAGTAAGCATGTGGCCTTAAAATCCAGCTTGTCCTAATTGCAGAGAAAATAAATTCATTAAACTTTTACTAAGCACCTGTTATGTGCCTACCCGGTTCCTAACACTCTTTGCATTTAATTGGACCCAAGTTTATTTGGTCAGGAAAAATCATCTGTATCTATTTCAGGAAGACAGAAGCAGTTTTGGGTGCCTGGGTGGCTCAGTTGGTTAAGCAACTGCCTTCGGCTCAGGTCATGATCCTGGAGTCCTGGGATCGAGTCCCGCATCAGGCTCCCTGCTCGGCAGGGAGTCTGCTTCTCCCTCTGACCCAGCCCCCTCTCATGCTCTCTCTCTCATTCTCTCTCTCAAATAAATAAATAAAATCTTTAAAAAAAAAAGACAGAAGCAGTTTTAACTAATGGTTCTTTTGGTAGTTATATAATTAATAGTGCCTATGTATCATTTTAAAAAATTAAGATATAATTGAAATACATTATTTTAGCTTCAGGTGTACAACATTATGATTTGATATTTGTATATGTTGTGAAATGATCACAATAAGTCTAATTAACTCACATCCATCACCACTCGTAGTTATAGAATTCTTTTCTTGTGATGGGAACTCCTAAGATCTACTCTATTAGCAACTTCCAAATATGCAATACAGTATTATTAACTATAGTTGCCCTGCTATACATTACATCCTCATGACTTATTTATTTTAAAACTGGAATTTTGTACCTTTTGACTCCCTTCGCATATTTTGCCCACTCCAACCCCCACCTCTGGCAACCACCAAGCTGTTCTCCACATGTAAGTGAGATCATACGGTACTTGTCTGACTTATTTCATTTAGCAAACGCCCTCAAGGTCCATCCGTGTTGTCTCAAATGGCAAGACTTCATTCTTTTGTATAGCTGAATAATATTCAATTGTATATCTGTATACATTTTATCCATCACCCGTCGATGGACACTTAGGTGGTCTCCATACCTTGGCTATTGTAAATAAAACTGCAATGTACATAGGGGTACAGATATCTTTTTGAGTTAGTGTTTTCATTTTCTTCAGATAAATACCCAGAAGTGTATAATAAGAAAATTTTTTCACTACCTAACAATACTAATGCTTTATAGTATAAAAGATGAGTTCTTTTGGGTTGTACCAAAGGGTTTGAAAAAGTTACCTTTTCTTTGTCTTTTTAAAAAATTTATTACAAAATACTAAATGTAAATGTAGTCAGGAGAGTGGAAAGCTGGTAGGGTTCCTGAGGTTCTCTAAAACAAGAAAATTGGTTTCAAGCAGAGGGAACAAATGTATAAAGGCACCACCTCACTGACCTTGATAAATTCAGGGAACTATCTCCATTGTCAGAAAGGCTAGAATATAGAGGATACATAGGAAAGTTCCAGAAGGTGAGTTTGCCAAAGTAACAGGTCTCAGGTCAGTAGAGGCCTTGTTTTCTTGCCAAGAAGTAAAAATTGTTTTCTTAAGGCAGAGAGATGCCTTTAAAGGTATTTTAAGCAAAGAGGAGATATTTTAATGGGCAGATATGGAAGGGACTTTAGTTATATACACAGGAAAAGCATGCTCAATGACAGGCTATGCCACAAAAGACAGGACCTAGTGAGCATAGCATTTCAGAGCTATACCAAGGGAAGAGAGCCTGGGAAGGAGTGAGAAGGAATATCCAATAAGGAGCCCAAGGACTTTCTTGATCTAGAACACCAGGGTTCAAATGAGTTCCAAATGAGTCCATGAGTTCCAAAGAGTTGATTCTATTTCATTTTCTTAATTAAATGACATAATGATAATTAGCATCATTTGAGGTTGAATGTGCCAGAGAAATCTATTAATAATCTGATTTGATTTGAGGATATACTCTATCCTGAATAAAAAGGATGCAGGCTAGCATTATAAGAGAACGTCTTTAATATGTAATAATGTAAAAATAACTGTGCAGTCTATTCAAGTAAAACTTGAGTCTAAGGAGCTCGAAGCACATTAACTATTAAAATGAGGCCCTGGTTTCTCTATAGCAGAGAGAGGCAAAATAACAAGCAATGCTCTTTCCCATCTGGTCTTGCCTATATCCTCAGATCTATCTTGTATTCTATCATTTCTTCATCTATCCTCATTTTTAAGCACATGAGCTAATTGTGGTTTTCCCCTAAATATGTCATATTGTTCTTAGTATGCTTTCCCTTGCCATTCTGTCTGGTAAGTTTCTCTTCAACTGAAATGCCTCAAATCTCTGTAAAGCCCTCTGTGATGTCTCATTTAGTTCTTTATTTTCAGCGCACATAACGTTTACAAATAACGAACACCCGTAACTTCCTTTAGATACTCTCTTAGCTCCCTAAGGACAGGAACTATGTTTTACTCACTTT
Source organism: Callorhinus ursinus (assembly GCF_003265705.2). NCBI lineage: Eukaryota > Metazoa > Chordata > Mammalia > Carnivora > Otariidae > Callorhinus > Callorhinus ursinus. Next base: position 86,794,839 of record NW_027397066.1, read on the forward strand.
GAGATGTGTCCTCAGCATATAGACGGGTACTGAGCATAGTAGGTGCCCAAGTGATATTCCAAGCATGAAAACTGTAGGTACCCTGGGGATGGGACCTGCGTTTCACTGTCTATTGCCCTATAGAACATAAATGATGCCGATGTTCTAACATAGCTCTTCCTTTGCTTAAAAATTTATTCCTTTACCTTTGTATTTTCCTTTTGGGCAATGCAAACAACATTGAAGTTGTCTAAATAATCAGGTTCCTCCTAACTTGAATTAGACAAGGGAAAGACTTCACTGTGGGAGAATTACATCACAGAAAGAATGAAATCATTTGTATTAAAACATCTGACCATTTAATTCTTGGGTTTCTTTTTCTATGATAGCACTTAAAGAACCAGCATTTTTAGTCAAACTAAAAATAGATTGTAAATTCATGCTTATAAGTGGTGTCTTAGGCGGAAGAATGTTGGATATAAATAGAAAGTAGACTGGATTTTTAAATTAATACCATATCTCAAAATACCACTTTCTTACTTTGTTCAATGTGTTTGAGATCCTGTTCATGTTTCCAGGAGCTTCATAATATTTACATAACTGGAATGGGAGGAGGAATGCTTTATTTGAGGTGGATTTTCCATAAAGCCTCTGAGCATCATGCTACTATATTTTTAGCTTGATTTGTGAATATTATGTGGAACTTAATGGTGTATATTTAAGCAAACCCTGAAAATTACCTTTGCCTTCAACCTTCATATCAGCATGAATTCTTTATATGCAAAGATGCAATCTTAGAAAAACAGATCTTCATCAACATTTGCTTTTGAAGCAAACCTAAGAAAGTTAGATAATTCTAAATGTGTAATAGAAATATGGTACAAAACTTCCAGCTAGTTGTTCCATTAAATAAATTTTCTTTTCTCCATATTCTTAACAAAAGGTAATTCCTTTTGACTTTATGAAAATCCTTTGGCTAAGCAATGTTAAGAAATCCACAAAAGGAAGACTAAAATGTTTGTGTTCATTTCTTGCCTCTTGGTGGCTCCATTAAGCAGCAGCATTTGTGACTCTAGCTTTCCGACAGGGCTCAAAAATACTTTTCTTTTTTTGCCACTCTCCTCCCCTTCCTGTTGTTACTCTTCCTCTTCCAAATCAGAATTGCATTGCCATAAAAAATAAGGCAGATTTATGAATGGATGGATAGACAGATGGTTAGATGAACAGAAGTGTGATTAAACCAAGTATGGTAAGTTGGTAGTGGTAGAATCTAAGTGGAGGTCAGAGACATTCACTGTAAGATTCTTTCAACTTTGCTGTGTTGAAAATTGTCCTAGTAGGATGACGGGGGCTTTTACTTATTTTGTTTAAATTTTTCACAATTATATTATTAGAGAAAAGTGGAAAGCTAGCTACATGAAACAGTCTTCATAAATGAAGTCACCAAACTATTGATTTAAATGCCCTTGAGGTTTGAAATTCACATTAGGCCATGCTAAATAATTAAGAATGTGTACAGTGATTCAGCTGTATGATGACGACCACATTATTACAATAGATTGTTATAGAAGTGTGGTAGATATGGTCAATGGAATACTATGCAGCCATTAAAACTTACAGCATAGAAACATGCATTGACATGGAAAGATTGATATACAAGGTTTTATATGCATCTAGAACATTATGAATTTATGGATACAGCTGGAAGTATACATATACAAAGATACTAGCTCTGAATTATTAGATTATGGATCTTTTTCTCTCATATAGATTTTTTTATTCATATTTTCTATTTTTTCCTAAAATAAACGGTTTCCAGTGTTTTTATTACAGTAACCTAAGAAAGAAGGAAAACAGAAAAGAGAAGAAAAGAAAAAAGCCAGGCTATTTTTCTGTGAAAATGGAGCAGGGAAACGTTGGTAACTGTAAATAATTTTTGATCAAGCCAAGAGATTATCTGGATTTGCCTTTTATCTATATCAATGAGATCTGCTCCCTTATATTTTCTTAATCTTGCTCTTACAAAAGCTGCATGTGAAATATGTAAAAACAAATAATTGTATTCATTCTTCTGAAGTTATTTCGTGGATTTAACTAGTGGCTTTGAAGGAAAGTTAAGATGTTCATGCTGCTAGGCCCAAGGCATTTCATACGTGGAAATGCCCTATCTTTAATCTCTAATTGCATTAGATTTCTGTGTCTGACTCATGACGAAAAGAAGCTTCAAAGCCAAAATGGTAAAATCTAATTTCTCTCTAAATACACTAACTATTGATATATTTCAGACAATGTGACACCTATGTTCCAACATTCGTAACCAGAAAAACTAAGAGTTCAAGGGCGTGCCAGTTAAGTAATGAAAATGTTTTTGTTATGGATCTCTTTTGTCCAAGGAGATTTAAACAATGTGCTAAAATTAGGTAGTCTTTGCAATCTGTCTCTGATAGGGATGGAGGGAAGGAACTGTTACTGTTAATTTTTATCCAACCAAGTAAACATTTATTGAACACTTTATGACTCTGCCATTAATATTTCACTTATTGTTTCCTCTCTAGAAGACATTTTTCAATGGCTATTGACAGAGAAGTTGGACATGAATAAAACTAAAAATAAGCATAGAGAGAGTTCATTTCTGGGTTTCAGTTCTCTGTCCCTCTCATGGTGGATGATGTGGAATTTGGAACTCATTTACACATTTACCCCTCTTGCTGGATGCCGGTGGTCTACTCTATGAGTACCTTCTTATTCCCCCACGATGCCTAATATTTCATTGTCTTCATCTCTTGTCTTCCCCAGGTAAAATGTCCAGTGATCGAGCTTTGAGGAAGCAGCAGCAGTTAAACAACCTTGTTTATGTCGTGGCAAATCAGGCCAAACCTGGTGACAGAATTGTGGATTTCTGCAGCGGTGGGGTATTACATCCCTCCTTTTGTTCTCTTTAGCCTTTCCCCGACTATGTGACTTTACTGTATTACATTCAAATTCATGTTTTTATTTGGCAAGACTACTGTCTCAGAATGAGAAAAAAGCCTTAGGGACCAAAGTTAACTTGTTTCTTTTTCTGCCTTTTCCAGGGCCATGTTGGAATTGTCCTTGCTCACATGCTGCCATCGTGCCAGGTAAAATCTGAATAACCCATAATAGGAAACACTGGAAAACTATCCAGTTCAGTTCGCTGAGTCTGTGTCTGACCCCTGCTCTTTGAATTTATTAATTGTTCACTCAGGTCACATTATGTGGCACAGATAGTTTTTTTTTTTTCTTTGAACTAAACTTCTAAAAATCTTTAAAAAAAGTAAAGTAGGATCACAATACATTTTTCAATTTTTATAAAAGGGTTATATTTTAAAATAAGTTTTAGAGGGAATAACTATTCTGTTGTTAAATAAAATACTTAGTGGTGAAACTAGTTTAATTGTCCCCAGAATTTTATACTGGAAATACTAGCTCCTGAAACTTGTTGAGCATATTCTTTTGGTATCTTGATTTTTATCCATTGTACCAAAATTGTAACAGCAATTACAAAATTCCTTAAAGAAAAAAATAAACTCCAAATTTACCACACTCATCCATCAAATGCTTTTCTCCCCATGTTCTCATTAAGTCATTGTTCAGGAGGATGCTTATTGCCGCAAATGCTAAAAACGCAAATATAATTTTAGTCACCAGCTTTAACTCAGTATTGTAGCATAACTGTTTTTCCCTATTGCAAATACTTTTAAATATCATTATTAAAATATCACCAAAATCTAACTACATTTTATGTTTTTAAGTAAATGTACCAGAATTTATGCAGTCATTGCCACCATTTGTTAGAAGTTTATTTTTAGTCTTCTGCCATATGAAATCATGTCTTTGCAGTGACCATCTTTTAGCGTAAAAGTCTAGAATTTGATGACTTTTTAAAAAAAATACAAAACAAATGAGGCAGTTTCTTTGCTCGTGGACTCTCTGGAAGGTGCAAAATAATTACAGTGATTCCTTATAGAAGAAAAAGATGAGGAAGAACCCATAGACTGGCCAGAATGACATATAACAGGATGCTGGGGGGTAAGGGTGTATTATTTTTTTCCTTTCTTTGAAAATAAAGGGCAAAATAAGTAAGGAATCCTGGGGGAAGCTAGCAAGTGTCTGTTTTGTAATCAAGGAAAGTAACAACTTGGTGGTTGGAGTTAGAGGAAGCAAGCTCATAAAGTAGAACCCTGGAGACGCAGAGTTAGGGTTATGGTGTCTTTCCCCCCCCCCTTCCCAACAGTCTGGACACTTAGAGATGTTGAGCCTTTAAAGGGGAAATCTTGGCTAGAATAATGGCTGGAAAGCCTTTGATACCAAGTGTACTCTGACAGGTTTTTTATACGAAGGCATACAGATTTTTTTCTGTAAACACAAGCATAAAGACAAAATAAGGGTAGAACTAGGAATGATAGTGATGAAAGTGACAATTCCGCCCACTTTTCTCTTTCTAAACAAGTAATCCTTTCCAGTCTTCGTTGGCCTGGATTCCTAACTGGTTGCCCTTCCTTCTGTCTCACCCCCACTAATCCATACTATCCATGGCAGCACTGGGACCTTCTTTGATCACACGATCTGGCTCCTATCACCTCTCCAGCCTCACGTCTACCCTCCACACCCTGCCCCCACATTCACCATCACCACCACACACTGTGACCCAGCTACACCAATTTTCTCAGTTCTTCAAACACACTCTTTGGCCTTCACACATGTTTCTTTCTCTGTCTGAAACACTCCTTCATTCCTCCAGCTGATTTCTATTCATTTTTTAGGCCTCGGTTAGTATGTTATTCTCCATGTTAAATGACTAAAACCTTCTTTAGTCATCAAGTCTGAGTGTTCTGATAACACACAATGTCTTCCATTAAACACTTATCACTGTATTATAATTGCCTGTTGCACTTACATCACTCCCTCTCTAAGCTCCAAGAGTTCAAGGACCTTGTTCATTTTTATACCACATTATCTGGCATACTTCCTAGCACAGGATAAGGATCAGTGTAGTATGTTCTACATTAAAGCTATACAGTAATAATACTTTGCCCTAATATCTGAATTATGTTACTGAATGTACTATTGTTTCCTGGGTGAAATCTAGGTTACATTAATAGAAAACAAGGAATTATCATTAATTCGTGCTAAGAAGAGAAGTGATGAACTAGGTTTAAGCAACATTTGGTTCATTCAAGCAAATATGGAGTATTTTACAGGGATGTTTAATATTGGGGTAAGTAATCAAACAATTTCAATTTCTTTAATTAATTAAGAAAAATTATATGCCTTAGATTAATTAAAGGAGAGACTTTTATATTCTTTGCTAAATAAGTTTATAACTTTTGTTTTCTATCTCTAAAAGTATAGCATATTAATGAATAGTATTTCATTCATAGCACTTCACCATTACGTGATAGAGGTAACATTTGTTCCTCTCCCAGACACGAGTTTTATTTTCCTCACTTGCAGAATGCCTGGTGCCTAAAACCATGTTTGACATATAGCAAGTGCTTGGAAATAGTTCTCAATTGAATGAACGAATGAATTCTAATAACAATGACCTTCCTTGGTTTATTTTACATTTTTAAAAGATAATGAAAGAAAAGAAAAACAGAGAAATGTGGCTGTTATTCCTTGTATTTGTTTTAAAGAATTTTTTCTTATTTTTAAAGGACCATATGCTCAATATAGAAAATACATAATAATACAAAGAAGAATCACCAGTATTTCCACTACTGAGAAATGAATAATGTCAAAAACCTTTGGTCTTTATATATTTATGCACACATACAAATGCATATTCACACATATGTTAACATCGTTTACATCATACTATATAGATCTTGCTTTAACTTAACATTATCATAAATCTTTCCCCTACTCACTGATCATTTTTTTTCATGTTGTTATAATGTGTAATTATTACTATGATGGATATCTTATGCCTTGTTTAAGATTTTGATACATTTGCCAAATCACTTTGTAGGAAGGTTGTGCTAATCTGCATTTCCAACTGTATGTGTTCACAAAACATACATGATAGGCTGGTCTAGCTGGAACTCTTCTTCATTGTCAGAATCTCAGACTTTTGTAGTTTTATGATTTTTGTCCAGTGATGTTCATTTCTTAATATCGACTACTGGAAATTTGTGGGGTTTGTGTTATCTTTTACAGTGAAAATGAATACAATTTGTTTCCTTTGTAGACATGATCTAGATTGGTTATCTCAAGCCAAGCCTATACGAAGAGAAGTAAACTGTTAATAAGGAAATTGCAGACATCTGAAACAGCAAATTCAAATTAACTATATATTTATGTGCAACTTAAATTTTACATAAATGTTGACATAAAGTTTAAAGCTTCTCCATTAAGAAATGAGCCATTAAGCCAATGAGCCATTAAGTCAATGCCCATATTACCAGTACACCATGCAGACTAAGGTGGCAAGATATTGCAGCCCATTTACTCACCTCTCAAATCACAAAATTCCCATCTTCTCAGCCATACATCTCTTTACCCTTCTGTGGTTTATAGGTGCTAAATCATTCTGGCATATTCTTGTAACTTCCAAAGTCATAATTCACTAACACCAACTGAAAATGTGTATGTCTTTTTTGATGTGATACTTTCTCTACATTTCATAATAGTATATTCATAATGGCTTTTTTCTTTCATAATTACTTTTGTCAAGATACAGAGAGAATGAATTAAAATTACTTGGAGGATTAAACCAAAATTAGATTTACTCTCAAGAAAATAATTTTCCCTAGGAGGATAATTGAGGTATTTGTCACTAGATAAATCAAACTGAATGCACCAGTGGCTTCAACTCTTGTATTAAATAGATTACAGTGAAAGTAGTGTAGCCAGAGAGGAAATCAGAATAACTAAGTATTGGAAATGCATTAAAGCTGCATTAATCCGTGATTTTGTGATATTTCAAATAAGGATTTAGTTAGCATCTATCTTTGCTTAGTAAATACCTTTTTCTTTTACTATTTTTCTTTAGATATAAAAATAATGATGTAAACCAGATTTTAAGGAGAGAATTTTAAAGTCTTAGAATCAACTATCTTTAGGAACATTAAGCAAATCATTTATATATATCAGAATTAAAATACTAATCATTAGTCTTACCTCCATTAATACAACCCATAGCAGGCAAAAATGAATTGATTTTCTAACTTTGTTAAACTAGTTTAATCTGAAATGAGGAAAGAGAACAAATCTAGATATTTTCAGATCTTTTAATTAGGTCTTCCAACATGTCCATCTACTACTGTACCTCCCCAATATAACCAGAATCAGTGAGGTAATAATACTGTGTTTGTTCCAAAGAGTCATCTTGTAGTTTCTGGTTTACATTGTCCTTATTTGAGAAATATATATCTTTAGAAATACAAATGCCTAATAAGCTTATAAAAACATTCAAAGTCTCTATACAATGATATTCCATTTTTGCTCTTAAATTTTGCCATTTAATTAAATTAAAAATATATATATTATTACTCATTGACTGCAGAGCTTCCGTGAGACAAGCCTAATCGTACAGGAATTTTACATTTTTTACTTTACATGATATTGGCAGTGATTTATTAATGACATGGAAAATTAGTTATAATGGTAAAGAAAAGAAACATAATAGTAAAGAATATGGACTTTAACATTGGGCAACCTTGTGCCAAAATCTCAGTGTGGCCAATTACTAGCTGTATGGCTCTGGGCAACTTATTTAAATCACTAATCCTCAATTTTTCCATATACAGATTAGGCATAAAACACCTGGCTCATAGGATATTGATACAATGTATGTGAAGCACTTAGCAAGTTGTCTGCCATTTAAGAAGTACCCAGTAAATTGGGCCTCCTTTTACTGTGTGCAGTGTGATTTCTGCATTTAAAAAGGATGGGAGAAATATGCTAATATGGATTTTTTTAAAGGTAGCTATCTCTATACACTGTAATAATATTTTTTCTTTATTATTTTCCATATTTTCAAAATACCTCAAATTTAACATGTTACTTTTATATTTGTGATAAGGTAAGCAATAAAGATAGAAGAATAAGTATGTGTTTAATATTTCATAGAGATAGACAGATAGTTTATTTAGCCAAGAAAGGCTAATTGTCCCTAAGGATTATTACAGGGTATCTAAAAGAATTCTGAACATATAAAATATATTTTTTTCTTTCAAAACAAGTAGTTATTATAGAAATACCTTGTTATTGGCTCATTCTGATTTTGGTTATAATGACTATTAGTGTCCTGAGCAAAATATAAAAGTGTTTTCAAAAGTAAGAAACATCCAAGAAGGTATTTTTCCCTCCCGGTTTCAATATATGTAGCTGTATGACCCAGAACTAAGTATATGTTATGGGTTGAATGTTTGTGTCCTCTTTCAAAAAATTCATATGTTGAATTCCTAAACCTTAATGTCACGGAATTAGGAGGTGGGGCCCCTGGGAGGGAATTAGGTCGTGAAGGTGGAGCCCTCCTGAAATGGAATTGGTGCCCTTGTAAGAAGAGAGAGCTTGCTTCCTCTCCTAGCTCTCTATCTGTAAGCCAGGAAGGGGTCCTCACTAGACATTAGATCTGCCAGCAGCCTGATCTCAGACTTCTCAGTCTCCAGCACTGTGAGAAATAAATGTCTGCTGTTCAAGCCACCCACAGTATGGTGATTTTTTTTTTTTTTAATAACAGCCCAAACTAAGACAGTATGTATAGATTACCAACCCTTAAAGGGACACTTACAAAAAATTTCTTCACAAATGGATTTTTAAGGCTTTTTTTTAAAAAGAGGTCTATTAATTCCTGGTCTAATGCAAGTTAAATAATTTTCATTATTGTGAAAACTGACAAGATTATGCTTTTTAAGTCCTAACTTACAATGTATATTAATATGCACGTTCTCAAACAATATTGCAGAAAGGACCATGACTATGGAAAAACACACTGTATTAAAAAAACAAAAACTGTATCAGTGCTAAATAGCTTGCCTAGCAAAATGTTTTAGCTGGGTAATTCCAACAGTAACAGAGTCTTCTGAACTAGGTGATAAGGTACTGATTTCTAACAGTATTGGTTAATATTTTCTATATTGTCAATATATATCCAAATCTGAAAACAGTTTATTTTTGAGTTATGTATTTATCTTTTTCTATCTCACCCATAACAATTTTTAATATGATTGTTTGTGGTTTATCAGTGCTGAGTGCTTAATGACAAGCTCATTTCTAGTTATGTATGTTAGTATATAATTATACAATGTAATTGTATACAATGCAATAAATATGCAATTATACAATGTAATTCAGTAACACCTTTGATGAGTAATTTATATAATCCTTCTTTTAAAAGAAAAGAAACTTGAGGAAGTATAGTCTCAGACATAATTTTGAAAAATCATTAAGGCAAAAATGGAGGATTTCCCACGTGAAGACAGCAGACAGAGGTATTTCAAACCCCTTCTCTCCAAGAAAGATCAGACCCCGCAAATAACAAGGAGAACAAAAACCAGAAGACTCATCCTCCATCTTTGATGAACCACATTGAAGATTCTGTAATTTGAACCATAATAAATGAAGGCAGAAAGCAGACTGAAGAAAAATGGTAAATTATTGAGTAGAAAAGAGGAAGATCAAACTTAAATGCATGAGGAGGGGAAGTGACTATCAGGAAGCAAGTCACTTTGCTCTCATCGAATCTGAGGAAACATCAAGAATTCAGGATACCAAAAACCTCAGAGGAAGGGGATAAGGAAGAGCTGAAATCATGTTTAATTAAAAAATATTTAGAGACCCAGAAACCTACCTCCATCTTGTGTGCACTCCCTGACTCCTGCAAGGAACTAGAAGTTTATTCTATGAGGAAACTGAGCCAGAGATGCTCGCCACAGAGGAGGGCAAGGGTGATGAGCTGTCCTGAAAACAAGAACTCAGTGAGAATCTGCACACTGAATGATGGATCTCTTCCCCCTCGCCCCCCATTTGCCCTTACTTCCAGAACTTCAGAAGCTGGAATCATGTTCTCAATCAAAGAGATCAAAAGAATCAGAGCTGTCCCCAGGGAAAATAACTACAGATACTATAGCTGTAATTAAAAAAAAAAAAAAAGCTAGCCACCTGATCACTCAGTCACTAGTGAAGCCCACCACTCTTCAAGTCTTTTATTCAGTACTTCCAGTCAACTTTTTAGTGATTCATTCTTTAATATGAACTGACAGCCAAGGAATATCGAATGTGGAAAACTTCTGAAACAGAAGATAGAAACCAAAGCAACAAACATAACAAAGGATCTCATCCATGGAGAGATCAGAGAAGATATTACATGAACAAAACAAGGATAGAATGAAAAAGGAAAGAAAATGAACCAACAGAGAACAAAAAGGAACTTCCTGGAAATTAAAAATACGTTAACTAAAATTGAAAAAAAAAAAGCACAAGTAGAAAATCTAAAAGATGAAGTGTAGGACATCACCTATAAAAGTAGAACAAAAAGGGTGCCTGGGTGGCTCAGATGGTTAAGCGTCTGCCTTCGGCTCAGGTCATGATCCCGGGGTCCTGGGATCGAGTCCCGCATTGGGCTCCCTTCTCCTTGGGAGCCTGCTTCTCTCTCTGCTTCTCTCTCTCTCCTCCTCTGTCTCTCATGAATAAATAAAATCTTTAAAAAAAAAAAAAGTAGAACAAAAAAAGAAATAGAAACTGAAATAAGCATTAAAAAAAAAGTGTGACAGAAATCCTAGCCTCAGCAATCGGGACAACAAAAAGAAATAAAAGGCATCAAAATCAGCAAAGAAGAAGTGAAACTCTCACATTTTGCAGATGATAAGATACTTTATGTGGAAAACCCAAAAGACTCCACCCCAAAACTGCTAGAACTCATACAGGAATTCAGTAAAGTGGCAGGATATAAAATCAATGCACAAAAATCAGTGGCATTTCTATACACCAACAACAAGACAGAAGAAAGAGAAATTAAGGAGTCGATCCCACTTACAATTGTACCCAAAACCATAAGATACCTAGGAATAAATCTAACCAAAGAGGCAAAGGATCTATACTCAGAAAACTATAGAATACTCATGAAAAAAATTGAGGAAGACACAAAGAGATGGAAAAACATTCTATGCCCATGGATTGGAAGAACAAATATTGTGAAAATGTCTATGCTACCTGGAGCAATCTACACATTTAATGCAATCCCTATCAAAATACCATCCACTTTTTTCAAAGAAATGGAACAAATCCTAAAATTTGTATGGAACCAGAAAAGACCCCAAATAGCCAGAGGAATGTTGAAAAAGAAAAGCAGAGCCAGTGGCATCACAAGTCTGGACTTCAAGTTCTATTACAAAACTGTAATCATCAAGACAGTATGGTACTGGCACAAAAACAGACACATCAATCAATGGAACAGAATAGAGAGCCCAGAAATGGACCCTCAACTCTATGGTCAACTCATCTTCGACAAAGCAAGAAAGAATGTCCAATGGAATAAAGACAGTCTCTTCAACAAATGGTGTTGGGAAAATTGGACAGCCACATGCAGAAGAATGAAACTGGACCATTTCTTTACACCACACCAAAAATAGACTCAAAATGGATGAAAGACCTACATGTGAGACTGGAATCCATCAAAATCCTTGAGAACACAGGCAGCAACCTCTTCGACCTCAGCCTCAGCAAGTTCTTCCTAGAATTATCGCCAAAGGCAAGGAAAGCAAGGGCAAAAATGAACTATTGGGACTTCATCAAGATAAAAAGCTTTTGCACAGCAAAGGAAACATCAACAAAACCAAAAGACAACCAACAGAACGGGAGAAGATATTTGCAAGTGACATATCAGATAAAGGGCTAGTATCCAAGATCTATAAAGAACTCATCAAACTCAACACCCAAAGAACAAATAATCCAATCAAGAAATGGGCAGAAGACACGAACAGACATTTCTGCAAAGAAGACATCCAAATGGCGAGCAGACACATGAAAAAGTGCTAAACATCACTTCGCATCAGGGAAATTCAAATCAAAACCTCAATGAGATACCACCGCACACCAGTCAGAATGGCTAAAATTAACAAGTCAGGAAACAACAGATGTTGGAGAGGATGTGGAGAAAGGGGAACCCTCCTACCCTGTAGGTGGGAATGCAAGCTGGTGTAGCCACTCTGGAAAACAGTATGGAGGTTCCTCAAAAAGTTGAAAATAGAGTACCCTATGACCCAGCAATTGCACTACTGGGTATTTACCCCAAAGATACCAATGTAGTGATCCGAAGGGGCATGTGCACCCCAATGTTTATAGCAGCAATGTACACAATAGCCAAACTATGGAAAGAGCCTAGAAGTCCAACAACAGATGAATGGTTAAAAAAAAATGTGGTATTTATATGCAATGGAATATTATGCATCCATCAAAAAGTGAAATCCTGCCATTTGCAACGACGTGGATGGAACTAGAGTGTATTAGGCTAAGCGAAATAAGTCAATCAGAGAAAGACAAGTATCATATGATCTCACTGATATGAGGAATTTGAGAAACAAGACAGAGGATCATAGAGGAAGGGAGGGAAAAATGAAAGAAGACGAAACTGGAGAGGGAGACAAACCGAGACTCTTAATCTCAGGAAACAAACTGAGGGTTGCTGGAGTGGAGGGGGTGGGAGGGATGGGGTGGCTGGGTGATGGATATTGGGGAGGGTAGGTACTATGGTGAGCGCTGTGAATTGTGTAAGACTGATGAATCACAGACCTGTACCCCTGAAATAAATAATACACTATATGTTAATACAAAATTTTTTTAAAAAGTGTGAAAGTAATAAAGAAAATGTTAACATCTCAAGAAATGTACTTCAGGAAATTCCTAGATGTGCTTCACTAACACAAGAGAGTAAATAAGAAAAAGGAATAAGTGGTATCTAACACAAAAGGAGGTGAAGAGGATTCTCATTATGATGGCGAAGGGAATCTCAGGACCAGAGCTAGGCAGAAGGCCCAGAAAGCATTGAGTCATTAGTTAAAGGTCAGAAAGCCCAGGAAAGATGTCCTCGGGAAAGAAAAATGAGACTGGTAGATTACTTAGTAATTTTCATACAGTGGAAAGTTATATAATAAGGCATTTTACAGAGCTTTTGGGTAGGGAGAGGCTTGGATGTTTAAGAAAATTATACAACACACTTAGCTCAGCAGTGAACAGTATATATACAAAGCAACAATAATAAAAACATTACATAAATACTTAACTAAAAGTTGGAGGTAATATTAAGAGGATGCTAAAAGAGAAAAGGATGTAAATGTAAAAAAACAAACAAGCCAAACCACACAAAAACAAAACCGTCTTCCATAATGGAAAATCAATAGATAATGTCTAATATTTATAAATCAAGGGGTAGCAATCTATATTTATTATATAGAAAAAAGTGCTAGATTTCAGGAAAGAAAACCAGTGAGCTGAAAAGCATTGGCTTTGGTTGCCAGATGTTCTTATGGGGGTGGAAGAGTATGTACAGATAAAGGGACTCTTTGTTATTACTTTACATGCCTTCAAAGCCGATTATCTATAATATAATTGCACAAAAGTTTTTAAAGGGGTTTGGAAGAGAACATGAGTATACTGTTGGGACCACGCCTACTACTGTCTAAGATACTTGGTAAAGAATCCTTCTTTGAGAAGCAAAGGTTCTGAGCCTAATTGGGCTGGGCAAATTTAAAGATCATCCAGTTCAATCTTCCCATTTTACAGTTGGAGCAGTTGAAGCCATCTCTATCTACAGAGGAGCATAACAAGTTAGTGTGACAGCCAGGCCTGGAGTCCAGTCAATGACTTCTTTTCACTCCCTACATTTCAGAAAGAAGCAAATGGGAACATAGAGAACTAGAACAAAGTTTGGTATCAGGCAGTTTGAGTTTAAATCTTGGCTTCATCACTTGTGACCTTAGACCAGGTCTTTCTGGCTAGGTGACTTTGGGCATGTTATTGCAAATGGAGATAATAAGAGCCACTTAACATATTAAATTAAGACAATAATTAAATTATTAAATCAAAAAATCAATGTAAAGATTGTGACATCTAGCAGATACTGAATATATGCTAATTCCCTATGTTGTTGTAATTTCAGAAGATAGTAGGACCAATGAAATGAATAAAAAGACTGGGGATGTATTTGTAAAGAGTAGTTATCTAGGATGGAGGCCCCGAACTGTCTGAGTTAGGGTCCTTGATTTGCTGTGTGACCTGGAACAAGTTACTTACCCTCTGTGGGCCTCAATTTCCTTATCTTAAAATAGTACCTACTTAGATGTTTGCATACCCCTGTTCACAGCAGCACTATTCCCAATAGCCAAGAGGTGGAAGCAATTCAAATGTCCATGGACAAATGAGTGGATAAACAAAATGTGAAAGATATCTGCATATAGATATAGATATATAATTTAGCCAAAATGTGATATATATAATATATATGTTGTGATTATATATAAATTTATGTATATAAATTATATATAATTTAGCCAAAATGTGATATATATATATTATATACATATAAACAAAATGTGATATATATATATATAATTTAGCCTTAAAAAAGAAGGAAGTCTTGTCATGCTACAACCTGGATGAACACTGAGGATGCTAAGTGAAATAAGCCAGTTACAAAAAGATAAATACTGTAAGATTCCTCTTATATGAGGTATCTAAGGTAGTCACATGCATAGAAACAGAAAGTAGAATGGTAGTTACCATGGGCTGAGGGGAAGGGGAAAACGGAAGTTGCTGCTGTTGGTATGGAGTTTCAGTTTGGCAAGATGAAAAAGTTTTGGAGATCTGATTCACAACAATGTGTACACTTAAAAATGGTTAAGCTGGTAAATCTTGTATATTTTTACCACAATAAAAAGGTCAATTTAAAAAATAGTACTTATTTCATAGGGTTATTGTGTTAAATGAATAAATACATGGAAAGCACTTAACATAATACCTTACTCAATAAATGTTAAATTTTATATTATTTCTAATAGTAGTATCACTCCCTATTTCATGAAAATGCCATCTGTTCTTTTGCCTCTGGCTTGTTATTTCTTTGCTTTCTAAACTCCTTTCTACCCTGCAAGGCCCTCCTCAAAATGCCACCTCCTCCAGGACTCCCTTCCTGAATTTTCCCCATCTGAATATCTCCTGTCGCTCCTGTGATGCTTTGTTTGTACTTTTTTAATGGCACTTAACATATTCTATCCTGTATTAGGTTTGTGTACAGTTTGTGTGTTGTTGTATGTGTAGTGTTTTACTCTTCTTTGTATCCCCTGTGAATCACACACAAGAGAGAAACATTTTACGAACTTTGTGAGTTGTTTCAACCTATATGATTCCTAGATTGAGTTGATTAATATATTAAGTAGTTTGGATTCAGTGGTTACTATGACAGAGCATGCAAAAGGGATCTTTTTTGACCTTTGTATTCCCAGTCACTACCATAATACCAGTATATACAAAATGCCTGTTGATTGTTGAATGAATGAATTCTGCAATTGGTAGGATTAAGTAGTAATTATAGGCCTTTAATGATTAATAAGAGAGAACAGCAAATTACTCAACAAGATCACCTTTGTGTTGCTGTAGAAGCTCTCTACATCATTTGTCTCATGATTTTTTACAGTGTACTTCTTTTAATGAGGATTGAAATAAGACACAGAAATTGAAATGGTTAATGTGAATCTTAAGGCTTAAAATTTATAGGTTTTCATCTGCTTTAGTTTTCTATTTGTCTTGTCAAAAAAAAAAATGACCATAAATTTGGCGGCTTAAAATAACACAAATTTGTTATCTCACAGTTCTATAGATCAGAAATCCAGATGGGCTTAACTAGTTTCTCTGCTCCAGGTGTCATTAGGCCAAAGTCAGCCTCTACTTTGGTTTGGCTCTTATCTAAAGGCTGTGAGGGAAAATCCACTTCTGGGATGGTTCAGGTTGTTGGTAGAATTTAGTTCCATGCATTGCAGGATAAAGGTTCCAACTCCCTTGCTGGTTCAGCCTGTATTCATTCTCAGCCTCTAGAGCTACTGGTGAAAGCCAGCAATGGTGGTTCAAGTCATTCTCATGCCTCACATCTCTGACTTTTCCTTGTGTCTCATCTCTCTTGCTTCCGGTCTGAGAAAGTTCTCTACTTTGAAGTCCTCATGTGATTCAATTGAACCCACCCCTGTAAATCCAGAATAATCTTGGTATTTTAAGGTTCTTAATCTTAATTACATCTGAAAAAAATCCTTTTTGCCATGTTGACATGTTTCAGGTATGAGCAGGTAGACTCACTCGTCCTACTACACCATCCCTGTCTCTTTTTTTCCCTTAAAGATTGTTTATATGACCATGTCATTTCTCCTTTACAGTTTCTCACAATTTAGATTTTGCTGATCATATCCTCCTGGTGTTGTTTCACATATTACTCTGTTCCCGAGATTGCTTAGAGATTGGTAGTTAGATCTAGATTGTAAAGACATAATCAGATCAGGTTTACTTTGGGGTAAGGATACATCAAAGGTGGTGGTGTGTTCTATCAGTAGGCACTTATGTCTGGCTGTCTCTTGTGCAACATCAGCAGCATTTGTGATCATTGACCTTAGCGCCATTACTTTAGCAAGGATTGCAAAATGGCGATATTCTTTTAATCTTATCATTCCATCTTCATTTACTTCCCTTTATTAACTGTTCGGTTATGCAGAGGTACAGTACATTAGGAAAGGCCAGATAAAATTCGATTCTTTCCCTGTATTTTCTGGTTTTCAAAGTGAGTTGGTTATCTACTGAAAGTGACTAGTTTTTTTTTTCCCTGAGTACAATTATTGACTCATCAATTTAATGTTTGAAACACTTACTATTATTGCACTTAAGGATTATATGTATCTGATGCTCAGATATTCCCATATTTGTTAAGTGGGAGCCTCTTGAGGTTAGCTCCTGAGTCTCCTATTGATAGGACTTCAGTGGTATGTCATAGTGTTCCTGCTTTCAGTATAACACAATGTTCCAACTCATCTTATGCATTTCCTGCCTCCTACCTGGCAGCAGCTATTTCTCCATGCAGCTCTAAATTCTTTTAAAGGAAAATGCTATTTCGGTTACCACAATTTAGGTACTGGGGATAGTCATTGCTACTGGTTTGGTCTTTGTTTCCAGGCTCTACTGTGGTCTTAGCAAGGCAATTTTTT
Organism: Callorhinus ursinus; assembly: GCF_003265705.2. Taxonomy (NCBI): domain Eukaryota; kingdom Metazoa; phylum Chordata; class Mammalia; order Carnivora; family Otariidae; genus Callorhinus; species Callorhinus ursinus. The sequence continues at coordinate 86,812,022 of NW_027397066.1, forward strand.
TTTTTTTTTTAACATCATGGGTACATACTGACACTGCCAATTTAAATTCAGGACCATGGGATTTTAACTTAGCCTCACTTAGCTATTTCATATCTCTTTCTTCTTTCTCCTGTGCTTAAAAAAAATCTGTTTCCTAATGGCATCAGCAAATTTCTTATTCGCTTTATCTCACAATATACATATTTGAGTCCTAAAACAAAAATACAGACACCAATGATGATTACTGAAAATAGTTTGACAATTTTTAACATTATTTTTCATTTAATAATATCTACCATGGCCATGTAGGGAAATATTCCCCATTCCTTTTTAGAGCTTCAGAGTAAGCCGCAAGTCCTCTGTCAATGGAAAATTGGCTTGTTTCCATTTTGTTGTTATTTCAAGTATTGCCTCAATGAATAAATCTTTTTATGTTTTGGCCAGTGTATCCCTTGAACAGATTTTTAGAAGTGAGATCGCAAATTACTCATGTCATTTTGCTGGATATTGCTGAATTCCTCTTCCATGGGGTTGTGACATTTTTATATTCCCACCAGCAATGTATGACATTGTCTGTTTCACCATACCCTAGATTGTCATCAAATTTTAGAATTTTTGCCACTTTAATAGGTGATAAGTAATATCTTAATGTAATTTAAATACTTCTATTATTTTGAACCATATTGGACAACTTTGGTTTAAGACATATTCGCATATTTTTGTTTCTGAATTTTCCAAATCTCTTGTCCATTTACTATCAGATTATTATACTTTTCTTTATTTTTAGAAACTTGCTATGTATAAGGGATATTAACCTTTTGTTAATGCTTTAAGTTGCCAATTTTTTTCTCTTTGTCATTTGTCTTTTTATGTATGGTTTTTGTTTCTTTGCCATTTTTTTTCATTTTCTGTCAATTTTTTTAACCTTATCCCTTATTGTATGTAGAATTTCAGACATAGTTAAGTATTTCTACTCCCCTAGGTTATAGAGGAATTCACTCATGGTTGTTGTTGTCGTTGTTTTGCATTTTAAATCTCTAATCCACTTGAAATGTACTATGTGTGGTGAGAGGAAAGGATCTAATTTAATTTTTCATATGGCTATCAGGTTAACCCAACATCACTTATTAAAAAGCCCATCTTTGGGGCACCTGGCTGACTCAGTTGGTAGAGCATGCAGCTCTTGATCTTCGGGTTGTAAGTTCGATCCCCACGTTGGGTATAGAGATTACTTAAAAATAAAATCTTAAAAAAAATTAATTAAAAGTCCATCTCTTTCCCAGTGGTCCAAAGTGCCACCTTTGTTTTATGCTCAATGTTCATATTCAAATCATTCCATTGATCTATATCTCTCTTCGTTATTTGCCTGTTCTTTCTGACCGGCATTTGGTAACAATGGAAATTAGGAGCATATGAAGCAATAAAACCTTTTAGGACTAAAATCCATTGTGTAAATAGTTCTTAAATTTAGTTGTTTTGTTTAAATGAGGGAAATAAACTCATTCTTTTGCATGTAGCAAAAGGAATGTGAACCTAAGTAAAGAGAGATTTATAAAAGTAAATTGTCTAAAGTTTTCTTTAAGAGCCTTGAAAGAGTTTTGCGGGGAAGCAGCTTGATATAATTAATGCATGGGGTTCAGGATCCTGCCGCTCAGGAGCTGCTTTGTTGTGGGCATGTTCTTAATTTCTCTGAGCCTTAGTTTCCTTACTTCTAAAACAGAGATAAAATCACTCAGGGCTGTTGTGAGCATAGAAAGATCTGCATGCCATTACCCAGCATAGTGGCCCCACATAAAGGGCACTCAGGGAGTATTGGTTGTCTTTTCTTCCCCTTCAGGGGAAAATGCATTTATAACTTTTATGGTGAGGCTTTCTCCAGCTACTCATGAAAATAACTGGCCTGATTTTTACTCTGCAAAACTGACTAAATAAAAGGAATAGATGAGAAATCAAAGTTCTTCACTCCCAATTACCCAGTAGTGCCTGCCTTCACTGAACGGCCGCCTTCCTAGGCTCAATTTTCAGAGTGAAAGAGGAAAAGTGGATTGACAACAACCACAGGGATTGTTGACTTCTAGATTGATGTAAGCCTAGATGGAGAGGAGATTCAGAAGGATGATGAGCAGAGAGCATGCTTTCTTCTTCCCAATACAACATTGTTTTTGGTTTTCCAGTTTAAGAGGGGAATCTAGCTTATGATACTCATATCCAGAAATTTCCAGAAAGTCTCTTCACTCTAAAAGCCCCTCCCTACCCTGAAGTTGTCAGAGATCTGAGCATTTTTCTGACAAAATGCTTTATTTTTTAAGATCCCCATATCAGATTTTTTTCCATAGGGTCCTGTTTTGCTTTATTTAGTCCAATAATTTTCATAATTGTCTACTTTAGATTGTGACACAATATAGATATATTTAAGGAATTTGTTTTGAAAACATCTTAAGATCCTTTTTAGAGGTTTTTTAATGCATTATTGAAGCCCTAATTAGATTCCAATTCATAATTTTATTCCTTTTTAAATAAACCCATTGAAAGTAGTTCATGGATTTCACCAATAATAAGAACTGTTATATGAAGATGAAAAGGGGCTCCATAAATATGATTTGATCAGTTTTCATACAACATTGATTAGATTATATTCATACAGCACTTGAAAGAATGTTTTCAAATACATTTTTATTTAATTTTTGCAACAGTATTGTTATATGTCAATATTGTTAACCATAGTTCATAGTTGAGCAGACCAAGGCCCAAAGAAGTTAAATTTTAAATGGCCCAGGATCTCAAAGGCAACTACAGTTTGAGACTAGAAATTTGGATTTCAATCTAGTGTTCCTGCCACAATTCATAATCAGCAAGAGCACTAGTTCAGACATGCATACATATTAAATTTTCCGTATTTAACATTATGTCAGATTTTCCGCTGAATGAATCTTATGCTTTATTTGCAGTGTTCCATTTGTAATCTTTCAATCTTGCTTAGCTTTCTTAATTAATATGAATAGCTAACTAGTCCTGCGGTATGTCCAAATGAGAACTATCTAAACTATTATGGAATAATGTTCTGGTAACTTGAAACCTCCAGAGGCTCAGTCCTCACAGAGTTAAAAAAAAAAAAAAAGGAAAAAGTCACAGAAGTAGCATTGTTGATTAAGCGAGAACTTAGTGCTGATGTCTGGTTTTGTTTTCCAGGTGGCACTGCATGCTTGTGGAGTGGCAACAGACATGGTGATTGAGCACTGCATCAAAACACGGGCTTCCTTTGTCACGTGCCCTTGCTGTTATGGTTTCATTCAGAACACCTCAAAGTTTAATTTTCCCAAAAGGTGAAATGTAGTGTTCACCCTAAGACACCAATGTGGGGAATAAAGCTAAAGCCCGAAACTCGTTTGATACAAAGTTGCAATGAGAGTTCGGTTTTGAACTCACTTCCTCTTTCCACAAAGGCAGGTACTATTTATAAGTTATATAAGGAAGAGAGGATCTCCTCTATGGCTGCTCCTTGATTTTTCTCCTGGACCCAACTCCTGAAATTTAGAAGCCAGTCTGAGAGTGAGCTGGCTAAGAAATCTGATCGGTTCAGCACTTCTCATCACCTGTGAGAGGCAGCAGGTGTTGTGGTTAAGTGCTTAAGACCCGGAAGTCTTCCGCCCCGGGGCGGGGCGGGGCGGGGGGGGGGGGGGGGGGCAAACATCGCCTCCTCAGAATTTTGTAAGTCCTTTCACCTCAGGCAATTTACTTGAGCTCTTTCTGCCTACATTTTCTCATCTACAAAATGGAGGTTATAATAGTAACTAACTCAAGGTTTTTGTGAGAATTGAATGATATATATGTAAAGCACTTAGTGGCACAGAGTAAGCATTCAATAAAATGTGCGCTGGGCCAGGTAGAGTACTAGCAGTGGTATTTTTAAAATACTGCCCATGGGCGCCTGGGTGGCTCAGTTGGTTAAGCGACTGCCTTCGGCTCAGGTCATGATCCTGGAGTCCGGGATCGAGTCCCACATCGGGCTCCCTGCTCGGCGGGGAGTCTGCTTCTCCCTCTGACCCTCCCCCCTCTCGTGCTCTCTCTCATTCTGTCTCTCTCAAATAAATAAATAAAATCTTTAAAATAAAATAAAATAAAATACTGCCCATGGGTGCTGATCAATCTGCAAGTCGGACAGCCACTTTTACAGTCCTTACCCCACCTACAAGAGGGAGACATTTTATTTCTCACCCCTTTGGCCTAACCTAGTGGAGGGCTGTTGTCTTGGTGGTCACGACATTTCACTCTCTGAATCATAGTTACTGAGAATCATGCTGGTCATTTTAATTACAGAATAGATTAAATATGTTAGTTTTAAAAAATTGTATAATGTATCAAAAAAGATTTCTTGATCATTTGCATGATTACTTTTAAGAAATCTTAGAAAGTTTCCATCAGAATTTATACTTAAAGACTTCTGAATAAAGTAATAAAGTACAAACAATAGCCTTCTTTTTCTTTGTCTTTGATTTTTTTTTATTTCAGTGTTTTGTTCTTTACCACAATTTGCAACTAGTTGAGAGAAAACCAAAGGAACTTTGGAAAGGCAAATTAAGTATAACTTAAGGTTTACTCAATAGCTGAAATTTCACTCTGTTCTGAATCTATACAGATAAAATGTATATTTTACAACCCATCAAGAAATCTGTAAGTCTAGCACTATAAAGATTTTTAAGAATGTTAATTTGAGTTATTCAGCCTGTGGCTTCACTTAATTGATTTTAAAGTCTTACTTTAGTGTCTCAGCTTTTTCGTATCTGTGTAGATCTATTGCCATTTTCTTCTTTTGTCAGTGGAAGACCACTCCCAGGCCATTATCCCCCTGCCCTAATCACCTGTGTCAGGTACCAGACAACTAGGGACAGCCCCTATCCCCAAAGCCACTGACATTACCCAGTCCTACCCAGTCCTAAGTTTGCTCATCCTGCCTTGCCAGCTATTCCAATGTAATCCGTAATAAAGACTCTTGCCCACATTGTATCCCACTCCCTCTGCCTCCTAAGCAGCCCTGGTGCTTCCCCATGTGGCCCTCTGTGGCATGGCATGCCCTCTCTTAGGAATTGTTGGGAAAAAACTCTTTTCCATGGCAAACATCTCCTGATCTGTTGGCCTCACCATATCTAAAATAGTAGTAAAACCTACATTTTAAAACCCCTGGATCTTTGGGGCACCTGGGTGGTTCGGTCATTAGGCGTCTGCCTTTGGCTCAGGTCATGATCCCAGGGTCCTGGGATCGAGCCCTGCATCAGGCTCCCTGCTCCGCGGGAAGCCTGCTTCTCCCTCTCCCACGCCCCATGCTTGTGTTCCCTCTCTTGCTGTGTCTCTCTCTGTCAAATAAATAAAATCTTAAAAAAAAAAAAAACCTGGATCTTTGTGTACCCATGTGGGGAAGAGAAAAAAAAAATGGTTGTGAATCTCTAATAGTGTAAACAATCTTTGAAAAAATCTTCAAAATTAATAGTATACTGAGAGTATGCTTTTAGCTTTTTATAAAGACATTTCAAACTGGCATAGTTTTTAGTGTAAGATAGCATTATGTACTCCTCAGATAAAATACCTACTTTTGTTTATAGTTTTTTCTATATTTCTATATAGAAATATATAGACTATCTCGACTCCTAATCTTTGGTGTTTAAAATAATGACTTTTTTTTCTTTTCTATTTCAGTGAACAATTCAAGAAAACTTTATCATACAAGGTAACCTTAAAAAGTTCTAGATGTCTTTCTAATATACTTTTTCCTTCTTTATATTTTTCCCCTCCCAAATTTCTAATGAGATATATAACCTATAGTTACCTTGGAATTACTCATCAACATGTAATATGGGGGGGGTTGTTTTATTTTTTTATGTTTTGTTTTGTTTTGTTTTGTTTTGTGAATCAAGATTAAAGTCCAAGTAGGTGGCAAGACTTGTGAAGGGTCTGAGAGTTTACCCTGCAAGTTCACATGCTAGCCTGCCACAATTTCATGGATGCCGGCAGATAGGAGACTTCTGAGTTAGAGACCTGGCAGTAGGAGTAGCCAGACTATCATCATTTTTGTCCTGACTTTCTGAGACCCAGTTCCCACAGGGTAGTATATAATGGGCCATGCGACACCTACATACACAGTGAATTGCAGTACAGGAGAGGGAAGCTGAGCTTAGGAAACCCAAATGTTTTAAGATTTAATCTTTAAGCAAGCATTCCTGCCCTTTGCTCCAGAGCGAAACTATGTATTTTCCAGAGTTGCTCACTGTATAAACATCTTTGAGAAGATAATCTAGAACACAGGCAAATTTTTCTGTAAAAGGTCAGACAATAAACATTTTAGGTTTTGTCAGCCACTTAAAATTTCCCAGCTATTCTGCTTTGTCCTTGCCATTTTTTGTTGCTTTTGGTGGTGGTGGTGTACAATCTTTTAAAAATGTAAAGACTGTTTTTAACTTGAGAGCCATACAAAAAGAGGTCATAGGCTGGATTTGGCCCGTAGGCCAGAGTTTGCCAACCCCTGGTCTGGAACAAACGCAGCACCTCTACTCCTAAGGCGTGAAGAAATACAAGAACTATTTCTCAACAGTAGTCAGAACATTATGTAGTTCTGAGGCATCAATCTGAGCAAACTAGTTTCCAGCTTTCTGAATATTACCACTAACTGGTCAATAACATGACAAATGCATTCTAAAAAGTGGTAATGATATTTGCCAGAAATACATGAAAATCCCATTAAAACTTGATAAATTAGATTCTTAGTTCAGTTCTTGTAGACTCACTAAAAATATATAGTCTCATTTTACATGCCAGGCCCCACCTTTCAAGATTTTTCCCTTCTCCATCCAACGGTTAAGTAGTGGGGGACAGTGACTCAAAAACGTTCATTTCTACCAGCTTGGCACATATATCTCCTTCACCTCTACTTTATAATCCTTAAACAGGCACCTCCAACTCTGTCTCCCACCCTCCCCTTTCCCCCTCCTCACCTCTCCCCCTGCTCTGAGCATAAACAGATTACTACAGAGGGAAGAGTGTTGATGCTTTCATCCAGAACCAGACTTCCCTGGTCTTTGCTTACTGGATTTTAAGTTTGTATGTCTTAGGGAACTGTAAGGTTTTTTGGGAAACATTAGGACCCCAGGAACTTTGTTTTCATAATATTCAAAACACCTTACCTTTCTCTTATAAGACCCTGCCAATAGAGTAGACAATGAGTTGAAAAATAAAAACTAGGGCCCTGTTTTTAATGCCTCTTTGAGTGATGCTGGCTAAAAACAAATTGAGAGGATGCGTGGAAAAAACCTAGGGCAGTGAAGAGGCTGGGTGCCCCAGTCTCACTGGCTAGAAAAGAACATAACATTTCTAAAGAATAGCGACAGGGTACCCAGGCTCTTCCAGAGAGCAGAAAACTCACTGTTACCCAGTCTACTGGGTCTACTCCTTCTCCCACACGCCCAAAAGCTGCTTGGCCACCAGCCCTTTTGAGAGTCTCAGGTATAAAGGCTCCAGAGAGAAGTCTGAGCTTCTTGGATACTGTGGCAAGATCTTTCTTAACTGAACCATGATGGGTGGGCCGCCAGGCAGAACTAAATGGAGGTAGTGCCTAAACGTCTTGAGAGTTGCTGAGTTGGATCGGTAGCGGGAGTGGAGAGCGGACCCCAGGGAGCCCTGAGCAGCCCCACCGCCGCGGCCAGGCTAGCTACCATCACACCCCGGGAGGAGCCGCAGCTGCCGCAGCCGGCCCCAGTCACCATCACCGCGACCATGAGCAGCGAGGCGGAGACCCAGCAGCCGCCCGCCGCCCTCCGCGCTGCCGACACCAAGCCCGGCACCACGGGCAGCGGCGCAGGGAGCGGCGGCCCGGGCGGCCTCACATCGGCGGCGCCTACCGGCGGGGACAATAAAATCATAGCAACGAAGGTTTTGGGAACAGTAAAGTGGTTCAATGTAAGAAACGGATATGGTTTCATCAACAGGAATGACACCAAGAAAGATGTATTTGTACACCAGACCGCCATAAACAAGAATAACCCCAGGAAGTACCTTCGCAGTGTAGGAGATGGAGAGACTGTGGAGTTTGCTGTTGTTGAAGGAGAAAAGGGTGCGGGGGCAGCAAATGTGACAGGCCCTGGCGGAGTTCCAGTGCAAGGCAGTAAACATGCAGCAGACCGTAACCATTATAGACGCCATCCACGTCGCAGGGGTCCTCCACGCCATTCCCAGCAGAATTACCAGAATAGTGAGAGCGGGGAAAAGAACGAGGGATCGGAAAGTGCTCCCGAGGGCCAGGCCCAACAGCGCCGGCCCTACCGCGGGCGACGGCTCCCACCTTACTACATGCGGAGACCCTATGGGCGTCGACCGCAGTATTCCAACCCTCCTGTGCAGGGAGAAGTGATGGAGGGTGCTGACACCCGGGGTGCAGGAGAGCAAGGTAGACCAGTGAGACAATATGTGTCGGGGTTATAGACCACGATTCCGCAGGGGGCCTCCTCGCCAAAGACAGCCTAGAGAGGATGGCAATGAGGAAGATAAGGAAAATCAAGGAGATGAGACCCAAGGTCAGCAGCCACCTCAACGTTGGTACGGCCGCGACTTCAATTACCGACGCAGACGCCCAGAAAACCGTCCACCACAAGATGGCAGAGACAAAAGCAGCCCATCCACCAGCTGAGAATTCGTCGGCTCCCGAGGCTGAGCAGGGCGGGGCTGAGCAAATGCCGGCTTACCATCTCTACCATCATCCGGTTTAGTCATCCAACACGAAGAAATGAAGATGAAATTCCAGCAATAAGAAATGAACAAAAGATTGGAGCTGAAGACCTTAAGTGCTTGCTTTTTGCCCACTGAGCAGATAAATAGAACTATCTACATTATCTAGCAGCATGGGGTTTTTATTCTTTTTACCTAAAGATGTCTCTTTTTGGTAATGACAAACGTGTTTTAAAAAAAAACAACCTGGTTTTTCTCAATACACCTTTAAAGGTTTTTAAATTGTTTCATATCTGGTCAAGTTGAGATTTTTAAGAACCTCATTTTTTAATTTGTAATAAAAAGTTTACAACTTGATTTTTTCAAAAAAAATCAACAAACGATAAGTACCCGTTAATAAAGGTCTTAAATAATAAAATAAATAAATAATAAATGTCTTGAGAGTTACTTTGGAAGTGCTTTTCCTCCACAGTTCAGTTTATACAGCAGATCTTTACTGACTTCTGCTCTGTGCCTCCCCTTCCAGAATTTAACTTCTATTGGGGAGAACACATATACAAATAATTCCAGTAAAATCTGGCGAGGACACCAGAGGTGATTGCCTCAACATTAAGTGAATCTTGACTTTCAAACACTATGAAGACAAAGGGCATGCTTCTTCTTGTTTTTTCTTCAAATTATATAATTCTAAATCCTTCTTCTGCCCCTTTGTTGATGCCGGTTCATGGCTGCTTAATACAAGTTACTCATTTGAGCCACTTTATTAGTGTCCTACCCATTGGCCACTAAATTTTATAGTAAGCATTACAGTGTTGTTGTTGTTGTTTTAATGCATAAAAGTTGAGACAGAGGTAACCCTTCAAAAAGAACCAACATCACACAGCCACTTCAATTACCTTATTAAAAAACGGAGGCCTCAAGTCGAATGTACAAAAGACGAAAGGGGACAAACGAGGAATCGGAGTTCAAGCCTTTGGCTAAGCTGACAGGTGAGATCATTTGCACACTTGGAGACTGCTTCTGTTCCGAGTGAGCAGCTGCCCTGGGAGCATCACAGTACCCCCACTCCGTCCGAGCACTCACCTTTGGCTGCTTGCCTATTTCAGAGCACTGTGCAGGCTCATCAGCTCTCTGCCCCTATAAAGCCTTGTTCTTTTTGCATGAAAGCAGCCTTTCCTAAAATTGTCAAGCAGAATAATTTTCCTCCCACTCCCTCAGGTCATTCTTACGGATGCCCTTAAAGTAGATGCACCTCCAGCAGCCCTTTGGAGTGAGGAGAGAGGGAGTGAGCCAGCTTCCTCTCCTCTAAAGGGACAAGGGAAGAGTCCAGAGAAACATAGGAACAGCCAGCACTCTGCTGGGTATCCCAGAGAACTACAGAACCACAGAACCCACAAAGAGTGATGATCTTCTACAGTACTGCCTTTTCCCCTGGTGGTAGCCACCTAGACTGACTTCTTGGAGCCATGTTCCTGAGATTCAAATTTTATTAAAGGAAAAATATAAGTGAATTTTAGGTCTTTTTGTTTAACACATGATAATCATGCATTGTAACCCTATTTTGGCTAAAAGCAACTGGCTAACTGGCCTGAGGATTTTCCTTGCATCCGTTCTTAAGAACTGCATCTGAAGAACAGTCTACTTGAAAGGGAAAAAGTTATTGAGTACCATTTTCTGAAAATGTGTTTCTTTCAGAAGTGTTACTTGTGCAGTACTTTATTCAGTTGAACTGTAGAACTCCAGAGAAGTGAGGTAGTTTTTATCATTTTTAGTTTTGAAGCAGAACATTAAAATAGACCCACATTCTATTGTTTTTTTTTTTTTTCTTTTAGGAACACATGATTCTGTGTAGGTTTGCGGATCAGACAGCTGTCCAGCTTCCACCCCAGCGAAGACTTGTGGGTATGTGTTTTCACAGAGCAGCTGATGAGTAGATTATACAGTATGCCTAGGAATGAATGGACTGGCTCTATATGGGGAAAACTGGTCCATTTATCAACAAGAAACTCGTTTGTTTTTCCCAGCAAAGGCAATTCATGTTGAAAAGGGCTCTGTAGGTATAAGAGTATTTTATCCCATTTTTGTTAACATTAATACTTTTATTTTTTTAAAGATTTTATTCGTTTATTTGACAGAGAGAGACATAGCAAGAGAGGGAAAACAAGCAGGGGGAGTGGGAAAGGGAGAAGCAGGCTTCCCGCCAAGCAGGAAGCCCGATGTGGGGCTCGAACCCAGGATCCTGGGATCATGACCTGAGCCGAAGGCAGACACTTAATGACTGAGCCACCCAGGTGCCCAACATTAATACTTTTAAATTCATCTTCAGTATTTGTACATTGAGCAGAATTATGTGAAATCCCTTTCTTACTGTTATGAACAAACTGAGGGATCCGTCTAAAGCCACAGAAGAATATATAAAGATGGAAAAATCAACTTTGCATGCCAAAATTAGTTAAAATATGTATAAGCATTTTTTCTTGGAAGAGGTATACTTGTATATTATTAATCATAGACCAATTTATTCAACATCTGTAATAGTAAATATTACCTTAATTGGAAGACCTGCAATAGCATTTTAAGTTTAAGTAATGAATTTATCCAAGACTTTGCTTTAGAAAAAGAAATCACATTTAGAAGGACAATAGCATCTAACAGTTACTGCACATTTAAGTGCTGAGCTAAATGCCTTACCCATTATCTCAGTAAATTCTAATGAAAATACTTATGGGGTATGTACTATTATTTAGGACTGGGACAAAAGTTTGTCCAGGATCCTTTACCCGGTAGATGATGGAGCCATACTATGAACCGATACAAAGCCTAGGTTCCAAAATTAGGGCTTGAGAAGATTGAGTGGAGTCAAAAATAATCTTTAAAATTATTTGGAAGAGCCCCCACATTGGAGGCCATCATAGTATATTGGAAAACAGATTGCCATTTCTTTGGCTGAGCACCAGATGGGATAATTAGCTTGCATGCAGGGACTGTGTTATGTGAGAAGTAGTTATCTTCAAACTCTAAAGTCAAAGTCAGCATAGCAAGATACATACAGAGAGGCATCTGAGACCTGATTTCCTTTCTTTTCTCACACTCCGGAGCATAAAGATATGGAAAAAGCTCTTCCTCTCTCTCCTGCATGCAACCTCCTTCTCTTTCCCACTCCTTTTCTCTGCCTCCTCCTTCCCCCATTCCCAACTCTCTGAGCTAGTTGAGTGTACATGTGAATGTTCAGGGAGTGCTAGACGGGAAGTTGCTGGAGTTGAAGAGGAGGAGGAACATTTGGCCTGATCACTGGCATGAGGGGAGGGAAGGTCATGTGCAAAGTCATGGACTCCATCAAATGTGGACATCTGTACTTTGCATGGGCCATATTTTTGTTCTGTGAACCTTTTAGGAAGCTTTCAAGGCCCCCAAAGGGAGACTACCAACAACTGAATTTCAGTTGTAAAGGTACTTCTTCAACATGTGAAAACATGAGATTCTTTTACGTAATAGAAAAGGAAAAATTAACTGGACTGGGATCAAAGCCAAGGGTGAATGAGCTGTAGTGTAAACCCAGGGTGGGTACTGAAGGAATGCAGGGCGTCTACTCTGACAGAGAATGTTTCATTTTAAACTGAAGAGTAGACGGAGGTGGGTGGGGGGGAGCCTTTACAGATGTCTTAAAAGATGAACAGTATTTTAAGGGAAAAAAAAGAATGTCTGCCGCACAACTGTTGATGAACGGGGAGGGGTGGGTTGGGGGGTGAGTTCGCCTAAATGGAATTCAAGACATCTCTTTTTATATCATTTCTAACACAGTTCATCCTTTTTGGCATAGGAGCTTTTAAAAAAAAAAGTACAAAATAAACATTTTAAATCCGAATGCCTCATTGCCAATTCTTACCTACTGACTTCACCTTCCACAGTTTTTCTGTGAGGGTTCTTCTGTCTTCCACAGAAGAAAGTCTCTGTTTCAATTATCTGGCTTCACTTCTGCAGCTGTTCAATTTTAGTAGTTTCTGTGGACATCCAAATAAATTATATAAAAATAATGTTTAGTCATTATTATAATTAGGAGGGAAAATGGAATTAAGTTCTGCATAGTCAGTAGCCTTTTGGAGGATGAAGTTTGTATATTGAATTTAAAGAAATTGAAAGTATAAAAGCGAACCATAGCTTTGAATATATTCAAGCCCAAATCATTTTTATTTCCAGAGCTACCTTTAACATAGAAATTTGCATTTGCCAAAGGAACACAAATTAGCTGCTTTGCTTGCCAGTCAGGTTTTCTCTTTTGTGTTCCAAAGATTACAAAGAAGATTGAATACCACTATTTTATTGGGGTGAAGGAGTTCTGAAAATTGATTATGTTACACAGCACATACTTTGAAATAACCAAAGCACAAATAAGAATTTTCTCAAATATTTTCTATTTCTCATTTTTCCTTGTCCTAAAAATTCCAGGTTCAAATGTAGCCCATCTTTCAGATACCTCTTTGTTAGCATGATACTTTAAATATTATTAAAATAGATGTTATTTTTTCACAATATTACAGGTAACATATTTCCACAGGGAATGCAGGCACAAGGTCTTTAAATGTATTTTTAACCAAAGTGGGAAATAGGATCTGTAGTCTGTATTTGAGCTTTATTTATTAAATACATTTTAAAAAGTTAACATTCTCAACAAAAAGCAAGTTAACGTTCTCTAAATTAGCAGCAGAAACAAATCTATGAACTGTCATATGTGATTGTATTTTGTCCATACCGATCAAGAGTTAGGTTGACAGAGACTAAACAGGACTTGGGGGCAAACAGCATTCGCCATATACTTGTAGATTTTGTCACTGTATAGATGGACAAATTGAAATTGCACTGTTCCCTGTAGGGAGTCTCATGATACCATTTTACTGTATTTCAGGAAAACAGTGCATGTGCCTAGTGGATCTGGATCGAGCAAGAGCTGCAGAAGAACGTGGTTACTCCGTTCAAGTAATATCCATGGAGCCAGAGAGCTGCTCTCCCAAAAATAACATGATCGTGGGAGTCCCCATTTAGAAGGAGATATTCACATTCATGTTTGGCCATCCGTCTTCATGATGAAAACCCAGTGGCATTTAGGAGGTTCTTGGCATAACTAGAAAACAGCATTAGCCATATTGAACTTATTGTGCTCAGGAAGGAAAGCAGCAGGAAAATCACGGAAGAAAGGCTGCCTGCAAAGCATCACAAATGCTCTTGTAATGTATGATTAAAGGACCGCTGGTTTTCATAGTGAGAATCCCCTGAAGTCTCAGCTGCCAACAGAATAATACTCACCAGTGGAAGTTCCATCACTGGAATAACAATTTCCTTCTCACTTCACAGCTTTTCTCATCTTGCCAATTTGATGTTCAGTTCAAAACAGTGAATTGAAGCCTTTGTAATCATTGCAGCCTTTATAATCATTTAGATATTCAAATGGAGACCAAAACTAGACTCAGTGGGATTTGTTGGTTGGTTGGTTGTATTTTAAACAATTGTACTTTTTCTATAATTTTTTAAAATATCCAGTCAGGCAACTACAGTATGGTTAAATTTTTAAGCCAGGATGAGTTGGACTTGTATTTCATTTCATATACTTCTTTAAATATGTTTCCCATAAATTACCAACTGAGATCATCACTGGTTCAGACATTTTATATGAAGACATAAAATACTTGCAGGAAATTTCCCATTGTGGGAGTATGTAATTGGGACATAAATTCTAACTAATCAGTAAATACATTGATTAATGAATTCCAGTTTATAAATAATTACTGAGGATCCATTATTTTCAAGACCCTGGCCTAGATTCTTCTAAGGATACAAAGATGAGTTGCAAGAGACATGGTCCCTTGCCTATGGAAAAAATCATGTAAAAGAAAAATTAATGAATTCGTTCTTTATGTCATAATATAATGTATGGTCACAGGATTTGTTTTCCAGATATCAACCATATTTTTTAACCATATTTTTTAATTACATATTTTTTAATTACATTTAGCTCCAATGAGCTAACACTCATTGAATGTAGATTGGAGGTAGGAGGAGTACAGAGTTTAGAAGTTTATTTGAATATTTCTCTCTTCTCACTCTTCTCAGTCCACCAGCTGAACTTTTTAAAGACAGATGACATGTCCTTTCTCACATGCTGCTCATTATTTAGCTTTTACATGCCCTAGGTTATTCCATTTGAGATGAGATTTATTTCATTGATTTTGATGTTTTCAAGCCCTGTATGACACATATGAGGAAAAAAGATTTTAATAAGGAACTCTTTCATCATCATGACTTAAAATGCAGGAATAATTTACTCAGGGGAAGGGGACTTGAATTCTTGTTTTCTGAGGTAAAATTTAAAAAAAGAATTAACCATCAGCCCTGAGTTTTTTAGTCATTTTTACCTATAGATATACCATGCTCTTTTATCCTGGGCTTTCTTTTTTAAATGGAGGTCTAATTTACAGACAATAAAATAACAGATTTTAAGTGTTGACTTTGAGAAGTTTTGACATATATATGTATATGGAGATTATATACATACATATATATATATGTATGTAAAATCTCCATGCAACTGCCACCAGAAATAAGATACAGAATATTTCCACCAGCACAGAAAGTTCTCTTATGTCCCTTTCTGTTCAACTTCACCTACCCCAAAGGCAGAAATCTCTCTGATTTCTATCATCCTCCATTTTCTCTGCCTATTTTTGTCCTTCATATAAATGAAGTCATTTAGTATGTAGTCTTTTGTGTCTGGCTTCTTATTCCCAAGATAGTATTTTTTGAGAAATATCCATGTTGTTATATGTATCAATAGTTTCTTCTTATTCTTAAGTAACATTCTATTATATAAATTTATCAAAATGTATTTATTCACTCTCCAATTGGTATTTATTCGGGTTATTTCCACTTTGAGGATATCACAAATAAGGCCTATAAATATTCTTGTACAAGTCTTTTTGTGGACATATGTTTTCATTTCTCTTGGATAAATACCTAGTAGTAGAATTGCTGGGTCATTGAATAAATGAATGTCAGTTGCCAAACAGTTTTTCCAAAGTGGTTGTACCATTTTATATTCCCACCAGCAATGTATAAAAATTCTAATTCTCAACACCACCCTCACAACATTTGATATGGTCTCAGTCTTTTTTATTTTAACCATTCTGGTGGACATGAAATAGTACCTCACTGGGATTTTAATTTTCATTTCTCAGATGACTAGTGATACTAAGCATCATTTGTAAAGTCAATGTTCAAGTCTTTTACTCATTTTTAAAATTAGGTTGTTTGTGGTTTTTTGTTGTTGGCTTATAAGAATTCTTTATATATTCTGGTTAAGAGTTCTTTGTCAGATATATGTATTGAGAATATTTTTCCCAGTCTGTGGCTTGCCTACTCAATTTTCATAATGAATGTTTTAATTTTCAGGAAGCCTAATTTATCTGTTTTTGCTGTGTACTTTCTGTGTCCTCTATAATAAATCTTTACCCACCCTGAGGTTATGAAGATTTTTTCCATGTTTTCCTACAGAAACTTTATGGTTTTAGCTTTTTACATTTTAGGTCTATGATCCATCTCAAATCAATATTCACATAGAGGTAGGTAGGTTTTGAAAAATATACATTTGTTTTGGCACCATTTATTTAAAAACCTTTTCTCTTCCTATTGAATTGACTTGGCACCTCAGTTGAAAATTAACTGATGTATATGTCTGAGCCTATGGGGTCTCTAGTCTGCTCCATTAATTTGTTTGATTACTGTAGCTTTATAGTAAGTCTTGAAATTAGGTGATTTTCCAATTTCATTTCTCATTTTCCAGATTGTTTTAACTGTTCTAAATCCATTGTATTTCCATATAAATTTTTAAATTGGCTTATCAATTTCCTTAAAAAAAATAGCCTTCTGGGGTTTTTGGTATTGTCTGGAATCTTTAGATCAATTTAGGGAAAATGAACATATTAGCAATATTGAGTCTTATAATCCATAAATATAATATATCTTTCCACATATTTAGGTCTTCTTTAATTACTCCCAGTAATATTTTCTGATTTTCAATATAGATGTTTGGTTTTACTTATTATTTGATAGTTTTGATGCTGTTACCTTTAGTTGTTCCCACTACCCAGAATACTCTCCTCTTAGCCCTCCCATTAACTTAAGCTCATTCATCCTTCTGCTCTTAGACCTGACCTCCTGAGGAAAACCTTTCCTAAATTTTCTGGAGTTAGTTACCTGTTATAGAATGTGCACCGTCCAGAAGAGTTCTCCATCCACCCCAGGTGACTCAAAGCACCCCACCAAAAAAGCCGCTATGGTAAGTATCGAGAATACAAAAGGAAGTGACTCCACTTTTTCCCACGCTTGTTCTCAGGCATGGAATTCTCCAGCTGTGATGGCTGTGGCTAGTCATAGATATGGGTGTTAATGATTGCCCTTAGGACACCATTTTTCTGTGTAAATCCTTTCCAAAGCTCCTTCTCCGCCAGGGCAAATAAAAGAGGTTGGATGCAGGCAGCAGGAAGGTTGTTGGCAATGACAACAGTCCCAGTAAGTGACCTGGTATCACCCTTACACTTGTCTGTCAAAAGCAAAGCTGCTCCTCACGATCTCTTTCCCCCCACAGTTGTAAGATTAGAAGCCAGAGATCATCTTTCATCAACTTTCAAGCCTGGCTCAGAGATAGAGAGGTATAATTACTAATGACTAAATAATTTTATCTTATTTAGGGAGACATTTCAGTCATATTAGAAATCAAAATATTTTCAGAGCACACATGCGATATAGTATGTGAATAACAATAATTAAACATTTAATCTCATTCTCAAGATTTTGGCTACAGGCGTTACCCACTCCATGATTCAAGAAAATTGCCATTAATAGAACTTCCACATACACCTGCTTTTCTATTGGCTTTCATAATAAAATTAGAGATATGTTTCTGTGGAAGTGATATAATTAAATCATTAAGAGGGAGCAATACTTTTTTAAGTTACAATTTTTAAAAAGCAGATTCTCAAAGCAAAGTAGTTGGGCATTTTCAATAGATTTTTTTTATATGCCAGAAATACATGTCTGTTGAAGAAAAACTAGAAGACATGGCTAAATAAAAAGGAAAAAATTTTAAATCACTGTTAATACTTTGTTTTACATCTTCCTAGACTCTGTTCTATACACACATAGGCACATACAGAGATTTATTTAACAAACACTAATACAGTGTTGACTATTTGCTAGGCACTCTTCTAAGTCCTTTGTAAATAATAACTCATTTTCAATCCTCGTAATGACCCTAAGAACTAGATGCCATTAGGCATCTCATTTTATAGAAACTAAGGCCAGTGTTTCATAGTAAGAGCAGACCCAGATATGAACTCAGCAAGTAGTTGGCAGAGCTTATATTCTATTTCAGGCTCCTTAGCAATCCTATCGGGATTAGCTGAGATTTGCTATAGTAACAAAATCTCTCTGCCTTTTGAAGCTCTACACAAGAAAGATGTATTTTTTTCACTTATACCAAATACCCATCCAAGTCAGTTATGACTCTATGCCACATTATCTTCACACCTGACCAAGAGGCTTCTATTAGGAACATAGCTGGTCTCATGGAAAAGGAAATAGACATGGCAAACTATCAGCTAGCTACTGAAGATTCTGCTCAGATGTGATATACTTCACTTGCCTCATTTTGTTGACTAAAGCAAACTACATAGCCCCTCCTGAGTTTTAACACAGTGGGGATGTACAACCTTGGTGGAAGGAGGTTGGCAGATAACGGCAAACAGCAATGTAATGTACCACCAACAATGTAGTTGAAAGAGGAAGAGAAGAGGAGGAAAGGCAAAAGAAGGAAGAAGAGAACAGAAAGAAAAGGCCATTGCATCTTCCCGTTTAGAAATGGAGATTCTGAATGCAATTGACTTGGAGTAGGGCGTTTTATTGAATCAATCAAAGAGGGAAGGCATGTGTCATAAACATTTCCTGTCATTGCTCTGTGGACTTTTCACACTTACTATTGGAAAGGAATTTTCCAGAAAACACCTGAAAGGAGTTGTTTTCTATTATACAAGATTAGAGAAGTTTCAGATTTGCAAATTGGAGTTTCAGATTTGCAAATTCTGCCTCATATATTAAAGTGTTGGATCGGTAATGCCAAACATTCCTTTAGGAAGATACGAGTTTTTACTCCTAGGAATATATAATTATTCATTTTCCTAAACCCTTAACCAACACAGCATTATCAGTTTTTTTTAATCTTGGCCAATTTGATGGGCAAAAGTGTTATTTTGTTTTGATATTCATTCTTGAAGTTATTCATGTGATTGCATACTTTTCACATGGTTATTGACCATTTATATTTTGTGAATTGCCTATTCATCCATTTATTAATTTAGTCAACACATGTATTGAGCTCTTGCTTCGAGGCCAAGTATTGTGTCCATATTTCTTACTCATTTTTCATCTGGTACTTTTGTCTTTCCTATAAATATTAGTAAAGTTTTATTGCATTACAATTTTTTAAGTTGGCTTTTATGGAGGAAGGTGTTTTTGTTTTGCTATTATAAAGTTAAAAATACACATGTGGTCACATATGTCACTCTTTTCCTTGTGATTTCTGCTTAGAAAGATTTTTCCCACCCAGCGATAAAAAGAAAATATCCACCTATATATTTGGTATTCTAGTTCTTCAGTAGTTTTACTTTTTATACTTAAATCTGTAACCCAGCAACTATTTCTTCTGGTGGGTGGTTTGAGGTAGAAATCTAATATTTATTTTCACATTAGTTACTTTCACATACCATTATACAAATCCAACTTTTCCATTGATTTGAGATGCCTTTAGTAAACTAAGCATACTTGGGACTTTTCTTCACTTGTATTACTTTCTATTGAATTCTTGTACCAGAATCACACTCGCTAAATTATTACGTCTTTAGAATACATTTTGACGTGTAATGGGGTAAATTTTATTTTGGGTGGTCAGGGAAAGGGTTTGTGACCTGAGACACAGAGAAAGTTGTGAACTTCTCCTAAAATTATGCCCCATAGATCAAAACAGACAAGTATTTTCCTAAAGAGGGGGACCATAGTTTTAATCAGATTCTCAAAAGGATCCATGACCACAAATAACACTAGGTATCACTGATCTAAAGGAAGTGAAAATGTAACAGAATTCAATGTTCTGCACTAAAGAATTAGCCAAACATTAGAAACTTTTTTTCAATATTTACAATAAAAGAATTATTTGTTTTTTCATAGTGCTCTAAAGAAGCCAGGTTTTGTTCATTTGTATTTGTTAACTTTTAGGTCTAGCTTATGTGACCCAAGTAATAACAGTTTATAGTCAAGTAAGAAAATGCAAAATTCAGCAACAGAGAATATTTACTGGATGGCTGATCCAAAGGGTCCTGAGAATTTATATAATGTGAGTCGGATACTGTGTCAGCTGGTAGCACCTCCTAGAACAAGCCTTTCTGCCCGACTAATCTGAATTGACCTCTTCCAGTGCCTCTGTCTCCCCATGATAAATCTGTGTATGTTTATTACGTGTTCCTCAGTAGAATCAGCAAGCTGTTTTATCCACCATTATCCTTTCAGTATTAATGTAGCTTCAGGCACATAGTAAGAACTCAGTAAATATTTATAGAATGAATATTACATTTTAACACTGTCCATGTGGGGTAAAATACATATAAGTTTCCCCTTTCTCCTCTGCAGACTCATATTCAGGCATCAGGCATGTGGAACTTTTGTATTGTTTTGGTTTGTATTGTCTTTGTTTTGTTTAATATTTTAAGATATGTTTGGCAAATTCAGTGCTAATGAAGACTAAGAAGTGACAGTTACTGCCTATGTCATCTGAATAGTTTTTATGAAGAAGACACTGGTAAGTTATTTCCCTGTCCATGGAACAAAAGGGGATGTGCTTAAGGAGATAAAGTGCTCAACAAATGTTAGTTTGATATTTTCCATGATAAACCTGCCCCAGCATAGAGGATGGCTCAAACAAGGTGCTTAATAGATATCTATAAGTGATACTGAATGACCATAAAGAACTAAAACAGCGGGATGTCATTCCTCTGTCACTAGAGCTGTTTCAATGAGAAAAGAGGAGCTTGCTCTTCACACATCTGACAACTGGGCTCAGTCACAGATCATTTCTCACCATCTGCCTGCATTTCAGTCAAAAGGGGAGCATATGCAAAGCCTTGGAGTCCCACAGACTATTTTTCCTGTACAATGCTTACTCCTTTGTATAGAATAGCTCACTCAATTATCTGAGAATAATAGATAGCCCCACATAATTTTGGAATGCGGCACATATTTTGTTGAGAACAACAACCATATCCCGTAAGAAGTTCTCAGTAATTAGGAAAAGGAAGCTAGAACTTCTTGGATAGGAAAGGAAATCCAGTATAGGGGTAAAAATTTACCACAGATAGTTAAAATTGATTTGTATACTTAACTAGGAGTTGACTATAATAGTAATAAAGGTGAATTTTATACATAATCAAATTTATTTCACTGCAAATTTTAAAGTCATCTTGTTTCTTTCTTTGGTTTAATCCTATCTATTATTCACATTCAATCCTTCATAAACCATCTACAGTTTACTTTGAATTTAATGAGACTAAAAATAAATAGTACATTCCTGGCTAAATGGCAACTGTTCATCCCTTATTACATTTTGAGTGTAGAACTGCCACAATGCAGAGTGATGACAATGAGACTCTAAGTAGATGTCTAACTGACTACTTGAAGGCATGTTTGCTGCTGAATTAAGAGCAGTTACTTTGGGAAAGCATCTGTGTGTGTTTTTGGAGTAGTGAAAGGAGGTGTGGGGAGAGAGGAAACAATGCATGTAAATTAAGATAGCTTGATTTCCCCTCTGCCTCACCCTAAGAGAGCATCTGCACCTTATTTCTAGAATCGTACTAGAAATAGTTTATGTATCCAAATTATGAATTTCAACACCTTTAGTAAATTAAACTCCCAAATTTCCTGACAGATTAAAGTCAATCTGATTTTTTTTTAAGATACCCAGAGCAAGAGATCGTACCCTCTCTCTCAGTAAATCTTTAGTGTATTTTCCATATCTCACCTCAAGGAAATTCCATTTTAGCCAAATTCTTCAGGCTACATTTAAAATGCATCTCAGGTGCTTATGTTAGTGGAAAAGAGTAACAGCTATCAACTAACTTTCCTTGTTTTAAATTTGAATATACTTCAAAAGTACGACTTTTAACCTACGTTTTCTTTATTATTGTTTGTATAGCATTGTCAGAATTAGCATCAGACTGAACAGTCCTAATTTTAACTTTTGAGTCTCATTTCCTAAGTCTTTCAATATTTCTAAGGCTCCCTTCCAAACTTGGCCAATGTCCACCTCCTCCTTTGGTGAAAACCTTGGAGGCATTATAGAAAGAAGTAGGTGATCTGAACAGAATACTGAATGCCAGTTATTCCCTTAATAATCTAAAGCTTTCTAAGTCTTGATGTCTGGCAGAGGAAGGCCCTGCTTTGTTCTTCTTCCTTAAAATAGTCTCAGCTATTCCTGCCCTTTTGCTCTTTCATCTAAAATTTAAGATCTTCTTGTTGTGGTCCATGAAAAAAGGCTTATTGGAACTGCATTGAATTTAGAGGTTGTTTAGGGAAGAATTAACATCTTAACAATGTCTAGTCTTCTTATTCCTGAACATGGTGCTGTGTATGAACAAGGTAGTTACCTTCAATTCATATACAGCTTTATCATATACAGATTGCTGATTTTAGCAAATGCTTTTTCTCTATCCACTGAGGTGAACATCTGTTTTTTCTCCTCATATGTTAGTGAGGCTAATCCCATTAATTTATTTTCTAATGTTAAAGGGAAAATTTTAAATTGCTCAAGATAAGTATTCTTCCACTTACTAAGATTTCATTTTTAATTTTATCATCTTTGTTCATAAGTGCTATTGTCACTTTCTGATGTTATCCTGATCTGGTTTGGGTAGGAATATCAAGACTCCTCTAGCACCATTGACTGATTTTGAAAAATATTTTTTATCTTCTCTAGAACTGTTTTTTATAAAATTAGGATTGTCTTTCTTGAATGCTTGGTTTTCCATGTTCTTGTTCCCATGTAGTATATTTGGGAACAGAACAAAGGGAGGAGGTGTTCATTACATTTCTTTGATGATTATTGGTATATTCATATTTTCCATTTCTTCTTGAATTGCTTTTCCAAGGTGTATTTTTTGAAGACTTGAAGACACTGTCTGGGTTGGCTCCTTTATTTCTTTAGCTAGGCTGGTGAGAAAACTTAAAAAAAAAAAATCTAGGCTCCTAACTGACTTTGAAAAAGACCTTGTATTGTGTTTTTTTGTTTGTTTGTTTGTTTTGTTTTGTTTTTACCTTCTAGCAATTTGTATTCTCACCTAACAGTTATGCTATCTGGACCGTGTTTTCTAAATTTATTGCCTCATGCAACTGAATTACCTAACCTTCCTAAAGCCAAGATAAATTAGAACTATCTCTTTTTCTTGATCTACCTGGGACTTTTATCCTAATAGATCAGGTTAGTCTGACAGTATTTATTCTTCATGAAGACTTGCTGGCAGCTATCAGCAAGGTACTTGCAAGTTTTTTCTTTCAATGATTCTTAAATGTGTGTTTACTGTATAGAATTTATACTTAGATTGCTATAGTTTTGGGAGGTCTTTACTGTGTATATCATCAAGTGTGCTTTCCAAGACCAAATTTTAGAAACACAGTAATAAAAAATAGACCATAGGATGGAATGTTGAACAGGTTCCTTAAAGAGGCCTGTTGTCCTTAAGAAGACATGTGGAATGTGGGCAGAGAGAAATGCAGACAAAATCTTGAGTGTGTTCCTATCTCCCCAGTCATAAATTAAAATGTACTATAAATCTATGTCACTGGTAAGAAGCACTAATGGATTGTTCTGATGATGTTCCAAAACAACTGAAAGAAGACACCAGTTGCCATCAGAAGCAAATAAAAGATTATTATCAAATAGAATGGGAGAGGAGGATCATCTCAGTGGTTTCTTTTCCCATCCTAGGCATTCCAGAGGAAAGGAGATACAGCAGCTCCTGCTCTTTTACAGTGGATTGGTATGGCTTTCATAGTGCACGCACGCGCATTCGTGCACACGTGCGTGTGTGTGTGCGCGCGCACTTGTGTTCAAAAGTTTCCCAGTTCATAACTACTGTAATCCACCCAATATTTTTGAAAGAGTTAATTCATGGATTGCCACTCATGGCCCTGCCTCCAAAGGCCAAAACCAGCCCTTTGCCTGTTATTACGAAAAAGTTTTATCAAAACACATACTTGTTTATGCATTTTTCTTTAAGATTTTATTTATTATTTATTTATGTATTTATTTGAGAGAGAGAGACTGGGGTGAGGAGCAGAGGGAGAGGAAGAGAGAGAATCTCAAGCAAACTCTCCACTGAGCGTGGAGCCCAACACAGGGCTTGATCTCACGACCCTGAGATCATGACCTGAGCTGAAACCAAGAGTAGGACACTTAAACGGATGAGCAATCCAGGCACCACATTTATGTATTTTCTGTAGCTGGTTTTGCACTACAAATGCAGAGTTGAGTAGTTTCAAATGAGACTGGCCCCCAAAGTCAAAAATATGTACTCTCTTTCTCTTTGGAGGAAAAACTAGCCAATCACTGAATTAAATCTTTAGATGTCGAGAAAGCCAGTGAATAGCTTAATTTAGGGCAAGTGATCTTAAACTGGAGTTTATAAATAGGTATCAGGGGCCCATCATCCCAAGAAACAATTTGTGTTATTTATGGTATGTGTGCATTTTACTGGCTAGGGGGTCCCAAGTCTTTCATCAGATTCTCCTAGTGGTCTTGGGACCCCAAATGTATTAAGGACTAATGTTTTAGGTGAATATTGCTTATTTGTTCATTGGAAGGCTTGTGGAATGGGCTAGAAGAGAAAGCAGTTCATAAAACTGGCCCAACACAAGGAGATACCACTTTGCACCTGTTAGGATGACTATCATCAAAATGATAAAAGAGAAGGGATGGCGAGGATATGGAGAAATTGGAACACCTGTACCCTATTGGTGGGAATGCAAAATGTTTCAACCCCTATGGAAAACAGTATGGGGATTCCTCAAAAAATTAAAATGGAGCTGCCATATGATCCAACAATCCCACTTCTGGGTATAGACCTGAAGGAAACTAAATCAGTATCTCAGAGAGATGTTTGCACACCCACGTTCATTGTAGCATTATTCACAGCAGCCACGATGTGTAAACAACCTAGATGTCCATCAGCGGATGAATGGATAAAGCAAATGTGGTATATATATATATATACAGTGGAGTACTATTTCCCCCTTTAAAATGAAGGAAAACTTGTGATATGTGACTACGTGGATGAACCTGAGCATGTTGTGCTAAGTGGAAATTAGCCAGTCACAGAAGGACAAATACTGAATGCTTCCACATATGTGAATTATCTAAAATAGTCAAACTCACAGAAAAAGAACAGAATGGTGGTGGTTAGGGGCTGGGGGGGGCAAGAGGGAAATGTGGAGTTGCTGTTCAACAGGTATCGAGTTTCGGTTATGCAAGATGAACAAGTTCTAGAGATCTGCTATACAATATGTGCCTATTTCTAACAATACTGTATCGGGCACTTAAAAATTTGTTAAAGGGTAGATTTCATAATAAGCATTCTTATCACAAGAAAAAAATCTGACTCAGCGTTTTTATTTTTTGAAAGGATGGGAAAGTAAGTAATGTTAGCTAAGGGAATTTTGTGTGTGTTTGAAAAAAATTTTTTATAACTCTCTAGAGTTAACTCTAAGTCATTTATTTCTATTGACTGTGTGCCACATATTGTGCATAATGTCTTATTTTCACAACCTTTCCTGGCGGGTATTCATCTCTTGTTTTACAGATGCTATGAACTCAAGCTCTTTGAGGATATATAATTTATTCTAAACAGCAGCTAGTAATGGTAAAGATGTGAAATGGAGTATGATTCTCAGCACTGTGCATCACACACCCTCCCCACCAAAGATTCATGTATTATCAGAATTGTCTATGACATGTAATTAAGGAATTTAATGCCAGTTTCAAATTGAGAAAAATCTTTAATTGTTGCTCCCCTGGGAACCCCAGTGCTTCAGGTCCATTCCCACTGGACACGTTACACAGATCTTCCCCCTGAACTCAGATCAAAGAACTCACTGACTTTCCACAGTCTGGGGGAAATTTTCCTCTTGCCCGTGGTCTTCCTCAGAGTCATCCTTTTCTCTCCCCTCCTTGTCCTTTTTACATAGCTCTGCCTTAGCAATGAATACAGACTTGCAAAAAGGATAGTTGTTTTCAAGTTGCTTCTGTTTTAGACACAGAACAGAGCCTTATATAAAGAAAAAAAAAATACAAGCTTGCTCATTCTGTGTGTGGGCGGGGCGGGGGGTGAAGAGAACAAATGAGTTTTTGAGTACATTATCTTATGACAGTCTTACTGGCAGTGAGAAGTCCTTCAGTTCCTTGTGGAGTGAAGTGATGGATGGAAGCACCGCTTTCAGAAATGGGAAACTTACACATTTGCTGTAAACTTAGAATCAAGATTTGGCCTTCGCACAACGTAATACAGACTACCTCACAAGCAGTGGGATGTGGTGCTTCCAGAGATCGTGCTATTTTGGGCTGGAATAGATGCGCTAAGACAGGTAAAATGGATTAGGTAATGAATATCCAGACTCAGACCCGCCGGGCATTTTATCGGGCACCAGGGATTATAAAGGCAAAGGAGGAACCTAAAAGGGAAAGCATATTTTTCACTCTGTTTCAATCAACAGTTTCTTCTAAATCTCCAGAGTACCCAGCTTTTATATCTATGGTGAATGCTGAAATTATGATGAAATAAAGTTGACTTAGGTTACTTGAAAATAACTGCAAATGCACAAATAGCCAACATTTACCTTAAATTGCAACTTGCAAATAGAATGGAATTGAATAGGCTTTCCTACTGCCCATCCCCTGCCTTACACCTTTGGTGACTTTTGCGCATAAGAAAAATAAATGAAAATTGGAAAATGTAGCTTTTCCATGATAAAATCCCTACTGTATTAAATCACCCTTTGAAAACTAGTAACTAGTATATTTCTTTGTGATACTAGTGTCCCAATGCTACCTTTTTCAAGTTATTTCCTGGGAAAGGCATTCTGCTTCCTGGATGGACAAATCATTTATATGATGTTCAATCTATCATTCTGGATTAAATTGCCTGTGGTCTTTTTATATCACTGCGCTGGAAGAACGTAAGGTCCTGGCAACGACATCTGTGCTCCCTGAAGTGGGTAACTAACATCCCTCTGGGTAGCCACACGTGAAATCACATGAACGGCAGCTCACCCAACACCGGCCATCCGCCTTAGGCAATGACACTGAGCTGCCGCTGTTTGATCGCGCCTCTTAAAGCCAATTACTCATCCAGGTTTTCAGCAGCATTAACGATGATGATTCTTTTCTTGCTGAATTTATAAAATGTGTCTTGGCAGTTTCAACTACCCAAGTATTCAAGAAGACAAGCTTTTGCGTGAGTGTTGTCTCGGGTCCACACCCACGCTGATGACAGAGGTCCCGTAACGATACAGCCAACACCCCATAATAAGGGAATGTTCAGCACATAGGCTGAATCGGTTTTTAATCCTATTATTTTAATCACCAAAGTAAAATTCTGGATTATTCTTACTAAATTAGAGGAGCAATTTACAGCTGATCCAAAATATCTTTTTTTTTTTTGTATTAGATTTGGCTCCTTGCTTACAATTTACTAATAATAATATAATAACTGATTAGAGGAGGCAACATAATAGCATGTTAATTCTTGCAGCTAGAACTTAGTTAAAACAGAAAATAAAAACTCGTTTGCAACCCAAAACAGGGTTTAGATTTGAGAAAAGTCATGGATCCACAAAGTAAATAGTCTATGTATAAAGAATAGGAGTGCCTGGGTGGCTCAGTCCGCGATGCCTCTATGTCTTGATCTCAGCTCAGATCTTGATCTTAGGGTGGTTGAGTTGAAGCCCTGTGTTGGACTCCATGCTGGGGTGGAACCTACAAAAAAAAAAAAGAATGGAGCATAGTTTTAAACGCCTACTATAAATAGTCTTTTTGGAGAGTCCGCCAGTTTAGAGAGTGTGGGGATTTTCCTTAAATCGGCCAACATCCCCTAACCACCTTCCGCCCCGCGGGTGCGCGCAGGAAACTGACACTGGGGAAGCATGCGCAGAAAAGAGAAAGGTGGCTGGTAAGGGTACTGCACTCTGTCCTCCGCTTCAGGGAGGGGGGTCTCTGGTACTCCCTGTGCCTTAACAGCTACAGCTCCTTCCCCGGGGCCTTTGCTCTTCCCCATGGCTTCAGTTTGAGCTTTGGTTTCCCCCTCTTGTCCCTTTACACTCAAAACTGTCTACCTGTTTCCCACTTTTTCCCCCTCTCTTAGAATCTCGCATTCCTTCTTTATTCCCTTCACCCAGCCTACACCTGCTGTGGTTCCTGCAGTCAAGTCCCTTTGTTTAAATCACCTGCGGGAACCCTCAGTGATACAGAGACTAGAAATGAATAGAGACAGACTGCTTTGAATGGTATCTTTTTATTTTTCATTGACTATATTGGAATGTAGGTGTTGACAGAGGGAAAACTTGTGATAAAGGGTCTGATTTACAAATTTTAACAATTAAGTGTTAGCTATTTAAGGTCCTTTTGTTAACATTTATCCTCATGGTCTCCTAGAGTTACACTGCCCAGACATAGATCAAATGGTCTGTGTTTATGATTTGATGGCATGGAAGCAGGGATTCTTTCATTTATTTCATTTTGGTAAATTATCAGTCTGGCATTATTTAAAGGAAAATGGAGTTGTATAACCCTAGCAAGCATAGAATGTCTGTTTGTAAATCTCAGCATTCATAGGTCATAAAGTCAAACACTTGTAGTTTCAAACTGTTATACACTAAAGTAGGTGAGGTTTAAAAATTCCTCAAAGAGCAAATCAAAGTAAATAAAAGAATTCAAAATAAATAACTCACGTATTTGCGTAAGTAATCTGAACCTGAACTCTCAACCTTTCAACTCAAATATTATCTTTTCACTTATGCGAATGTCTATAGTTAATGTATCAAGCATCAATGTTAATTTGTTATATCTTCACCCAATATCAGCATACTGGTAACTACATCTGTTAAGTGTGTGTTTTCTTCTTGTTAACATTGATATTTCAATCTATGTTCATATATTATATATATATATATATACACACACATGTGTTTTAGAGAAGGTATTTAAAAATTTTTTTGGTGAAAAATGGAAATATTTCTCAGAATATAAAGTTAAGTCCATCCCAAATAAAATTAAATGGTCCCTCAGAAATGTCTCTTCTCTTCTTCTTTGCATTTGGGCTCAAACATTGCTTCTCTAAACGGTCTAGTTATCAGAATTGCTTGGATAGCATTTTTTTATTTACTTATTTTTAAAGGTTTTATTTATTTATTTGACAGAGAGAGCCACAGTGAGAGAGGGAACACAAGCAGGCGGAGTGGGAGAGGGAGAAGCAGGCTCCCCTTGGAGCAGGGAGACCGACGTGGGGCTCGATCCCAGGATCCTGGGACCATGACCCGAGCCGAAGGCAGACTCTTAATGACTGAGCCACCCAGGTGCCCCAGAGATCATTTTTTTTTTAAAGATTTTATTTATTTATTTGACAGAGCGAGAGAGAGCACAAGCAGGGGGAGTGGCAGGCAGAGGCAGAGGGAGAAGCAGGCTCCCCGCTGAGCAGGGGGAGCCCAGGTGGGACTCGATCCCAGGACCCTGGGATCATGACCTGAGCCAAAGGCAGTTGCTTAACCAACTGAGACACGCAGGCGCCCTGAAGAGCATTTTTAAAACACAGATTAATGGGTTGAATCCCAGCTTCTGTAGCGACTGGGGCACGATGGTAATATGTCTGTTGCATTTGTCATTGTGTACCCTAGAATGAAACACAAGCCCTCCATCATCATTTGTGGAATGAATGAACGAGCATGTCTGAGAGGAGGGTCTAGGAATCTATTTTTAGAACTGCTTCCAGGTGATTCTGATGACCAATCACTTCCAGAAACCCAGATTTTTAACTTAGAATTCCAGACCTGAAGGAGGTCTTAGTCATCGTCTAATTTAACTCGCTTTGTTTTGGAAATAGAAGAACACGAAGTCTGAGAAATCATATAAATTGTCATATATAATCATAATGTTTTCATACTTAGCCACACATTTTAGGAAGAATGATGAGACAAGAGAAAATGGGACTTAACAATAGCTTTTACCTTAAAGACAAGGCATTTTGCAATTTGACCTTAAGGACTATGAGAAGTCAGCTTCTATGGGCTGAAGGGCCATCTGAGGCTGGACTTACTATGGTGCAAGCCTACCTTAGATCCTTGGTCAGGATGCTATGTCAGGGATAACTCGGGAGCTCTCCCTGCTCTGCTCCCTCTCTCCAGGCTTTCAACAAGTTATGTCAAATACTTGCAGTATCTATATTGGCCTCCTCCATAAGAATTTCTCAAATAACTCTCATCTTCTCCATGCACCATGAATTAGGCAAATAGTACTGAAGTCATTCTTCCTTCCAAAAAAATCTGTCAATGATGTAAAATTCACTTGCTAACATGATATTTTGTGCAAATACACAAAAAATGTTTAATACCCAACCTTCTTACTTCTGCCCGCATATCAACAAGATTAGAAAATATTTGTGGCTAGTCATCAGAAAGTCAACATTTAGTCACCTAGCTGTTATTCACAAAATTATTTCACTATGTTTAAATGGAATTTACTGCTAACCACAGTAACTCTTATCTCTCTTTAAAGGAGCTATGCAGCTAATATCTTTAGGAGTATTCAATATCCCAAAATAAAAGTGCTGGCATAATTTTTTAAAATACTGGAAAAGTAAAATGTAGTATCTGCAAGAAAATGATCCTCATTCTTTTTCTAAAAAAGTTGTATATTATCTCAAAGACTATAAGTAATAATGGTAAAGTAATAATAGTAATCAGCATTGATAAAGGCACTTACTATGTACTAGTTATATGTTAAGCACCATGCAGAGAGTACTTCATTTATCTAAAAAAATAAAGTAAGATACTTAAGGAAGTATAATGTGTGAATATCTGTGTGTATATGCACATATACATACATATCAGCATATACATAGCATATCTACTTAAAAAAATAAGTATTTACTTAGGGGCACCTGGGTGGCTCAGTCAGTTAAGCGTCTGCCTTCCACACAGGTCACACAGGTCATGATCCCGGGGTCCTGGGATCGAGGCTCACGTTGGGCTCCCTGTTCAGCGGGGAGCCTGCTTCTCCCTCTCCCCTCTGCTTGTGCTCTCTCTCTCTTGCTATCTCTCCATCAAATAAATAGATAAATTAATTAATTAATTAATTTTAAAAATCTTAAAAAATACTTAAACATATATAGAAAATTTCTGGGGCAGATATTAAGACATGGTTAACCATTTTCATTTTGGTGATTACAAGTGGTGGCCTACCCAGTATCCTTTCCCCAGTCCCCTTCTTTCTTGCCAACAGAAAGCTAATTTTGCTCAGGCAGCCTTGTGCCTGGCCCCAGGGAGTGAGTCCTGATTGACCTAAACCAGCCAGGGCAATCTCATTTTCTTTTGCTTCTGGTGGCCTAGGGATAGGAGAGTGACTCAGTTCTTGCCTGGGAAATGAGAGGTAAGTGCAAGTCTACTTAGGACTTCTGGAAGAATTTTCCTCCTCAGGTAACAAGGATGTGCATGAGGAGAAAGCTCTTTCTGCTTGTACCCCTGTCCTTCCTGCTTAGGAGCCTTTCTTTTGCAAAGGTACTGCCTAGAGCTGTTTTAGCAACCCTGTGACAATGAGGTGTGATACAGTAAATGAAGCGTAGCTCCTTGACTATGTCATGAATTACAGAGCCAACCCTGAGATGCCTATTTCCGAACTTCATGTAACTTAGCCAGGATTAATAGGGGTTTTTGCGACTTGCAGCCAAAGCATCCATGATGTTTTTACTGATAGAACTACTTCTGGGGAGTGGAATTGAAGGTACAGGAAGGGAAAACAGAGGCTTACTGTTAATTGCATATCTTGTGCTGCTTTAATTTGTTTTACCATGTGTGGGCAATACTTTATTTTATTTTCTGTAATGATTTATTTATTTATTTGAGAGAGAGAGAGAGAGAGAGCAGGGGGGAAGAGCAGAGGGAAAGGGAGAGCGAGAATCTCAAGCAGACTCCCTGCTGAGCACTAAGCCCAGCATGGGTCCCAATCACAGGACACTGGGATCATGACCTGACCTGAAATCAAGAGTTGGCTGCTTAACTGACTGAGCCACCCAGGCAATAATTTTAAAACTATAAAGCAACTAATTAAATATTTTTCATTTTCATTTCTGAACAACTGGTACATTAATCTAGGGAAAACTGAGTGTCATAATGTTCCAAATAGCACCTTTACTCATTAGGCCACAATTTATACTCAGGTACTCTCTGCACCAATATTATGCATATATATCCTCACTTGGAATATTTGAGCTAATCTGAATTTTACCATCAAATTTTTCTTCTTTCCAAACGATTTGTAAGCATGTGTATGTCTCCCAAACCATGCAGTTGTAAGAGGAGTCTCACTAGCGTGAGTTTGTAGGGGAGATGTTTAGTGTGCCTATTGTGATTTACCTCAGGCCCCATGGTTTCTTTCGGGAGGTAAGAGTGTGAATGATGAGTGCATCCACTAGCTGGGGCCAATACAAGCCAGTCGATATTTTCACCAGGTAGCTAGATACGTTGACCTGGATGAGGAAGAAGGGCTGAAGCATCAGGAAATGTCAGCTAACATGCTCACCAGAGTTTCTCCAAGAAAGGACCTTTGTCTTTGTACAACCTAATTGATGTTCATATCAATTTAACAACTATTGGTCTATGAGAAAGATTATAATCCCCATTTGGAATGTGCTTGTGCAGGATTTCTGGGACTGGATTTTCCAGGGAATCCATTACTTCCTTCCCATTTCTCCTCAAGGCTCTCACGTCTCAGGCTTCCTCTGTTGGCAAAGTGAGCTTACAGGAATTAAACAGAAGTTGATACTCGAACACTACTGCATGGAGAAATGACAAACTATCACAAAAAGCTGACATCCCTGACCTCATCAGCAATATTTACATTAGGTGGGTACAGGGTAAAGCTTCAGGATCAAGAGAAATGGAACAAAGTCTTAATATTGCCACTGCTATGAACCTTCCCACGTAATAGTCCTTCAATTCAGATCGCATTTACTTCATGTATTTATAACGCCAAGACCTGTTGAATTTTTCTCAAAGTTCTTGAAAACCTCACTTCTTTGTCAGTTCCTCGTACTCTCATAACTACAATATCTTCCTTTCCAGATCTTTACTTCTCCAGGGCATGTATATAGAGCTGTTACATTAATCTTTCTTGAAGACCTTTGTCATCATATTACTTCCTATTTAAGATTTACTGAGAAATAGAAATAAACATTTTAACAAATGGAGAGATCCAAAAATCAATCATTTGGTGATGAAGCATGGGATCTCCATTTTTTTCCACGAGATATTCCTTCTCTCACTTTTTTTGTCCCACTTGTACATACTGACTTCTGGGATATAGACAGAATAACCATGAATCTATTTGCAACATTTGCTTTATTAATTCATTTAGATACCCTCATGACTTAATATCACAAATATAAAATTATAGATGAACTTAAAATATTTTTTCAACATGGAAGGCAAAAAATTATTTGAACTCCACACAGCTTTTACATCAGTGTCTGTGTCATCTCTACTTTTTGTCATCTAACAAAAGCAGACATGCACTTGCTCTCCCTCAGGGGGATTCACTTAAGAGGAGGAGGAGTACTGAGGATCTTAGAGCTAGGCTCTGACAGGCAATCAGGAAGAAGAATCTGAGTCCCTAGAGAGAGACACTCTGTAGGCAGTGCTCTGAGTAAAGCATCTTCTGGCACCAGCCCCGGGGTCTAATATACTATTTCAATTGTCACGTCTGTTTCATCTTGGTTGAGAGGCCATAACAATGTCCTCATTCTAACTAGTTCCATTCCTTTAACTTCTAGAAGATGCTGTGACATTTTCTATTTCTCTTAGCCCTTAGTCTTTACCCACTCGGCTAAGGGTAAATGACTATGAGGTCTTTTCCTAATAAGAACATCTCCAGAATCCAAAAATATAAAACAATGTTCCTTTAACCGTAACTTTAACATCATCAACCTTAGAACAGTCAGAAGTAGAATAGCTTTTATGTTGCTATTTTCATGTAATCACACCACAGTGTCTGTGGGTCTACTTTAGCTGTAATTCAAACCTAATGAGAGCTTCCCGCACTAGGCTCTCGAGCCAATATATTATCAGCTACTTTCTTCTCTTTTATGGAGGAAAGTAGGGTTGTCATAAGGTCACAGAGTGTAATTTTGTAGTGATGAGGTAAGATAATCATTTTCCTACCGCCCCAGCATGCTGCCACATGCACAAACTCTCAAAATGGAATTTTCAAACCGGATTGCGCTATAACTAATTCAAACATACATCACTTCTGCCCTAACAGTACGTGCTGTGAATCTATAGTCTTGTGAAACCATCAAGTCCAGGGATGCAACAGACAGAACGTGGTTTTGGAATCAGACATCCCTGAATTAGAAACCAGACTCTGCCACTTACTAGCTGTGGGACCTTCGGTGAGGTACTTAGCCTCTCTAGATCTCAGGTTCCTTATCTGAAAACCAGGAATAATACTGACCTACCAGAGCTGTTGTTTTTCCTGGAAAAGCAACTGAAAAATTCTGCTTAGTCGTCCATCTTCTTTTACCTCTCTGCAAATAAACACCAAGGATTAAGTGTCTGCCAAGTGTTAATGTCCAATTACAGATGCATTTTCTTTTCCCTCTGGGAAAATACTAAAAACTATAGTTCAATTTAAAAAAAGAGTTATTAAAGTGTTAGAACCATAGAAAAGATTGAACTTTTTTTTTTAGCTTTAGGCTGAAAATGATAACCATCAGTTATACACACAAGTTTAATACTAAAAGATTCAAACTTAAAGCAATGCAGTGAACTAGTAACACAGAAACTGGATTTCAAAAGAAAAATAATCAATAATACATGCTTCAAACAGAATACAAAATCCAAACAATAGACAAAAATTAACTTTTCATTTTTAATTATATCTGAAAAATTGAAAAAAAATCCAAATTTCGAAACCCTCCAAAAAATTTTGCAACTCTAGTGTCAAATGATTATTTTGCTTGAATAAAATAATCATTTATGTTAAAAACTGAGGTAAACATTTTAATATTTAAAAGGTTGCATGTCCTACATTTTCATTGAAAAATTAACTATTGAGAATAATTCAGTATTTTATAAAAATGAGAATATTGTGCCATTAAACTATTCCACTGCTGGAAATAAATCTCATGCTGAAAAGATGGCCTTGCAAAGTTGAAAGTCAAACCAGTTGGTTACATCCCTTGAGGTTCCTGATGTCTGGCCCCCAAGTCTGGGTGGGGCTAGGCTTTGATTCTGAGCTTTGATCTTGTTTGGAGAGATGGTGGCAACAGAAGCCAATTCTCCAGGACTGTCTTGACCTGTGCCCTGCTCTGAGTTAGAAGCTAACTCCAACCTCGTTAGGTGAAGGGGTCCAAGGACAATTGAAAACGGTACTCTCTGCTGACTTTCCTGAAATTTTTCCCATTGTCTCAGTCAAGCTATAGCACAATAAAGAGGAAGTTTGCTTCCAAATTGTGTATTGATAATTATTTATTGTCTGCACCTGAATTGAGTATCTCTGCCTAATGTATCACTTTATGTTGATCTTAAGATATACAACTTTATTGGTGTTTGCCCTAAAAATCGGTTAATGTTCAAATATGTCACTAAATTTCTATTTCAATTTTAGAATTTCATTTCATGGGTGAAGAGTGAGCTTAAAACTCATTTAGTGGAGTATAATTTACATATATATTAAATGTCCATTCTTCCCTCCTAATGGCTTTTTCCCAAAACTTGTCCCAATATTTGGACTTATTCTTGGTAATCATTTCAGACACTGTGAAGATTCCAGGACACTGCAGCACTGGATCTAGATCATAGAGATTAGAGACACCTTTTGAGATTTCTTTCCCAGTTCTTCTTTAAGGAAAAACCCTCTCCCTCGCCCAACTGGAGCACCAGTTGTGAGCCTCTCTTCCCATGTTTGTACCAAATAAACCCAACCCTCCTAGAGAAAAGGTGCTACCTGACTCATGAACCACACCAGTTTGATGATTTTTCTCTTGACAATGTGAACTGAGACACAGGCTGAGAATCAGGTAGTGGTGGTCCCTGGAGCTCCACCGTCCTATCGAATGAGAGACTATGGCGGCGACTGAGGGCCAAGCCATGCATGTGAGGCGCTCGCACAGGGCGGGGCTGGACAGGCCCGGGAAACTGAAAGTGTGGGCGAGAGAAGAAAAGCTGCGTGGCTCCCGAAGACTTTCCAGTGTCCAAGTCTAACTCCCTTTGGGGCTCAGCTGTCCTTCTTCCTCTGAATTCCAGGAAGAGCTGCCGTATAATAAAGCCTCCCTTCTTGAAGTCGCCAGAGTGGGTTTCCGTTCCCTGCAACCAAATGAGCCCTAAGGCAGAATGAGGAATTTCTTCTAGGAACTCTACATGTCTCACTCCATTCACGGCAAGGGAGTATTTGATAATGACATCTTCTTTGAAATACTTCCTCCCAAGATTTGTGGATTCATTCTTCTGAGACTACCGACTTTCAAACTTGATGTTAATTACCCTACTGGATCAGATATACACGGCCTTAGAGCAAGTCAGACCGTCATATTTCGTCTTTCAATTCCTTTGTAGAGACTGAGTTGTAAAATTTATGACTCACTTTCCTTTTGCCCTATTCTTTTCAATGGGAAGGTGCTTCATCTTCCTTGATAAAAAAGAATGGTTAGCAGTTGAATAGCTTGGCCTTCTTCCTGACATCTATTAACGTTCACTGTCTTTCCCAAGCAGTAGGTCTAGTCTTCCTCCCTGATTTTCTCCTTTTAAATATTGCTAAACCAGCTTTGGGTGGCTTTAGCATTTTTGTCAAGCTTCAACTTATTTGGGACCCAGCACAAAAAATTTCTGATATGAAGTCAGTTCATTTACTATTTAACCTAAGGGATAAGGTAAAAGTAAAATGAAGTTGGGAAGATATAAAAAATAGGAGAATAAAAAATATGTAATAAAAATTATTGCGGTAAATAGATGAGTTAAGAGTTCACTCTGTGGGGGCACCTGGGTGGCTCGGATAAGTGGCTGACTCTTGATTTTGGCTCAGGTCATGATCGCGGGGTCCTACGATCTAGCCCCACCTTGGGCTCCATGCTGAGTGTGGAGTCTGCTCGAGATTCTCTCTCTCTTTCCCTCTGCCCTTCCTCCTGCTCATGTGCTTTCTCTTTCAAATAAAGAAATAAAATCTTAAAAGAACAAAAAGAATTCACTCTGTGGGGAAAATGCATATGACTGCGTAGATTCTGAAGAATGTCCTTTAGCCAAGTGGAGAGCTCGAAATGTCCTATGTGATCATTTGCCTTTTCTTGGCATCTTTTACAAATATGGTCTTTCAAGAACAAAGAGTGTGCTGTCTTGACAATCATAATTAGGATGCTTCCAATCTTGTCCTGGTGGACACAGATCACTCTCTCTCCCTCTGCTGCTCTTGTTAATGAACAATAGTATAGCAAGAGCAATAAGCGTGGTGATTACAAACACACTCTGAAGCCAGACTGTCTAGTTTTAGATTCCGGCTCTGCTACTTAGTAGCTGTGTGACCTTGCAAGTTACTTAACATCTCTGTGCCTCGGTGTTTTAATATGCGAAGTGGGATAATACTCGTAGCTACTTAGTATTAGGTAGAAGGATGGGAGAAGTAAATGAGTCCCGGTATAATGTACCTGCTCAATAAAGGCAGCTGTTATTGCTAGGCTTGTGTTGTTATTAGTGTTATTTGAGCAAGTCACTGGCTCTAAGGCATTTAAGGCTAGGCAGTGGGAGGGATAACAGAAAGTTGAGCCATGATCCTCCTATGGCGGAGTTTACTGTTACCACTGGTGACATAAGCCAGGGAGTTAGGAGGAAGGACCATGAAGTCAGGCTTTACTTCTTACTAGCCTCATGACCTTAGCAAAATTAATTAACTTGTCCAAGCTTTGGTTTGCTCATCTAAAATTGGGTCTAATAATAGGGCTTACACATCATAAGTGCTCAAAGTTTCTTACATATATAATGCATAGCAGGCTTTAAGTACTAAATGACTATGTACTGTCATCAAGTAAATGCTATAAGGATTTTGCAAATGATGAATGCTGCCTCTATTTCCCCAAAGTAACTGACAATAGACAGAAACAGAGAGTAAAGCAAACCCAAGGCGACTTGCTTGTGTTCCACACAGGCTCTCACACAAAGCTGTTCTCTGAAAGCACACCTAGGAAAGGAAATAGCCAATAAATGCTTTTGTGTCTTTTTTTTTTTTTTCCTTTTGCCTGCCTTAAGAATTTTGTCTTTGTTTTTCCAGTATTGTCTGGGTATGCTTTTCTTTATATGCACCCTGCTTGGGGTTTATGATGTTTTTTAAATCTGTGGCTTGATACTTTTCAAAAATATTGGAAAATTCTCAGCCATTATCTGTTCATATGTTTATTCTGTCCTGGTTTCTCTGTCCTGATCTCTCTCTTCTTCTAGGATTACAATTCCATATATATTCGACGTTTTCACCTATCCCATACATCTCTTACTCTTTTGTGTGTTTTTCATCCTTTTGCTGATCCGTGATTCAATCTAAATATTTTCTTCTGACTTATCTGATTCTTTTTCAGCGGTACCAAATCTGTTATTAAACCCATTCATTCAATTCTTAACATCAGTTATTGTGTTTTCAGAATTCCAGAAATTCCTAGAATTTCTTTATTTCTTTTGATTTTTTTAACTTTTTATTTTTCTAAAGATTTTATTTATTTGAGAGAGAGGAAGAGAGAGCACAGCCAGGGGAAGGGGCAGAAGGAGAGAGAGAAGCAGACTCTCTGCTAGGCAGGGAGCCTGACATGGGGCTCGATCCCAGGACCCTGGGATCATGACCTGAGTTGAAGGCAGACACTTAACTGACTGAGCCACCCAGGCACCCCTATCTTTTAAATTATATTTTCATTTCCTCTTCTCTGCCAAAATTCTCAATTCTCAATCTCATTTTTTAATTTAAATGTATTCATCATCATTTTTAAAAATTCTAACAACACAATCTCCATATTCCCTACGAGTCTGTTTCTATTGTCCTGTTTTTCTTTCTGCCTCGTGTGCTTGATACTTTTTAATTGTTTGCCAGACTTTGATATAAAATATTCAGTGATAATTTGTGGCCATAGGTGATGTTACCTTCCTCCAGAGAGGATTTGTTTTGCCTCTGGCAAGCAGCTGGGCTGCAACAGTAGCAGACTTAGATCATCTGGTCCTTGAGAGCGCTAGCCTGTATCCACTGTCCTCCTCCTCCTGGGGCATACCCCCTCAGGATTCCAGCTAAACACCCAGGCAGTTTACCAGGTCCCATCCCTCTTGGCAAGCTCAGAACTCTGATTTTTCTTCCCCCCTGACCATGTACCCATTGAAAGTCTGCTCAGTATCCCACCTTCAGCTCCCACTTTTAGAATTGGTAGTCACCTGAAGAAGAGCAGTGTAAGTTCAGGCTCATTTCTTTGGGCTTCCCTGTGTTCCCATATCCAGACCCCATGAACCCAGTTCCTAACCACCTCGATAGCTTTCCTAGTTCTCAAAGAGAGGGTTGGTTTAAAACATCCTAGTCCACCATTGCTAGAAGCAGAACTCTTGCCTATGTTTTTATTATATATCTGATGACTTGACTCTTCAGATTTCAAACAGTGGACAGATTTCTTAGAAAACAAGTGCTAGAGTTCCAAACAGCTTGCCAAACAAACCTTAATGGAGAAAATGTGTTTTAAAGACACGGGTGGGTCAATGGGAAAAATGGGAAACCTCCTTAAGGAGATCCAAGTCTTTGCCAAAGATGGTAAATCCAACAATTATTATATATGTTATTTTATGTTATAAATCATATCATCAATGCCTTGAGGAATGTTCTGCGGGATCCCCTTCAGTTTCCAGGATGTTACTCAAATCTTTGGGAGCCATTATTCCTGACCTTCTAGGTTTTAATGTCCTTTCTTCTAGCCCATAATCCCAGGGTTACTTTTGATGAGTAAAAAAAGATTGATTCACTACCATAAATATGGCAACTGCCTGGTGACAAGAACCTGTCTAATGTGCTACTGCTGTTGTTTTTAGGAAAACAAAACCAAACTAAATGACCACAAGGGATGAAGCTGGCAAAGTTGGATAGGACTTAGATGTAACACAGGACAATACACATAAGAGTTGTGCAACAGATAACCTATTAAATTATTTAGTGGACAAAATCAGTCTCTCTTCTTGTCTATAAAGAAATTTGAGCTGATCACACCAAGGGCTGACATGAGCTGAGAGGACATCTGCCTGGCAGGGAGCCTTCGGCACAACTCCTAGAAACCGAACCTGGATATCAAGTCCAGTCAGAGCATTCTTTTCCTTCGTCTGAGTTGATATGTATCACTTTCATCTTTATTCCATTAAAAACAACAAACTCTTTATGTCTTTAGTCCAGGTGAATCCCTCCCTATGTGGAGGCTTAAATTGGCTATTCTGTTGGCAGAATTCATCCCTGTTGTTGAAAGACAGGAGCCTCTGCTTCCGGCCTCTATCGCAGTAAGAGACAGGAAATCCCCGTGGCAAAAATAAAAAGACGTGCTCATAAGAATGCAGAAATGGTCCAGCGTTCCTTTCTATGCAGATACCGTGGAAAGAGACAGAGGTGCAGACACTCCATAGCTTTATATTCAGATATGCCAGAGCATGGAGTGTGATCCGGTTCCTCAATGTTGGGGTTATGCATCCTACGTTAAGAATTACTTTTCTTAACAGCTACCATTACTTGAATGTTTTCTCTGTACCAAGCACTGTAATGGTGGCATTATATTTTAACTCTTTATATTTTCACAGTACCTGCAAGACACATGTTGGTTGTTTTACATCCTTTTGACAAAGTCAGTCAAGTATGGCCACAAGAAGATACAGAAGAGAGGCTCAGGCAGAAACGAAAGTTTACTTGAGACACAGTCCTAGAGACAGGAGGATGCAATGTGGGGCCACATGGAAAGCACCGGGGAGGTCAGGAGGCAGAAGACAGGAGTAGGAAGGAACACTTAGGCCAAGGCCTTTATTGGGGTTTCTGTGGGAACGGCAAGGAAGGACAGGGTAATGAGTTTAGGATTAACTAGTCTGAATAATTTTGGTGGGTTTTGGTCTATAGGGCTGGTCCCCAGTTGCCTGGCACCTGGTCCTGGGATAAGGCAGAGTAATATTACTTCTGGGATGCACAGGCCAGATAGCAGAGGTGTGCTTCTGGATCTGTTAGTTTGCATATCAAAGTCATGCTCCAGGCTGGGGACCTTTGGCTCTCTCTAAGAATTAGCCAGGAGAAGGGTAGTCTCTTTCCAGCCAGAATGGCTTCTCATGACGTCAAAACAATATAATATACAGAAAATTATATATACACATTAGTATTCCTGTGTAATAAAAGGAAACTGAGGTTCAGGGACTTTCGGCCAGAGCTCAACTAGTATTTGTCAGAGTGGAATTAAATCTGAAGTCTGACCCTAAGTGCTATCCTGCATTAATTTTTCCTTAATTAAAGTTTTTCCAAATCATACTCTCTCCCTAGACATGCATTTAGAAAAATGAGATAATACCTCTAAAATTTTTTGATTTCTTTGGTGGATTATTTTGCAGATTAATTGTAGTTAATATGCACATTTACCAGAGTTGGAAACACTCTGTAATTAAAAACATTCATCTACCAGTATCCTCCAACTATTTGATTTCAATGAATTTAACATTTCAGCTTATTAGCACTGGGGAGTAAGGCCTTGCTCATTCAATAAACTATATAGCTTGAGACATATATCATATGACATTTCACGTCTTCCACCTGGAACAGAACAAGTAAAAAGTTGCACATAAGGAGCTTTCCAACAACAAGTGGTGAGGTCTTGGAACTGCATTTTGCATCTCCATTTAGGAAAAAAACAAAACAAAACAATCTATTCTATGGGAGACAGATTTTATTGTTTGAACAGAGGGGGCCAAAGTGAATATAAAGAATGTGAACTACCTATATATAGGGAAGATAGTACAATTAGAAATCTAAAGATTTTCTGGAGAACATGACTCAGTGTCAGAAGCAGAAAAAAACACGGGAAATACTAAAACAACAAACAAATAACTAAGCTACAGCTTTTTGATCAAGCCTAAATGTTAATAGTTGGGAGACTATATTTTTATCTTTTTATTTATTAAATTTATTTTAGTCCTGCTTTTTTCCAAAATGGACTCGGAGAAAAGCCTCAAGAAATGACAGCATAAAATAAGGGTAATAAAAGAAAACTGTTTCTTCCTACTTAAAACACTTCTGATATACCAAATGTGTGGGTTTTCTATATCAAGTAATTCTTCAATTCTCTGTGCACACCAGCTGGGTGTCCTACGATTTAATTCATTATGACACCAACTGCCCAGAATTAGAGTAAACTGGACAGGGTAAGGGCTCCGTCCCAAGATTGCTTCCCTTCAGACACCAGGCACAAGTAGCAGGCTGTCACTGGTACCTGCAACTGACCAGCTATAAATCAGGGGCTCCCAATAACTCTCTCCTCAGGTTCAAGACTTTGCTAGAATGGCTCACAGAACTCAGGGAAACATTCTTACTATTTATTACGAGGAAAGACCAAATGAAAGGACTGCAAAGGGCAGCATGTGGGAAGGGGCGCCCTCTCCAGGCTGCCATCCTCCTGGCACGTGGATGCGCTCACCCACCGGGAATCTCTCCCGATCCTTCAGGGTTTTTGTGGAGGCTTCCTTACGTGGACATGATTGATCAGATGGATCACTGGTGAGCGTTCTCAATCTCCTACCCTCGTCCCTTCCTCCGATGTCTAGGATTGGGGCTGAAAGTTTCGAGGGCACAAGAGTCACCTCTTAACTTAAACTCAGCTATGGTTGAAAGGGGCTTTTTATGAATAACAGAAGATGCTCCTCTCACCCTTGTCATCCAGGAAAGGGCAAGGGTTTTTAGGAGCTCTGTGCCAGAAACCAGGGCCAAGACCAAATATCTTATTTCTTATTCTCTCATAACATCTCAGATAATAAAACAGGGAAAATGAGGGCCCGTGAAAGCTGGAAAAGAGTACACACGCTAACCCATCCAAAGAGTTAAAATGACTCTTATGGCAGAATTTTAACTCTGGGCTTCCTGGGAAGTTTTTTAAAATACATATATGTGTGGGTGTGTGTGTATATATATATATATATGCATACTAACTAAATATATATATTTAGTTATTTTGTGTGTTCTTCCAAGTTTATATGAGAATTTTAATTGTCCACAATTTTAAGTAAACAACATTAAATACAACTACCATACAAACTTTAAATTACTGGGGAAAATTCATGGCAAAATATATATACTTTCTTCTTTAAAAAATTAATAGATTTTATTTTTTAGAGTAGTTGTAGGTTCACAGCAAAACTGAGTGGAAGTTACAAAGATTTCTCATACACTACCTGCCCCCACACATGCATAGGCTCTCCCATTACCAACATCCCCCACCTGAGTGGTTCATTTGTTACAACAAATGCACATATATTGACACGCCATAATCACCCAAAGGCCATAGTTTAACACTAGGGTTCACTCTTAGTCTTGTATATTCTATAGGTTTTGACAACATATAATGACATGTACCCACCACTATAGTATCCTACAGAATAGTTCCCTTGCCCTAAAAATCCTCTGTGCTCTGCCCATTCATCCATCTCTTCTCATTAACCCGTGGCAACCACTGATTTTTTTTTTTTTAAGATTTTATGTATTTGACAGACAGAGAGACAGCCAGAGAGGGAACACAAGCAGGGGGAGTGGGAAAGGGAGAAGCAGGCTTCCTGCAGAGCAGGGAGCCCGACAAGGGGCTAGATCCCAGAACACTGGGATCATGACCTGAGCCGAAGGCGGAAGCCTAATGACTGAGTCACTCAGGCGCCCCCCACTATTTTTTTTTTTTACTGTCTCCATAGTTTTCTGGCAGCCACATTTAAAAGGGAAGATTGATACAGTAAGTTTTCATCAGAAAATAAAAGACATAAAATTTTCTCAGAAGAGACAACATTTTTTCTTGGCCCCAAATT
Source organism: Callorhinus ursinus (assembly GCF_003265705.2). Classification (NCBI taxonomy): domain Eukaryota; kingdom Metazoa; phylum Chordata; class Mammalia; order Carnivora; family Otariidae; genus Callorhinus; species Callorhinus ursinus. The sequence goes on from NW_027397066.1 coordinate 86,856,137, forward strand.
CTCTAAGAAACTAGTTACCTTACAGGATCAAGATAGATACATCAGATAATATCCACAAGAGTCTTCCAGAAAGCATAGGTGCAAATCTTATTTAACTATATTTTGAAATAAACTCATAAGAGCTGAAAGCCCAACTCAGTAAGAGAAGAGTCTTCCAGGTTCTAAGTTAAGTTTCAAGAGACTAACTTGATCCAAGATCACTGTTTGGGAAATCCACAGTTGTATATAGCATGTCCCCTGTCTAGACTGCCTTCCATAAATATCATTTATTTTAACAAGGACTTTTATAAGCACTAAAATTTTACCTAAGGAACTGGTCTCCTGTGTTGTTTGAGAAAAAACAGATCCATGTTTAGAGACCAGAAGATAGATCATTTATTATGAAAGGTGAAAAACTTAACTAGAACTTCCCCCGTGGGGCAGTGGGATGCAAGAGTATTTAGGCAACTTTGAATTTGCTCAAATACTTTGATAAAAGCTCAGTTGAGATGAGATATTCACAATAGAGCTTGTCAGAGTTGGTTGGGCATGGAAAACGTTACTGCAAAGGTTGCCTGCCTTGGACATAGAAAACTCTTATTTCATTCCCAGCAGTAAAACCTTTCCTTGAGGCAATCGATACTTGCCGAGCTTGTCCTACTCATACTACGTGCTGGACGCAGTACTTTATACAATTTACCTAATTTAATCAGGTGAATTATACGTTCAGGATCCCAAATATATTGACTTGCTGTATGATGAACATCATTGATTAAATGAATTTCGGAGAATGATTTTCAAAGGCAATGATTTTTTTTTCAGTATTGTTATAATTACTGTTAAGCATTCTTTCTGACAGTAATTAAATACTAAGTTCACTAGCTTCTTGAGGCCAGGGCAAAGACAATGTTAGATATTCAATTTAAAATGTTCATTTTCTTCCTCGGCATACTGGAAAAATATATTTTTCAATTTTTCTTGCAGCTATGTTGGAGCCATGTGACGAGGTAGAGGCCAACAGAATGCTGCACATCCCCAGGTATGCTTGCTCGAACTCTCTCCCCGTTATCCATGCGGCTAGATGAGGAGAACTCCAGGAAGACAGAACCACAGGAGGAAGGAGCCCTGATCCCTGAATAGCCACTTGTAAAGGATCACTTAGGAGACTGTCCAACCTGCATTAAATTTTGCACTAATGAAAGGATTTTTTATTGTGTCAAGCCAAAGATACTGGAGGTGATGTGCTAGAGAAGTTAGTGTTACCATCCCTGGCTAACTGATCCTAAAAATTCATCGTCAACATAAAAGAACCTTTCCATTTTTAAAAAAGATTTATTATTTATTTTAGAGAGAGACAGTGAGCAGAGGTGGGGACGGGTAAAGGGTGAAAGAATCTTAAGCAGACTCAGCAATGAGTGCAGAGCCCCACATGGGGCTCCATCTCAGGACCCTGAGCTCACGACCTCAGACGAAACTAACCAACTGCACCACCTAGGCGCCCCCACTTTCCCATTTCTCTACATAAAAACATGACTCCAAATTGCTTTAAAATTTGTATCATATCACTAAGGTATAATTTTAAAAGGGCTGAAAAGCAGACTACAACATGACTCTCTATTAAAACTGCTTTCTAATTTCATCAGCCATTTGTGCCCATTTGAATTCTTCCAGTGATATTAAAATAGAATGAAAGGCCTATCACATAAAGTCTTCTGATGTCTTTGGCAGAATTATTTGAAGGTGAATGAGAAAGAGCAACAGTAATTGTCCTGCCTGAAGCATGTTGGTTGCTCATGTGTGCTGTATTAGATGAAATACCAATGCCTTCAGTTTGTGAAGAGAAGGCTGGAATAAAATTTTGGAGTTCAATCTTGCAAGTTGGTAGTTTTTAAAATATATAGTAACTTTTCACATAGGTGTGTGTTTATATATTTAAATTACCATTTTTGTAACTATCTTACCAAATATTCTTATTTTTTCCAATAAATTTTTTAAACACTATTTCGCTATTCTAGTTACCTAATCATATCATCTCAATGAGAACTTTGCCTCTTGTTTTCAATAATTCACTTTTTTTTCCTTGTCTGACTGCATCCAATCCTATTTCTAGAATATTATGAAAGTAGTGATATGGGCATTCGCATCTCATTCTCGACGTTGATAAGAATTTTCCCGGTATTCACATTCTACATTCTTCTTTGAGTTTTTATTATGTTATTAATAGTTTATTGGTTTTTTTAAATCAGGAATCAATAGCACTGATCGTGGAGTCTGCAGAAACCTCAGGTCTTCTTAGGTTTAAGTAAAGATTCAGAACATTTAGGCTCGCAAGATGGCACTTGCATACTCAGGATAAGGGACAGGGACCACGGTTTGCCTGCACAGTGGCATCAAGTGCTTCTCTTCAGTGGAACTCCTCACACAGCAGAACAGCCCAGGTGCCTGATGACAAACACTTTACACAGATGGGAAACTGCTCTGACTCAACAGCCTCTTGCCCCTCTGGAGCCAATATCTCATCAGCATAGTGTCCAAGGGCTCTACAAGGGACACACCCAGTTAGAAGAGTCACTGAACTCAGGTCCCTCCAATGCTACGGTTTGCTATTGGGTCTATTTTGTTCTCTCTGTCTAAACACAGTTGATCAATCAGGGATCCATTCTTACTAGCAACATAGCAACATAGTTCACCAACTACCTTATCAGGTTGCCAGGGGAACGGAGCTAGAAAGTTAACATAAGGTCAAATTCTCATGCAGAAGGGGAACGGATTTTGTTAACCCTTTACCCACATAGAGGTTTTCTGTCAACCTGATTATAATGGATTCTTCTATGTGTTAATAGATTATACTTCTAATCATTTATTTAGGGCTTTTTGCATTTATATTTGTATCAGAGATGAGCTGGGTATATGTGTGTATGTTTGGGCACATGTGAGAAAGCTATTTTTTTCCAGACTTAAATATCAATGACTTCTTAGGAATAATTATAAGCACTCCTCTTTAGATACTTAAAAGAGCTGAAGTATCGGAATTATTTACTCTCTGAAGGGATGATATGCTCTGTGGTACAACTAGAACTGCTGTGTGTGGGCTAGAAAGGCCCTAGACATGCTATTTCATAAGATCATTACCTATGATCACGTGAAGGACACAATACTAGGGAATATCATTGTAAAAAATGAAAATGTTAGTGTATTTCACCGCTCCTTGTTGCTCTGACAAGGCACTTTTTTAAGAAAGAGATGAGCTCGGCCAAAAACTGGCTGCTTTGTAAGCAGGAATGGAAAGAAATGAGAATGTCCAGAAATTTGGGGCCTCCTAGGATTGAAAAAGACAACTGCTTTGATGCCCCAAACATTAATATCAATAAAGGGATCTAAGCCTTGTAGCAAGGATCAGAGCACGGGTGTTCCCTTCCAAACAGCCCTATTATTTCAGTTAGCTTCAAGGTGGCCTCCATTAAGATGAAAGGGTAAGGTATGGACATAAAGAAGCAAAGAAATAAAGCAGGCTTAAGGACGAGGAGTAGAAAGGTTTTGGTTATGGTTGTTGGTAAAAGGAACTGACTGGAAACAATTAAATCAGAAGCCCATCGGGGTTCTAAAGAAATCTGGTAGCCACGGAAACCATGCGTCTGGCCTGAAAATATCTGTCTCTGTTAGTCCCTTAAAGCAACACTCAGACCCTTGATTTTGTACCAGTAGAAAAAAAGCTATGAATGATGTACAGCCTCGAAAGAAGACACATGCTCCAACAGCCCCTTCTGGTGTGGCTCTGGAAGATGAATGGACAAGTTGGAGAAACAGAGGTGACCCGACTGTCTGACCAAGGCACTTCTTCTACAGCTGGAGCAGAGAATCTCCATAATTCTTGCTCAGCTGGGAGTCACAATTGCAGTGAACAAGCGGCTGTGTGCTCCTCATTCTTCTCCTTAATAGGAGTTCTTAAAGCAGGTACCCTGTCCTTATACCACCACTGTATGTGGGATAGGGGGAGAAACAGCGTGCTGACAGCCACTATGAGAGCTTGAGAGAGAACACACATTTTCTCTCCCCTCTGCCTGGATGCCATCCCCACCACACACCCTCATCTTATTCAGTTTCTCTTTAAATGTCACCTCCCCGGCGGGGACCAAATCACTCTACCTAAAATCACACCCCATCTCTTATCACCTTATCCTTCCTTTACCCTCTCTTTGTATCTTTAATCTCTCTTCACAGCACTTACTCCCCCACAACCCCCCCACCCCACCCCCGCCCAATTACAGGGTGCTCTCAGGGCACAACCTTGTCTTCTTTCTGGCTGAAGTCCTAGTACCAAGAAATGGCCAATACATTGTACGCTCTCACTAAATATTTGTTGAAAAAAAAAAAAAGAAGACAAAACAATTAAGAGCTTCTAATGTCCAAGCGTCTGAAGTTGTTTCTGTGTAGTCCTATTTTGTTATTTATCTGTATCGCATTGTAATTAGTGACAATTATTTGTGAGTGAGAACACTGCTATTACCACTTGCAAGGTGGCATTATCGGGTGGGAAACCTAACCAAAAAGTTGTCCTATTGGAAAAGTACAGGTATTATGAAAAGCAAACTGTTTTGATCTGGTTGGTTGTTTTCAAGACTGAGACAGTAATTGGCACTTCCATGGGAACTTCACCTTGTTTCAGGAACGGTGGTCATAACTGCAGCATACTAACCTTGGAATTCCTTTAGAGTCTCCTCATTCCATGATTCAACAAAGACTGATATAATCAGCTACTGCTTACTCAGGAGAGAAGCTAAAGTTCACCAGGAAGAATTCAATTCAATCCAATCCAACATTTAATATTTACTGAATTGAAGCCTTTTGCCAGGCCTTGTGCCCTGTCTCATGGAACTCAGAGTGGTAGAGAAGCAATGCACTAAACACACTCCATTAGGAGTTACAATATGGGATGCATAGTGTTGTAATTATACCACATAAGTCTCAGCCGAGCAAAAAATCAGAAAAGGCTTCCTGGGTAAATGTCAGCTAAACTTGGACCCAAAGGGCAAGTGGAGAGCATCCAAATGAAGAAGGAAGATGAATGGAGTGTTTTCTAAGCCAAAGAAAAAGATACGGAAAAAAATGTTGAAAGGCCTGCCGATAGGGCATTACACTTTTGCTTCAGATACTGTCATATTTTCACCTATCACCTGCCCTCCGTTCCTTCTACCTCCAGCTTTTAGCGTATAGGTTAGCCCCTTCTTGATAATCATCTGTTGTTCTGGTGGGGCTTATTTGCAAATCCAATCCAGGAATCAATAAACAAAGGAAATGGCTAAGGAGTAGCCACTGGAGCCTGGAACCAAGCCTACATTACACTTAAAAAATTTGATTTTCTGCAGAAAAAATATTTTGACTCCCACATTTTTGGACTTCATTAGAAAGATCTGAAATAGATGACACCAAGCTGTTTGCCTAAAATAATGTCCCAAGCCTGAATTGGCATGGATATTTCCTGAGATTAAAATAGAAACTTGTTTTGCTAACAGAAAACAACTTGGAAATCAAAGAGTCGTTTAAGTTGAAACCATTATTTTTTCCTTTTCTTGCATAAAACTCCTGTTTTTATACACATGAAGAAATCAGGATAGTGAGATCACCCTGCCACAGAACTTCCCATTAAAAATTTGAAGTTGGAGAAACCTCAAAAAGAAAATAAAGATAGAAAAAAGTTCGTAATGTAACACACTCATTCAACAAATATTTATGAGCACCTACTACATGCCAGGCACTGTTCTAGGCACTAACAAAGAAACTCCCTTGAAGAGTTTGCATTCTAGCCAAAAGAAGACATACAAACAAGAAATAAATTATACAGGACGCTGGGAGACCAGTGGTATGGAGAAAAGACAAAGCTGACCAAATCATGGGGCATCCTGAGGGGGCCAGTTTGCAACTTTAAGTTTGGGTGGTCATGGTTGGATTCCTCAAAAAGGCCACATTTGAGCAAAGCCTGAAGGAAGCGAGAATGTGAACCACGCAGATACCTGGGTCCAGGCGTAAGTATCAGCCGGTCATTGGCGCAAAGGCAGGGGCGTGCATGCCTGGCTCCAGGAGTCTGTGAGAAAGGCAAGAATGTCATGGGCTAGGGGAAGAGAGAGAATAGGAGATTAGGTCTGAGGGGTCTGAGAGATGGCACATCTCTGCACCGGGGACTCATTGGGACAGGGTTTGACAGGAGAGGTGACTCAGTGGATATGTGTTTTCACGTGCATTTTAGGATGATTGCTGCGTGTTTTCATTCGAACAATCTTAGTACAATACTTTTTGCTCTGCAACAACAGAATGATTTTTAAAATGGTTTCTAAATGATCTCCCCAAGATCAGACACCACAGACTGTAAGTAGTTAGAGCCCGCCCTCTTTGGCCTGCACGTGCCCTGGAGGGGCAGCCCTTGCTACCCTTCTAGAGTGCTCGAAGTTGAGCTGGCAGAGATAGAAACAGTCTGCACGTTTCTTCCACAAAACTCGACTGGAAAGCCAAACATTTCTTTCGGTTGGTTACAAAATAAAAAATAAGCCTTTGCCAACTCTGCGGGAGAAGCAAACTCCCGGAGTTTGCCTTTGCTAATTTGTCCAAGTCGTGCAATCGTGCTGTGGTTTCACTAAATGCAGACACTGCTCCTCTCCAGCCCCAGAAACGTCTCGCGTCTACGGCTTCTCCGAAGGCCCCCCCCACCCCTCCCCCCGGTGGAAGCCACGGCTCGCCCCTGCGGTCACCACCTGTTCTGGCAGAGCCCGTGGAGCGCGCACCTACGCCCCGGGCCCCTTCCCTCCCGGGCTCACCCTTTCCTGCTGGGCACCCTGCGTTCCCTCGCCCAGGCCGGGCTTGAAACTTTCCTCGCAGCCTGGCGCTCGCCCCACTTGGCTGGCCCTCAAGAGACGCCCCTTCTCTCGGCGCTCCGGCTCCCGAGCTTTCCGCCTAGGGGCCAAGCGCCCTCACCCCCAGCCCGGGGCTGGGAGGGAGGGGAGGCAGGCGCACGCACGCCCCCCGCCCCTGGCGCCCCTCCCGGCGGGCGGCGCAGCTCCCCCTGCAGCACCTCCCCTCGAGGGGAGGGAGCCAGAGGGGGCTCCCGGCTGCGCGCCGCGCCGCTCTCTTCCGACAGCAGCTGCAGTCGCGGCGGCGCCCGCACTCCTCCCGGAGCCACGGAGACGAGCGCGCCTCTCCTCGGCGCCCAGCACCCCCAACCTGTTCCCGGCGCTCATCGGCGCTGCCGCCCGCCATTCGCCGCCCGACATGGATTTCCTCCTGGCGCTGGTGCTCGGCTCCTCGCTCTACCTGCAGGCGGCCGCCGAGTTCGACGTGAGGTGAGTTGGGCCACGGGGCTCCCTCTTCTCCTTCGAGCGCTAATTTCGCGCTTGCGGTGCTGGGGTCCCCTCTCCCCGCCGGGTTGCGCGGCCAGGGAGGCGTCTCCCAGGCCAGAAGTTGGGCCACCGCACGGCGTCAGCGGGAGAGAGCCGTCGAACCGCTCTCACAACCAGTGGCCGCCTGAGGCTGGGAAAGGCGTCCCCTGCGAGTCCCGGAGCCCAGCTGCGGCTCCCGGCTCGGGAATTAGGGCCAGGGGAGGAGGAGGAAGGCTTCTGGAGCCCGGCACCTCGGCTGGGAGGGCGCGGGCTGGCCTCCTAAGCCTAGGTGATGCGCAGGACACCCTTGGCCAGGAAGCTCTCGGGTGTGATTTAGACGGCTCTTTGAGCGGGGAAACTTCCAGGTGTCCGGGCCACAGCCCGGGTCGACGCTGTCAGGGCCGCTCACACAAAGGGTGGGGGCGAAGGAGCGATTGGGCTTCGCGCTTGGTTTTCTTGAGGGAGGTGGACTCAAAATAAGGACTGAGAAGGGGGAGCGCTACGTGCGTGTTTGTGTATGATACGCACACACAGCTCCCGAGACCTCGGGCGAGCCTGGCTGCAGCGTGCTCTGGCAGGTTCCAACAACCCCGGGCTCCGTCGCCGCTGTCACTCAGCCGCTCCTCTGGCGGCGGCGCGCGGCGCTCTGTGGATCCGCTCGGGCGAGTGAGTGTGTTTGTGTGTGTCTGTGGGTCAGGAGGGCGTGCTCGGTTGCCCCACCTCCGTGCAATTAGAGACCAGACCCGCCCCGAGCGCCGATCCCTGCTGCTCGCGCGAAAACCTGGCTGGAGCAGCGGGGAGAGATTTTAACCCGGGTCACACCGCCATCCATCCAGTCTTCCTCTTTCAGAGATCCTCCCCCCCCACCCCCGCCCTGACCCCGACAGTATCCCTCTGCGCAGCCCTAAAGACAGCCGCACCTGTGTTTCTTGTAATCTTGGAACGAATCAATTCCACGATTGATTGGCTTGCTTGCACCTGGAGGGGAACAGGAACGGAGGGCAACCAGTGGAGAGCTGAGGAGGAAAAGCGCAATCACTTGTTTACCACCTGGTCGGAGGAAATAGAGAGTTCGGGGTTATTTTGTACTTTGGGCTTGCGGGCATAAGGGGAGATAAAAGAAACGGGAATTGGAAAGATTAGGAGTGTTTTAAGAAAATGTGGGTAGCGGCCAGAGGCTATTTTATTTTATTAAAGCAATTCTTTGCTCACATTCAGATATGTTGTGCATTTCTGGCACACACATTTGCGATAGGAAATACAGAAATCACATGATTATGCATAAGATTTTAAGGTAGCTTTAATTTTAAAACAGCCAATTAAAATATTGATCCTCTGGGGGTAAAAAGTCAGGTGTGACTCTAAACAAAGAAACGATTTACCAAATAAGGTGTGAAAGTGGAATCTGGTGGATAAATTGTTATACTGAAATTGAATACTTTTAGTCCTTATTAACATGAGTGAGGAAGATAACATGAATTGTTGATGCAGAGAAGTTTCAAACCATGAGGACACTTGAGATGTTAGATACACTTTAAACTTCTCTTGGTTTTATTTATACTCTTTTATTTTCTCTGGGAACATTTTCTGCCAAAGAGTCGTATCTTGGAAAGAGGTCTGTTTCATTTGATTTTTGAGGAAGGTCCCGTCTTTGTGCCCCTTTCCAAGGCAGAAATAAAAGGCAGATTTTTTTCTTTCTGCTTTGACATGTCATATTATTTAATACTTTTCAGTTTATGATAAATCAGTCAAAACTGGTTTTCCCCCAAGTAACAGGTGTGGGTCTTTGAGGAATCTGTTTTATTTCAAGCTCCAGAAACCACCCTGTGAGTGTCAGGCTTGAGAATTCTTGGTTTTAGCTGATGCTGTTTCCATTTAAGAAAGGATCTTCTCCTCCCTTTGCCTCTACTCCTGTGTGTAGTGTGTAGAGTGGTGTGTGTGTTGTAACTCTGTGAAATTTGGAATTAGATCACAGCAGAACTGTTTTCCTGAATGTGTTTTATCCTTAAATTTCTGCAGGCATGAAGGAGTTCATCGAAAATTGTTGGGCGTGATTTAAATTAAAAAAAAATAAGAATAACAGGAAAATATTTTAATTTCAATAGTGTCTTTATTTATTTTGAATCTTTTTGTTTGGTAGGTGGCCCAGGCAAATAGTGTCGTCAATTGGCCTGTGTCGTTATGGTGGGAGAATTGACTGCTGCTGGGGCTGGGCCCGCCGGTCCTGGGGACAGTGTCAGCGTGAGTATCATCCCCGGGGGCTTCAGCTCCCTGGGAGGTGCGGCTTTCCACCATCATACATGGCTTCGCTCTGCACATCAGTGGGCTCATTACTGAGCAAGTCTTGGTGGTGTGGTTCCCACTGGGGAGTTTTCAGTTCCTGACTCCTTACCCTGCCCCTTTTCAACCTGAGCCAGCAGTCAGTAAGGTGCCAGCTTTGTTATTCAGAGAGCCACCTACCATGCTTATTGTGGCATCTGTCCCCAAAATCTCCAGCTCCTGTTTTCTCATCAGGCTTTTTCTTTTCTGTGCTCCAGACTCGGAGATGGGGGTAAGATAATGAGTCTAGACTGTATTTACACTAAACAGACTCCGAACCTTCTAGCACTAATAAAATCCTTACCATACCTGTTGTGGAAAGTGGCCTATTTGTAAACCTTTTTTTTTTTTTTTGAAGTGAGATTGTATTGACTGTGTTCTAAATGGACCACCCACCATAATCAAATAACATCTCTGAAAAAAGTTCTAGAAGTGGGCGCCTGGGTGGCTCAGTTGGTTAAGCGACTGCCTTCGGCTCAGGTCATGATCCTGGAGTCCCAGGATCAAGTCCCACATTGGGCTCCCTACTCAGCAGGGAGTCTGCTTCTCCCTCTGACCCTCTTCCCTCTCGTGCTCTCTCTCTCTCATTCTCTCTCTCTCAAATAAATACATAAAATCTTAAAAAAAAGTTCTAGAAGTAAAAAACATCATGTAATAAGTGCCAAATCAGAACACTGATTTTTACCTTTTCCATGGATTTTTTAATGGTAGAAATCAGAGCCACATCATGGAAGTTTGAGAAATTTGTTCCCCGCAACTTTATCTGGATCTCAAAACTGTATTCCACCTCCCTGACGAGAGAATCCACAACGATCGAGTGAATTCCTGGGGCATTGTGCTAGGTTGGTGTGTCTCGTGAGATGTTGGGAACGAAGTTGGGTTCCTTACATCCCGGTGTTTTATTGCTCATGAGAAAGGAGCTTAGAGGAATAGAGAAGTGAAGTGAAGAAGGCTGGAGCTGGACAGGGTGGAGCCTGCCTTAGAGACGTGTTGGTGGTGGGAGCAACTGGGTAGATTTAAGTTCCGGAAAGCTAGGAATTCCCACAGCTGTTTTCATCTTTAAGAATTGTGCATGATATCTACCTTTATGCAGAGGAATGAGAGTAATGGTCACGGGTTAACATCCCTGGTTGGATATGGAAAGGGAAAAGAGATTAAGGTTTGTCTATTACCTGTAAGCCACTGGGCCAGACTTTTTGCACGGTTGGGCCATTGCCTCTTTTTATAAGGGGAAATGATGCTAACTCCAGTTTCCAGTAAACAAAAGAACTAGGCAAAGCTGCTGTGCCCTACTGGTTAATTGTTTTTAAGGGAAGATGGTCCAAAAGGAGAATGGTACCCGGTAGAGTCGACTTCTGCCAGTTATACGGCGGTGTCAGCAGTATTTGCATAGCTAGAGGCCACAGGGCTGGAGTTTGAAGAGCAATCCGGCTTTGATAATTAAAGGGTGGCCCAACACACACACTGTTCCCAAATTAAAAAAAAAAAATGAGTAGTTTCTTTGCAGGAATGGAGGTAATTTCCTCCTTTGCTGTCTTAATTGGCAGGGCACTCCCAAAATGAAGGTTGAAGTGCTTTGGGGTGTGCACAGTACCCCAGCCCTACCTAGGACAAGGCTGCTCTGGCAGAAGGCCCTGAGCACAGTGGGGCACACCTTCTCTGGTGGCAGAATGCCAGAGCAGTCAGCAGAGGCAGGGGTGTCGGGGTGCCCGGGTACATATGTGCTCTGCCAATGCACTATAAGAAAATTCCTCTGTCTCTGAGAGGTTCATCAACTGTGGAATTCCCCAGAAAGAACCTCTCAGAGCTGTTCTGTCTTTTTACACGTAATTAAATTTTCTCGGGTATACACCAGCTGGGTGAGTCTGAATTTGAACAAGCGTAAAGAAAGACCTTTCCAAGTTACAGTGGCCTTACTGAATTTAAACATCCAAGTAAGTTCCTAGCAGACTAGCTTTCCCAGCAGAGATGAGACACCGTTTTATTATCTTCTATACATCATTTTGCTTCTAACAGAACAGAAAGTGGTGAAGCACAGTATTTGATAGTATTTATCTTTTCTTTCTTTGTACTCCTTGAGATTCTGAGGAAGCTATAACAATGGTAAGTCAGTTATTGAAATGGTAATGCTATAAAAACGTATAAGATGATCTTGCACAAATCACAGTTCATCTCAGCTTGGATTTGGTGAAAGTTTGAGAGGCAACCTAATGGAGGGGAACATGGACTCGAGCTAGACTGCCTGGGTTTAAATTTCTGTTCCACCCCTTATTAGCTGTGTGACCTTGAGCAAATCATTCAACTTCTCTGTGTTTTATTTTCCTTATCTCTGAAATAGATACAAAATAGTGTAATACCTTGTAGGACCGTAAATGAGGTGTAAATGAGTTATTCGTAAAGCACTTAATGCAGTTCCTGGCACAGAGTAAATGCTATGTATGTGTTTGATGAAAGTAAAGAAATATAAAGGAATACTGCTTTTGAAAGAGTGTTATGGGATGGGACATACCCATGCTATCAGATTCTTTGTTTTCTAGGCATGCTAAATGTATTTTTGCATTTTACTGCCAAAATAAAAACGATGATTCTAAGGCTCTCCATGTTACAATAAAATAAAATGCCTTTAAATTAAAAAAAAAAAAGCCAGGTGGATCTTTACCATTAATATTGTAGATGGTAGAGTTGTAAAAACGAGTTCAAAGATGGATGTCTCCTTGTGTGTGTGTGTTTTCAGAATCTCAGATGGTACAAATGTCTGTCAGCTTAGAGCTCCCCTGTCTTTGTTTTGCTATAAACAGGTAGAGGAATGTAGGGGCCAGAGGTCAGCTCAAAGTAGGAAGAACACCACCAAATAGGCTTGCTGGGGACAAATGGAAAGTTTCTGATTAGTTTTTAAAGGAAGCTTTTATGAAATTGAAACTTTTGTCACTACATTTATTCAAGGGAAAATGCCTTGCTGTTTAACTCTTATACCTGGTAATGGACTACCTATAAAAATTCCAAAGAGCTTCTGGGAAATTTAATGTGAAAATTGTTTTTGTCTTTCTGACCCTTAGATCATTTCAGAGTCCTTACCGGTGAGGAGCATTCTCCTTTCCTTAGTAAAGTTCTGGTTCTTGTTTTTCTGAATGATTCACTTAGGAATTTTCCTTCAAATTAGCACAGCAAAGCCAAAGGAGGCTATTTCCACCTAGACACAGAACCTCCCAATTTATCCCTTAGAAGATGTGTAAATGGGGGAGACCATACCCTCACTATATGTATATATATTTTTATCATATCTCATGCCCTAGTGCAGTGACCCTTTGGTGTTTAATCCATTTGGTCGAGCATATGTAAGACATTTTGACCCTATTCCTGTGAGACGAAGAGATGTGTTGACATAGAACATGCTGCGTTTCATGTTCACTTGCTACTCCCCTTTCCATGGCCTTGTTTGGAGAAGCCAGTTGACTTTGCAGGGAGCTCGTATTGCTCAGCCTCCGCTCCTGGTCACAGTGTCTAGCCACAAAGCTGCATTCAGCCAGACTTCTCATCCTTCCCTCAGGGACTGAGGAAGGAAGGATGCTACCCAGACAAGCATAGGAGCTGTCTTCTGCTTCCTGCCTGTGCCACCTGACATTCTAGCCTAACATTCCTGCCTGGCTGCAGAAAGCAAGCCCTAGTCCAGAAGCAGGCAGGTTGTGTTTTCATAGTTCTTTTAGAGGTCATACCCTGCCTTCTTTCTGTCCTTTGATTCTTTGTTTTATATTCTTTTTTTAAAGCTTTTACTTAGATTCTGATTAGTTAACACACAGTGTAATATTAGTTTCGGATGTGCAATATAGTGATTCAACACTTACATACAACACCCAGTGCTCATCACAAGTGTCCTCCTTAATCCCCATCACCTATTTTACCCATCCCCCCACCCACCTCCATTCTTGACCCATAAACCGGTCTCTACACATTGAGAATTTAAAACTTGATTTTCTAATTGTCTTGGGCTTTATGGACTATTGATGTGGCTCTTTGTGGTAAGATGAGAATCACAACACACTGATAGTTACATATTTACAGCACAGAGCACCTTAATTACTCGGAGTGTTACAAAATACTTGTTTCTTATCCTGTAATTATTCTATTCCTTCACTTTCCCACATATTAATGGTACGCTTCACTTTAATGATTTTAACAATTTCTCCTACCACGTGGAGATCTGTGTAAAAAAGGTTTCTCAGGGTTTGTGTATTTTATTAAAAAAAAACCCGCATATGCTGTGGAACCAACTCTTAACTAACAAGCAGTTTGGGACACATGAGTGTCACTAACTTTTATACCTGGTTAGCTATTTAAAGAGCTTCCTTAATGTAGAAAGAGTATAGAGGATCTAAATATTATATTTCTATATGGTTGTTTTTCTGTTTACAGATTTGGCTGTGTATGTGGCTATGACAGTAGTGTTTCTGTTGAAGGCACTTTTTAGAGGTGTGAAGATTAAAATTCAAAATATGACAAGTTCCAGGTTTCAACAAAGCTATTTAGTTTCTGAGTTCTTTGGCTGTCACTAAGCAATTTGTGGTTTCTGAAGGAAATTATGTGAATTAGGGTGATTTTTGTATCATTTTTCCTTAAAACCAGGCAAAGTGCAGATGTTCTGATACATTTTTCTGAAAAATTTGGAAAGATGTAAAACTTATACCTAGAGTTTGACTTTGCTTTATTAGTTCTAAACCTCATTTCCTCCTACCCCCTCCAAAATTTACAACTGTACAATTGTCAAGGAAAGTGAAACTTTTGAATTCTTATCAATGTTAAATAAATGTATAGGTTAGTGCAACAGGGGGACGGAGAAACAGTAATTTATTCTGAAACTTTTGGAGTTGTTAAATAATTTTGCTGGATAATATATATTACTGGCTTAGGATTGTGGACTGTTGAAAGACTGAAGAGCAAATTGTTAAATTTCCATATTTCAAATGAAAAGGTTATTAGTTTAAGCAGAGATTTTGATTTTGTCAATGAAACATTTAAATTTCATGTTTCAGTTGTTACTTATATCTGGGTTCAAAAACTTAATCGTGACAGTGGAACACGATTTATTATTTTTTTTTTGCTCCCTATACTGGTTTCCTGTCCCTCATCACAAAATTATATAAATTATACCTTTCTTTGATTATTTAGATTCTGAACACTTCTCTTTAAAATAATCAAGAGTAAATGAGAAATACTGGAATTGGCTTTAAAGACCATACATAGCGTTCCCCAACAGAGAGGTAATTCCTAGTAAATGCCTTTCCATTTGTAGTCAACAACTACGGTGACCTTCATTGAATGTGAATTAGCATTTTACAGGTAAACCTTCTTTGTACCCACATAATCATACCTACTCCAGGAGTAACTGGGGGTCTCAAGTGGCCTTTACTGCCCAGAGCCATGTCGAAGATGGCCAGCAGGTCTTGGGGCCAGTTTAATGGAGCTAAGACACTTCACTGTCTTAATGTCGTTAGCTTCCTTCTCTATTTTTGGGGGTGGTAATGCAGATTCTGGTTCCTTTTTTTTTTTTTCTGGTAGGAATAAAAGCAAGGCAGTGGACAATCTTATAACTACTTTTAGCATAAACCTGCATCTCCAAATCCTCAAGAAGTAAAGTTTTTGATTAAGATTATTCAACTACCACTTTCCGTGGAAAGCTTATTTAAGAACACCATGTACTTTCAGTAACTTCAAGTGGTCTTGGAATGCAGATTCCAAACTAAAATCAGTGTTGAAGAAGTTTGACCTTTTCAAACAGGTAGTTTTGAGTATGTGTAGTCTTGAAAGTTAAGTTTCACAGAAATTACTTTGTTCCTTCATCTTTTCTCCTATTGGAACTGATCTTTATATAATACTTTTAAGATCTACTCATTTCCTAAGATCCCCTCATAAAGTTAGTCTGGGAAGGTCTTAACCTTTGTGGATTAGAAATGTTAGTACTTCCTAAGCTGGGAGGTCAGGTCACGGAAAGGGAAACACTCTAGGCGCTGCAAGGTCAGCCTCTAGATCTGCCTTCAAATACTGGCCACAGAGATGTGCTGCTGCAGAAAGTGAAGGAATACACCATGTACTCACTGCTGCCAATGAGGCAACACTGTATTTCTACTTGAAAACTGTCCCATAAGCTTTGAAAAACATAGGTGTGTTTTACCTCCCTTAGTCCCTGTGATAGCAAGTGTAATAGAATTTTTGAAGGGTACTTTTTATCTGTAGAATTCATGTTGTATGCATTTTGAGTCCATTGAACTCAACTGCATGCTTTTAAAGTGATAGTCGGTGATGTTGAGTGATTGCATGCAGCATCCCTCAATAAGTAATGGAAGATCTTCATCATGGGGGCTGGGCCTTCATCATGGCGGAGCTGAAGGGGAGGGAGAGGAGGTTTCTGATGGCCTAATCCTCACTACTCTCCCCTCCTTCCTCACCACCACACCCAGATATTTTCACCCCTTTCCCACCAATTTGATGCAGGTTTAGTTTTTTTCCCATCAATCTTTTAAAAATATTTACTTTGTAAGAGAAAATGCATTTCTTCAAATATACCTCCTCAGAGGGAATATTATCAGCTTTTTGTGTGCCTTTCAGAAAGATTTTACGTACCAATAGGCAAATTCTATATCTTCTCTACCCCATCTCTTTTATACAAATGAGAGATGTACTGTATACATTGTTCTGTACCTTGCTTCTTTTCTTTAACAATGTATCTTGGAAAGCTTTCTTTATCATCAGTACATGAGGAGCCTGCTCACTTTTTTTTTTTAATGGATTTGTAGTATTCCACTGCATGGCTATACCATAGTTTATTAATCAGTTTCTTATTGATGGACATTTGTGTTGATTCTAATCTTTTACTAATACAAACAATTCTAAAATAAGTAACCTTGAAATATACAATGAAGCAATATTGTTTTGGATGTGTTCTAGTATTTCTGCAAGATAACTTTTTATGTGTGATCAAATGGCATATACATTTGTGGTTTTGACCAACTGGCCAGTGATTTCTTACTTGGTAGTAAATAGTAATGGAAAAGACTGGATTGGAATGCTGACTTAAAGCTCTGGAAATTCCATATCCAGAATCTGATCTGTTGCTTGATTCTAGGATACTCTGATCCCTACTCTTTCCCTCAAAAGTCCCTCTGGTAGGTCATTGAAGGACCTTTGACCCCCTTTTTCATCTGTTTCCTCTTGGAACAGAGGCAACTGGCTCATATTGGGAAGATGGAGTGCAGTTTGTCCATTTGCCAGGATTTCCCCCTGGCAGCCTGACAATTGTTTATGTATTTTTTATGGATGTGAGGTCTTTTTTCTCGTAAGAAAGATTTACACATTCTTTTAGGAATTGCTTAATTCATTGACCTTTTATTTATAGGTCAGTCATAATTTTTATCACTTTGTATAGAGGATTTTCTTTTTTATTATTAGAGAGGATTATGTAGAAGTTTAGTATCTGAATAAAGTTTTTTGGGAGACCTGTTACGATAAAAAGATTTTCAGGGAATATTAAAATACTGTTTTGTCAGAATACTTTAATAAAGTGAATTTAAAAGCATAGAGGCATAACTTTTCCATTAGTGATTCTAATCTTTATCGTAATTATGTATTAAAATCATTTTATTTAACAAAATAAATGCATGCTTAAGTGAAAAATTTAAAAGACTCGAAGAGAGAGAGAAGGTAGTGAAGGTAAGTCTTTCTAACTTCCCTGTTTTCCTGACACCTAGCTCCAACCCCCAGGAACTGTTTCCTATTGATCTTTGCAGAGATTTGTAAGCATCTGTGAATTATCCTTGTTTATAAATTGATAGCATAAAGTAAGAACTATTCTGTATCTTCTTTATTCATATATTACATTTTATTTTATTTTTTAAATTCTTTTTTCATATATTACATTTTAGAGACCAGTCCTTATCAGTTCATGTAAACTTGACTCATCCTTTTAAATATACCTAATAAATTTAAATATTTATGCATATTTAGGTGATTTTCAGTATTTTGGTTTTATGAAATGTGCTGCAGTCAATATCTTTGCATATTCATCATCACTGTTATATACATTTAGATGTGGGAGAATTATAGGGACATCCTATCTTTATGTAGGTACAGTAATTGAAGAACTCATTTTTATAAATCATCTTCTATAAAATATGTTACTTAAAGGAGATTAAATCATGGATAATATGACACAGTGGAAACCTTCTGTTCAGCCACTTTTTATTTATGATTCCTTGAGAAGATAGTTTAAAAGAGAAATAGAATTTGTTTCTTTGTTTCTATTTGTTTATATTCTACTTTGGGGAAGGATATGAAGTGGCTTTCAGGAATGCATGCAATAAAATAGGAAAACAGAATTAACACGGGCTAGGGGAGAAAGAAAAGGATAGAATAAAAGGTAGGCTGTCAGGAGGAGAGTTATTAACATGTAGATGTGTCAGGCGTAGGATCCCAACTATGTCTTATAATTTAGCTGTTAGCTTCTGGTAGCCAATGGAAAAAGAGAAGTGTTATTGCTCTTATAATTCATGATGTTTGTTAGGGGAAAATCAGACCAGTTAGTTGGGGGAAATCATGGCTTTTCCCACATGTAGTTCTGAAAGAAGACTTTTATGTGGTCCGTCACAGAGTGGGAGTGAATGGTGGAGTGCAAGGGGCCACAGCATTTCTGTCATGAATCCGGTGGTGGTTTTACAAAGCTATTTCATGGAAGATGCTCTGATCTAAGATGAGGCCCCCTACTCTAAAAGTGCAGTTCATGGGTAGTTTAAGAAGCATTATCTACATACTTAGCTTTCTGATATCTCTGCTCAATCCAGCCCAGAATATCTGTTATTCGTGAACTCTTTAGGGCTTTATGGAGAATTTCAGGTTAGAAAAGACAGTTTTAAGTTAGGATCGCTAACAACATCCTGAAGTTTGCTGTATTATTAAAGTCTACCCCATACCTACCTCTCTCTCTCTCTTTCCCTCTTCCTCTCCCTCTTTATCTTTCCTTCCTTCCTTCCTGTGTCTTTTAAACATCAGTCAACAGTTGGTAGAGTTGGTATCCAGAGGAATTGTGAATGGAGTGTAGATAGATGTTTCCTCTGGTCCAGTATAAGGAGGTTCTGCAAATATATCGGTGGGAGAATTTTTTTTTTATATCAGTTTTGTATAAGTTACTTTTGTATTCATTGGATATCAGTATAAAAGCTCATCACCATTTTGCTATGGTCTTACTCATCTCTAAGCAAATTACGGCTTGGGATAAGAGAGGAGGCACAAACATTGCTTCCAGGCATCATTTATCCTACTTGAGCTGTTCCACAAAATAGGGCCAGTGAACTCAGGAACAACAAACTCCTTGACCAGTGCTCATTTCCCCAGAGCTCTGGATTGTTACAGATATGCGGAGGAGCCAAAATGACCCTTGGTTGTTATCCCAGTTCCCCTGAATCTCATGAAGGGTTGCTTTAAAGAAGCCACTTAGGCCTGAATAGACTCAAAGCAGAATCTGTGGTGAGTATTCTTCATGTTCCTAACCAGTCTCAAACTTAACTCCTTTTCACTGGGGTGTGAGGAAGCACTGATTCTCCTGCAGTCATGCAGTCCCAGGGGCAATGGAATCAAACCCTGATACACACATGTCCTCAGATAGTCTCTCTCTCCAAGAGAGAGAGCTCTGTGTGTGTCTTAAGAGGGCACCCATCCAGGAAGTACCCGATTTCCTTGGGAGAAGCAAAGAAAGGGGGCTTTGAATGCCTCTCCTCAGAGATCTGCATCAACCAGGAATCGAACTGGTGTCTGAGAATTGTTACCCTGTGTCAGTCAACCTAGAAGGGAGCTAAGGAATTTACATTGCTAGAGCCAAGACCTTCTATTTTTTTATGTGAACAAATAAATGATCTGTTATCAAAGATAATAGAATGCAGCCAAAATGATTTGGCTTGGAAAAATTTCAAAGTGGTATCAGTCACTACAACCATAAAAAAATACTAGCAGCATAGCCTAATGGGATTGACAGTGCATCCTTGGGAATCTACCAGGGCATATTAGTTTTGTACAAGATGTACACCCAGTTACTAAAATTTGATTTGTTACAAAGTATAGAGTTCAGTTAAATAATATCAAATTAAATACATGTTATATTTTAATGCTTTAAGCTTTTCAGTTTTCTGATTTAATCAATAGTGCATAATTAAAGAGATAATTATGGTCATAATGGAATTTCTAATAAAATTACTAATAAAGCCTGTATAAAGGAATACATTAAAGTCCAGATAGGTTAAAATTTTATTACATGTTATAAAATAGTGACAGATATCTATGTGTTCATTCTATATTCTTTCATAGATTCTCTCAACAATTTTAGTTCTTAGTCTAATAAAACAATGTTAAGTGAACTTGTTATTGTTATTATGGAAGGAAAAAGATATGAATAGGCAAAACAGTTTCTTAGTTTTAGAATATAGTAGTTGATTTGGGGGAAAAAAGCATTTTTCTAGTTATATTTTATTAGAAACCCTCATTTTCTGCCATACACCAAAGACCGGAGAGAAATCCTTGGTACGTACTAGATGTCATGGGAGAGCCAATTTGAGACGAAGGATTTGCCAACAGTTATTTGCATGTGGATAATCTACAGTCAATTAAATTTTAAAACTGAACACCTCATTTGGTCAGTATCTTTTTAACCCATTCTGTAGATTAATGATAAAAATTCTCCAGAACTGACGTGTTTTCCTATTGTAACATCATCAGATCACAAGTTTAGGGTTGCCTTTTATAGATATTATTGATTTCCGGTGAGATTTTAGGAAATAGGTCATCATGGTTTAAATTTGTACTGATATACACAAAGGAAGAAATAATTGGAAATTTCTGGATTTGTGCTTACTTTGCCAAAAATAATGTTGTTTTTCAAAAATCCTTAGTCTTATTTTCATACATTAGAATTCTCAAACTCAATTTCTAGGAGAGATCCCTAAATGGTCAAAGGTATGTGTTGTGACATTTACAGAAACTAATTCCACAGATAGACTATCCAAATATAAGCTTCCTGCCACCCAAAATATTTTTCTAAAGCCTTTGGTACTCCTATTTTATTTCAGTGTTAAGATTTGTAGGTACTTAGTAATTACCTGCCAAATGTTTGCATGCCAACAAATAGCAAATAGAAAAACACAAATTGCACCTTATTACTTAGCTGTTGTAAACTTAGCTGTATTTTTTCTTAACATGCATGGGTATTTAGAGTTGATTTTATATCAGATATTACTATGGTAATAGTTTCTACTGGATAAATTGTCCCATGTTCATATGATTACATAAATATTTCATGGTGTTTCACATAGATAATGGCGGTTTCAAAGTCCTTTGTCCCTTGGATTGAGTTTTATTTTTATTTATTTATTTATTTTTGGATTGAGTTTTAAAATCATCATCATATTATCTTGGTATCTATGTATGGCCAAGAATTAAGACATTCCCATGTATAGTTTTTCCTAACTAAGGCAGAATTATTTTTTTTTTTAAAACTATTTGGGAAATTGGGGGGAAACTATAAAGAAATGATCTGTAGATGTGTTGAATGTTCTCTTCTCTAATCTTCTGTTGGATTCTGATGAATTCTTTAGCTCTAATACTTAAAAAGTAGTGGTTTGAAAGTTGGGACCATCCAAATTACTTAAAATGCTATTCATGGGATCTGTTGTCCTGGATGTTGGTGTCTTAAATGTCTAGTGTCGGATAGTTGTCTAAGAATAGAGTTTGCCAGGCTAATATAAACATTTTTGACAATGAGAAATAAAGCGTGAAATTTAAGGTTGGGGTGGGAGAAATTTTTAGAGCTACTACTATTAGGGGCGAGAGGGAGGACAGTGTCGGGTGGGACCTTTCCCTTTCGTGCACGTATCTGGTGTTTGTTACCTGGGGAAGTGTGCATATATCATGCTGTGCTCTTTGCTTAAAGAGGCTTGTGTGACTCCTGTCTGTCTTCTTAATCTGGGGCATTTCATTTCCTTTTCCAAGGTTATGCTTGGCCTAACATTTGGGCATTTGATAATTAAATTTACAGTAAACTATATACTAGAAGATAGGCATACCTTTGGATAATAAATGGGCCCAGTTCCTTCGGGTTTTCTTATCTCTCCTTTTTTTCATGTCCCAAAACCCAGGATTGATTTAAAATCTGTAAACCTGTGTTTTGCAGGCTAGAAAACTAATCTCCAAACAGTTTAGTTTCTCTAGATTATATTACTCACAATTTCATAAAATCATCAGAGTGCTTATTGTTTTTAACCATGCCTGATATCACTGAGAACCCTCAGCAAAGTGCGCGGTATCAACATTCAGCTGAACTGATGCTGTGGTTCTGGGGCGAGTCGCGGGAGAGAGTTCTAGACTTGTAGGCTGTGAGTGTCTTCGCTGTCAACGTCACATGTGTTTACTACTGTGGCTGTGAGAAACCTTAGAAGATGGGACAGATTTTTCCATATTATCTGCTACTGATGGATCACAGTGGGGTTTATACCATAAAGAATACACGTAGGGCATTTATTTGGGGGCAGCTTTCACAAAAATTGTGGTGACCACTGCCGGTGAAAATTTCCTTATGCATCAATAGAGAATAGACTCCAGAAGCTTCCTGGAAATAATCTACTCTGGGTTTAACATTGCTTTGATTTAAAATGCAGTTTTGTATAGTTTTAAGATGCAAATTTGAAAACAGGAGACGTGGGCTAAAATTGCATGCTAGAAATCTCATTTGATGGATATACATATTGATACCATAAAATTTACTAAATCCTGTGTGTGTCAAGGATGATTTATATAAAGTAGGAGAAATGTGACCCAACTTTAAGATATTATAAGACAAAAATAAACTATACAGAACTGTTTGGCTGCTTAGTACTAATATAACTAGTTAGAAAAGAATGATGTTTGCTATTCTTTATTGTTTACCTTTATTTAAAATCATTTAATATATTTTTCTTGATAAATTTGATTATTCAAAATTGGCAACTGAAGAGTATTAAAGAAACGGTATCCTTTTATATTTTTCCCTTTTAATCCATAACTATAATCATAAGCAATTTTCCTTAATATGTGATCCAGAATGTAATTTGCAGTTTATGCTTTGATTTATTTTCAGCTTTTTGTTAAGATTGTACCTGATATATTTCATTATTCTATTTTAAGAAATGTGTCAACATCAAGATATGGTGAGTTCTTTTAAAGTTAACAACATCAACAACAATAGATACAAAACACTAATTTGTTATGAACCTAACCAATGTGGGAAAAAAACTTCTAACAAGCATATAAATGTGTATGTGTGTGTGTGTGTGTGTGTATATATATATATATAAAATATATGTATATATAACAATATGTGTGCCTTTAAAAATACAGAACAATCATTCTGGATCAATAGTTAAATTATTACTTCATTTGAATCAATTTGGTCTTGGACTATTTCTCTTCTGCTATTACCCCAAAGAAGGCTCCATTCAACTAATTTTAACTTACGCAAATAAATGCACAAATCAAAAATAAGAGTGGATATTTTATGCTTTAAAGAGGGAAGGTGTTAATTCACAGAGAAGTAATAAATCATCTCTTCCCTTACCTCTAGGACCTCTAGGCTGGTCAAACCCTAACCATGATTAGTATTGTTTCAAGTTTCTTCCATTTCCTTTCATTAAGCTCGGTTATTTATGTATCTTCAAGTGAAATGGCTGAGCTTTCACGGTAATTCTTGTTGCTATTGACAACCAAAGCAGCCATGCAAGAAGAAAATGCTGTGGAAGGAAAGAAAAAACAAACCTTAACAATTTCCTCCTCAAAGTTGGAGAGAAGGGAATACAAAGTGTGTAAGAAACAGGTAAGTAAAGATCTATCAACTAAAAAACTGCGAGCCTTGGTTACTAATTGATCCAAAGTTTTAATTTTTTTCAGATATTTTGTCCAACACTCATTTAAATAAAAGGATACCGTCTCTTGGAACCAAAATTAATATTCTGAAAATGAAAAATTGGATTGGAAGGTACAGTGCCACAAGAGGTCTGAAATACTCTGATTTAGAATTTGGACTATGAAAGAATAGCACAACTTCAATTACTGGTTAATATTGTTGTTACAAAATGTTTTTGAATGACAAAATGGTGACTAAAATATTACTATTTTAAACATGTCCTAGACTTTTTTTTTTTGTTTCAGAAAAGCACTGAGCGTTGAATATGTGTTAAGTCTCCGGGAATGTAACAAGTTGCTAAATACCCAAGTCCAGCCTCCTTACAGAGAAAAGATCTGGAATTTCTTTTTTTGGACATTTGTTTTGCAGCTTTCTACGTCTTAAGGCAGAGAATAGCCAGGATAAGGTGCCAGCTCAAAGGTTAGATGAACATATTTCTTGAAATAATTACGGCTAATCTATGTCTTGAAAGGCATAACCTTTAATAATAACTTTACAGAGCTATCAATAAAACTTAACATTAGTTGTGTTTTTGAGTTACCTATTTGGGGGAAAACTATATTTTTTATGTGTTTATTCTGTTCATAATTATATAATTATATAAGTTCATTTTCTTTCAGTTATTACATTAAACTTTTCCCTTTCCCTTTTAATTCCTTTCTCCTGTCTTATGAATCTAATAAGTTGACCTCCATTCTAACATAAAGGACAGTTTATATTTTTAATACTCGAGGAAATTAAAAAAAAAAAACTCACCAAATGAAATTACTAACACCAGCCTATCATTAACCTGAGGGAATTGTATCTCATATTCATTAATTCTCATTGAAAAAATTCAGGTAAGAAATATTTTTATTGTATAAAATATATAAGATGTTATAATAGGACCTATGAGTATTTATGTTATATCGTTTTGGTACATAAAAGCTTCCCTGTTTAAAATATTTTGGGGGGGCTCCTGGGTGGCTCAGTCGTTGAGCGTCTACCTTCGGCTCAGGTCGTGATCACAGGGTCCTGGAATCGAGCCCCGCATCGGGCTCCCTGCTCAGCGGGAAGCCTGCTTCTCCCTCTCCCACTCCCCCTGCTTGTGTTTCTGCTCTTGCTATCTCTCTCTCTCTCTCTGTCAAATAAATAAATAAATAAAATCTTAAAAATAAAAAAATAAAATATTTTTGGAAGTGAATAATGTCACTTAACGAATCGCCCTTATGGCACTTTAGTGGAAAATTTGGGTGAAATATGTGAAATTCTATTTCATGGAATTGGGGCCAAGAAGACAATGTACTTTGATAGGTGAAAGATACTATCACATGTCTTAGAAAATGTTTTTAAGAGAGGATTTTAATAAAAACATTTGGAGAAAAATATGATAGTGCTAGCAATAAAAGTTAAGGAATTTCTTTGTTCAGGGAGACTTGAACATACTTGAACATACATCACAGTGTATGTATCTTATAATTGGTAAGAATTATAGGATTAACTAGCAGAGCTGTGGCTGAGGTTAAGGAGGCAATGCCAAAGAAAAGTACAATTGACCCTTGAACAATAGAGGTTTGAATTGCATGGGTACTCTTATGCATGGATTTTTTAAAAATAAATACAGTACAGTACTATAAATGTATTTTCTCTTCCTTATGATTTTCTTAATAACATTTCCTCTAGCTTGCTTTATTGTAAAAATACAGTATACAGTATATAATATATAGTATATGATACATATAGCATATACATATAGTATACAGTATATAATACATATAGCATAAAACTGTTTATGTTATCGGTAAGGCTTCCAGTCAACAATAGGCTATTAGTAGTTAAGTTTTGGGGGAATCAAAAGTTATACATAGATTTTTGACTGCATGGGGGTTGGCACTCCTAAACCCCATGTTGTTCAAGGGTCAACTGTAGAATGTGGGCTTTCTCACCAACAGATCTAGGTTCAGGACCTATTCCTATGACTTACCAACTGGCCATGAGTGCCTCATGCAGAACAGTTCTTGATAAATGTTTGCTATTATTAGTGTGTGGTCAATATATAGAATATATAGAGAAAACAAGATATAACAATATATAGAATACTTAGAACACCCTAGTGTTTGACCAGGGTCCATCTTAATACTCATAGTATAGCATGGTTTTAGATACGTTTGTTTATATGCCCATCTCTTTTTCTAAAAAAGATTATTTTAGAGAAAGGGAGAAAGCGTGGGGGTAGGGCACAGAGGGAGAGAGAGAGAGAGAGAGAGAATCTCAAGCAGACTCTGCCCTGAGCGTGGAGCCCATCTCGGGGCTAGATCCCACAAACCTGAGATCATGATCTGAGCTGAAGTCAAGAGTTGGACACCTACCTGACTGCTCCACCCAGGCGCCCCTATATGCCCATCTTTTGAAAGTAATCAATTGGAAGTAGGAGATTTCTTACATCCTTCATTACTAAAATAAAACTTCCATTGAATAGCTGTCTGTGTTTCTGAACCATTCCTTTCCCACTCCCATTCTCTAATAATATCCATTTGTAAACCTCAGAGTAGACTATGGTTTTGGTGAGCTAACCAAAGGAAAAGGAATCAAAGGAACTAGAACATTTAGAGTTACTGTGATTTATTCGACAAACATTTGAGAGCTTACTAGAAGCAAGGAGCTAAGTTAAGTGCGGGAGAGATACAAAGATTAGTAAAACATAGACTCTTGTTTGTGAGGAGCTAATTTGGTAAGATGATTGTCTCTTATTCCTTCCAGGATTCTAAAGTAGGAAAGAGTTAGGGATGAAGAGTTGAGGTTGTTCAGAGGAAGAGACTCTTCTTGCTGGAGAAGACCAAAGAAGATTTTATGGACTTGGTGGTGTTCAGTTGAGTCATTCATTGAACAGTTATATATATTGGGTGCTATTACTTTCTTGATTATCTCTGTACTACAGAAAACTACTTGCAGATATCATCCCAATAAGATGAAGCTCTAGGTATCCATGTTATTCACTGTCAGTGTTGAAGGCCCACATATTAGGACAATACTGGGTGAGAGGTGTGTTTTGACTAGGATACTGCAAAAGCATATCTCAGGGGGCAGGATCCCAGCCCAGGAGTGATGGAGTAGTGGCCCAACTAAATCCTGAGGGATAAGTAAGTCAAGTGAAGGGCACCCTGGCCAGACAGAAAGGTGCATTGAAACTTTAAAAGCCAGAGTGAGGGGGCACATCCTAGGAATTGTAAACACCTTGCTCTGGCATGGGGTATGTGTTTGAAGGGCATCAGATAAGAGATGCAGTGGGAGAAATAGCAATTGGCTGACTCATGGAAGGCCTTTGATTTCATCTTAAATAGATTAGCCTTTGTCCCAGATTTGCAGAGGAACATTGTAATGATGTTAAACAAGGAAATTACATAATCAAATTGTATTTCAGAGGTTGTAAGCTGTGCTAATAGGTCAAATCTAGCATACAGGTGAATTTAGCCTCGTTCACAGAGTATTTTAACATTTCTTGAGGTAGTTGCCAGTATTTCACAGGAAACATGCATATCAGGCTTTGTTGAAAAATGAGTAGTCCTGCATTACTGCAAGGAATCGGTGGGCTGGAATTGCTTAGCTCCTGTCCCGTTTGGACGAAGCTTGTAGGCCATTTTGCCATGGGGCTCACTCCTTCGGGGCAAATGCCTGGGACCTGTCACTGGAGTTGTGGGGCTAATTTCTGAATGTTTTCCTGACTGGCAGTTTAGAGAATAGTTTTTTGAGGCTCAGGATTCGAGGCTAGTACAGTAAACCTGAGAAGTTAGGTTTTATATTAAGTAGTAGAGATAAGAACAGAAAAGGATAGGAATTGAAAGGTACTTTTAGAAAGAGAGAGAGGGAGAGGCACGCAGCCCCAGGACAGTGGTGGGGCGCTCGGGCTTTGCAGACAGCTACCACTGGCGTGGCGGCTTTTGCCACTAGGAACTGTGTTTTTGAGAAACTTACTCCACCTTTCTGCACAATAGCTTCTTTCTTGGGAAAATATAGTTAAGAGCCCTATGTCATAGGGTTTTTATGAGGATCAAAGGAGAAAATGCTTACAGAGCACTTGGCTCAGTAACTGGCTCGACGTTAATTCACATTCAGTAAAATGGTGGCTGGTGGTGATGATGATTGGTTGTGGGGAATGAGGAAGATAGAACCCAGGATGACGCCCAAGTTTCTGGTGTGTTATTTAGTGACCTAGAGTACATTGAAGAAAGTGCAGATGATGACTTCTACACTAGATGTGGTATGTTCGGAGGGCTTGTGGACTCTGCAGTGAAGGGTGTGGTATGTGGTTGGATTCTGGGTCTGGAGCTCGGGGGCGAGATCTGAGCGGGACCCAGGCTGTGATTTGATGATCTCTCCACCAGTGTCCTACACGAAGCTTCCCCCCCAACGTCAGTCAGCTTCTTTAGTCAGCATTGATAATCATCGCTACTGTGTCCATAGAGGACCAACTTTAAATGGTATATGAAGATTGTGGGAGAGGTAAAAATACTATGTTACATGTTGGCTGAAATGTTATCTACTTGTTTTAAGTTTTTGAAAAAAAAATTCCAGTTTACCATTTTGGCTGGGAGAAATCACTCTCTAGAAACCATACTCCTCTTTTCCCCTTTGGTTGTTTTTCTGTTTTACATCACTGTGACTTCTAATCCTAAGCAAATATTCAACTAAAAATGAATCATTATTAGGAATAAATGACCACACTTATCTTGGAAGTTTGTATTCTTTCTTAACTGAACATACTCAACATGAGCCCTGCCTCAAGTCCTGGCTTAGACGCCACCTTCTCTTCTCCTTTAGCAGGGAGAGGTCTCCTTTCCTTGCTCCACATTGAGGTGTAACATTTGCATTGAGCCTGTCTCACACTGCCCTACGCTGTGGTTATTGGTGGATCTGTGTCTTTGATTCTGCCAGACTGGTAGTTCCATGAAGCTGGTGACTGTGTCTTACGCATCTTTCTGCCCAGTGCAGTGGCTTCCACTGTGCCCTGTCCGGTTCAGCTCAGCTCAGCACACTTTTGAAGGTGTAAGGACCAGGCACGTCTGTATACAATGGATAAAAAAGATAAATAGGATGTAATCTTAATAACCAGATTGTGGTTTTTCAGGAAGGACAATTTACTGGGAAAATGAATATATTTAATTTGCCTGTCTTATGACCTATGTTATAGGTCGTAGATCTTAACTCTTGATTAAGATTCCAAAAGAAACCAATTTACATGCTTGAAAACACATTAAAATATAATCTGTGGCATCTGCTGCTTACAGTCCATTGATGTTCACAATGATGGATAGACTCCTGATTCTTTGAGGACAAGGCCCTCCAGGCTGACACTGCCTTCACTGTGAAGGACTATTTTCTGCTGAACCCTGTCACAGTGGACTGCCCTTGTATTTCTAGATCCTCTGCTGCTTCATGTGTCTCTGGATTTGCCTGTGCAGCTGGTTCTTGAATGAAGGACACTCCACCCATCCACATGGTGAATTCCTTCTCAACGGTTAAGATTCAGTTCACATTTCCTCCTGTACGCCTTTCCTGATATTTTTTCCTAGCCTTACCTCTTTGCAGAGAAATTCCTTTTCCTATATTTTCTTAACAACTTGTACTCCTTTCCTGATTTTTTTCCTACCCTTACCTCTTTGCAGAGAAATTCCTTTTTGTATATTTTCTTAACGCTTTGTATGCCTGTCATGTCTGTCTTTGCCAGGAGACTATGCTATTTCAGAGCAGGTATGGTGTATTTAAAGAGCTCAGAGTTGGGGCGCCCGGGTGGCTCAGTCTGTTGAGCATGTGACTCTTGATTTTGGCTCAGGTCATGATCTGGGTGCCCTGAGATCAAGCCCTGTATCGGGCTCTGCACTCAGCGTGGAGTCTGCTTGAGATTCTCTCTCTCCCTCTCCCTCTGCTTCCACCCGCTCTCTAGAATAAGTAAACCTTAAAAGAGAAATAAAGAGCTAAAAGTCTAATGGAACTAGATAAGGAAAATAACTTTGTAATAATGATCATATAGCATGGTGTATATATGAATATAAACATATATAAATAATTTATGATAGAAGTGTGCTTGTGAAAACACTGAGAGGCTTTATGACAGCACTGAGAAGGACTCCAAACTCAGAATGGGGGTCTAAAGCCAATCTCGGAGATGGTAATGTTTAATCTGAGTAGTACTGAAGCCTGAATGGGTATTAGTCCAGCAGACAATGGAAGGAAGGACATTGCATGGAAGAGCGTGGAGGTATCAGAGTATGTTGTTTTCTGGGGACTGCAATTAGTTGGTGTATTTGTGGATGTGATTGCAGAGGAGGCTGGTGGGGTAGGCAGGAGTCAAATCAGAGCTGTGGTGTTGGTGTTTGAGTCACTATGATGAGCTAAGGAAACATGCTGGGGAGTTGGTGACTGAGTGAGCGGAAGGAGGAGAACGGCAAGGTCAAATCGTGGGTTAGTGAGGTGCCTCTAATCCCAGGTCAGGCCTGGTTGAAGTCCACAGTACTGGAGGCAGGGAGGCCATTGTGCCATCACTTATTTAGTCAGTCCTTTATTGATGGTCATTTAGGTTGTTAGTAAATTTCTGCCTAAGGTTCTTCATCAGATAAATTTAGAACAACTAAGGAACTAATGTTTTCCTAAAAAAGCAGGAGGCCAAACTGACGAATGCCTCACATCCTGTAAATCTATGCATAGTCACAAAAGTGGTTCCATTTTTTTAATAGTAAATATATGGCTCAACTCATATATCAGTGACTCTTTTAAACGTAAGGATTTTGATTGCTAAAAGAAGTGAGAATAGTCACATTAAATTTTGCTGGCCTTTTGTGATGATTGCTCAGTAAACCTCGAAATTATAGCATCATCTCCCCAGCTAAAACAAATTACAATAATTTTTAACAAAAACAAATACTTTAATGTGCTTCATTATATTCTAATGAATTCTTACATTACAAGTCTGATGTCTTGTAGATTTCTTTCTGCTCCTTTCCAAAACCTTTTCTGACTCTCTTAAACTATGTAATTGATCATTTCCTCTTCTGTATCCTTTACCTGCATCTGTTATGAAGACATCTTTGCTTACTTCTGTCTCTCCTTACTAGACTTACCCTGTTGAGAATGAGGACTTGGCATCTTATTGATTTGTATTCCCTCAGTTCTTAATACAGTGTCTTAGACACTGGCACTTTTCTTCTTTGCCGTCCTTATAATGCTCATTATAGCTAACATTTTATTGAGCTTTTACTGTGAGATGGGTACTGTCCTAAGCACTTTATTTGGATTTTTCTCCATTGACTCTCCCACAACCCTATGGATACATTCTGTATGCACCCCGTGGGTTTACTATTTCTTTAGTAAAAAATGGGAATTCTGGCTACTTTGTCTGGTTTAACCTGTGATATGTATTTTAGAGCAGAGAGCAGCTGGATAGTCTGTATATGTCTCATACGTTTCCCAAGTAGTAGAGCTGGGACCCCAGGGGTTTAACTCTAGCACCTGTACTCTTAAACCCTTCTCAAGAGTGCATTGAGAAGTGAACCATGGCTCACAACTTAAGTAATAATATTTGTCAAGGTGTGCATATTATTCTACTGGTGTTTATAAATTTTTCCCATTTTTGTATTTGAAAATTTTCAAATCCACAGAAAAGTTGAAACTGTAGGAACAACAAACACCCATATACTCTTCATGTACAACCATTAACATATTGTACATTTTTTTTCTCTCTTTCGCTGAACCATTTGAAAGTAACTTAGAGACATAATGGCACTTGATGCCTAAATATTTCAGCATGCATCTCCTGAGAGCAAGGACATTTACCTACAAACCACAATATAATTATCATACATAAGAAATTTAGCATAGATAAAATAATATCATGTAATAAACAGTATATTTAGATTTCCCCAATTATCCCAATAGTGATTTTTTATGGATTTTTTTTCTTTTGTATTCAGAGCCAATCAAGGATTACTTAGTACATCTAGTTGGCATTCCTTCTTGGTCTCCTTTGGTTTGGAAAAATTCTGCCACTTTTCTTTTTCTTTCTTTTTTTTTTTTCTTCTTGACAATGACATTTTTTTTTAAAGATTTTATTTGTTTATTTGATAGAGACACAGCGAGAGAGGGAACACAAGCAGGGGGAGTTGGGGAGGGAGAAGCAGGCTTCCCGCGGAGCAGGGAGGCCGATGCAGGGCTTGATCCCAGGACCCTGGGATCATGACATGAGCCGAAGGCAGACGCTTATAAGACTGAGCCACGCAGGCACCCCAGCAATGACATTTTTTAAAGAGTCTACATCAGTTGCTTGGTAGAATGTTCCACAGTTGATTCAGGCTAAACCTTTTTTGCAAGAATATTACATAGGTGATCATATATTATGATACTCCCTTTGCACATGATGTAGTTCTGTTTTTGGTGATGCTAAATTTGATGACTTGATTAAGGTTCTGTCCACCAGATTTTTCCACTGAAAGTCACCTTCTTTTTATGAGTAAGCTGTCAGATGATACATTGAAACTGTTCAAATATCCTTTTTCCCAGCAAACTTCTAACCAGTGAAAGTTTTAACATCTATGGATAATTTTTGCTCAGATTATTTCAATGGTGGTTGTAAAGTTGCCTTTTTCAAATTCTGTCTTTACTTCTACATGTTAGCTGGCATTCTTCTGTAAAGAGAAACCCTGTCCTCACTTTTTTAGAATCACTTTGGACATATGAATTCTTTTGTTACTTAATTGTTATCAATTACTATTCTTATTTTTCTTGGTGCTCAAATTATCCCAAATTTGGCCAGTGGGAACATCCCCAACCAAGCTCCTATGTCCTTTTCACATGTTTCCATCATTCTTTGAATCATCCCTGCTTTTTGTCACAGCAAAATATCCCAGCCTCCCTGACTCAGCCCTGATTCCTTTTATTGTGGAATGGTATTTAGAAACAAAGATCTGGGGGCTGGGTATGCCTATTGTTGCTCTTAACCTACTTAAGAAACAAAACCCAGGCACCTGGGTGGTTCAATCTTTTGGTGTCTTCCTTCAGCTCCTGTCATGAGGTCATGATCCCGGGGTCCTGGGATCGAGCCCCAAATCGGGCTCCCTGCTCCACGGGAAGCCTGCTTCTCCGTCTCCCACTTCCCCTGCTTGTGTTCCCTCTCTTACTGTGTCTCTCTCTGTCAAATAAATAAAGTCTTAAAAAAAAAAAACCCAAAAAACAAAACCTACTTCACACTTCCAAATAAATAGTAACAATTTCTTATGTGTTCATAAAGTTTCATTTGGCATTAATCTAAATTCCACCCTTGTATCACATTAGAAGCAGAAACATTAAAATTGTAAGTAAACGCAAAATGACAGCACCTTTTAGAAGATTTTCTAAGTGGAAAGGGATAGTGTTTAATTATGTTAAACAGAAGTTTGAGATACAAAGGTGCAGATGCAGGCAATTATTTTCTTTGTTGGACTTCAGGAATTAAAAATTAAATAGTGAGGGATGCCTGGGTGGCTCAGTCAGTTAAGTGTCTGCCTTCGGCTCAGGTCATGATCCCAGGGTCCTGGGATCGAGCCCCGCATCGGGCTCCCTGCTCCGCGGGAAGCCTGCTTCTCCCTCTCCCACTCCCCCTGCTCATGTTCCCTCTCTTGCTGAGTTTCTTTCTGTCAAACAAATAAATAAAATCTTTAAAAAAAAGTTAAATAGTGAGTGTGGAAATAGGTGATTGGTAAATGTCCCTGAATTAGATGTTCCCAAAGCCAAAAAGTTATTGTCAGACAACTCTTGGAAGATGACCTTATATAGACCAGAAACCCGTGGTTATTTTAATTTCATCCTCTCAATGATCAATCGATTGGTTGACCTGATATTTGACTAAGGCCTTAATAAAAAATAATGTTGGACAGAATGCGAGATCAAAAAACCTGATAGCTGTAGCAGAATTTTAGAAGAGATAGCAGTTATAGACTTCAGTGATTGAGACTCTGGAATCTGTTACAGAACAAGCAATGGGGTGGAGATTACTTGATGTCTACGTATTCTGGCAAATAATACTTTTTCTCAAATTATAGATTGTGTTCTCAACTGCAACTTTCATTTCCTGAAAGTGTAACTTAAATACCTTTACACCTTTAATCACTTTGGCCTTCTCTCCCCCTCTCATCCTTCCCTCCTTAGGGTTTTTCTTCTGTTACTTCCAAAGCCACTCAAAATGCTAGGCTTTCTGGCAAGAAGAACTAGTGGATTGACCATGAAACAGGGATAAGAATTTTTTTCTGAAATTAAGCAATCACTTAACTTTCTGTGCTTTCACTTCTCTGCTGGTAAACTGAGTACAATGTCTATCTCTTTCCTGCCTTTTACGGATATTGTGGGAATGAATGTAACCAGTCATATAGAATGAGTTCTGTATCACTGAGAGCATTTAATACATAGTATTTTATTGTGATAACAATCAGAGGCACTTTTATTTCAGTTTTTACTACAGTGGGAATTTAGATTTGAAAATAGGATAATGGATACCAGGATACAGAATATTAGGAAGGCTGCAGAGGTGTTTTCCTCTGGAGATCTTAAAATCTGTAGGATTCTTTCCTCTGGATTTGGTTGTACCTATGCCATGGGGTAGCTCAAGGCCCTTCCTTTGGAGCCCCATGGAATCCTGCATCCCATCCTTCAGGCCCCATGAGCTGCTTCCTGCTCCTTTCAGCAGTTGTGTCTCTTCCAAGGCCAGTTGTTCTGTGAAAAAGATTCGTCGTCATATGTTCCTATTCTCCTCACAACGAGTTCTTCCATAGCTGGGTTCTCCAAAGCTTGTTAGATGTGATGAGAACTCTCTGAAATCTCCCAGTTTTGTATCTGTTCATTTTCCTGCCTGCCCTTGCGTACTTCTGTGTCACCTTTGTTTCTATATCACACAACCTGGAGGACAGGGATCCTTGTTCTGCCATATCTGACCAGCAACATGACGTAGAGGGCAAAAGTTACAAGTGATGCTTAGGACTCCAAAGACCATCTTATTTACATTAGAAAATCCTTCTGAAGTCACTAACAACACCTGTGGTTGAGTTGGTTTTTCCCTTGTCACTCTCCAGAGCCACCGCCTGCTTGGGCATCTCAGTGTGTCCTGATTTTTTTCAAATGTTGAACTTTGACTCCCAGGGTGATTAGTTTCCATAAGAAAAGTTATATAGAACTGATGTGGGAGTTTATTTGTCCCCTAACTTATTTGAAAACTCATTACATGGCAGTGTCAGAAAACCATTCAAATCCCAGAACCCCAGTTATGCCAGGATGAACTTCCAAGAGTAAAATTGTAGATTGCAATCCCACAGAAGAGATGTGGGCATGGGACATGAAAGAGCTATGTCTGCTTTGCCAGTTGAGATGTGTTTTTTTTTCTAGTTCAAAAAATGACGGAGAGGTTATTTTAAGGGTGCTTTGGAGATGATGCTATAGGGATGTTGGAGAGTAAATTTTGAGTGTGATTTGCCCGTCTGGGCTTAATTCTGGCATCCAATTTGGGGGGGGGGGAATCTATCATTTATTGGCTATCTGATCCTCACCAGACTTTTATTTACTGAGTTGCTAAACCATATGTGATACAGGAGGAGAGTGGGCCACCAAAGATGGCCCAAAGTTCTTGTCTCCAATTGATGTGAAGGTCAGAGGAGTAACACTGCTTTTCCTGATTAACCTTTAGCACCAAGAGACATGCGATTTCCTCTAAATCAAGTGTATCCTCTGTCTTTGATGTTTTTAGAAGACCATTCTAAAGTGGACCGCTAGAAGTACACCACTTACTCTTTTGATTTGGGTTTTTTATGCCCCTGACCTGCGATCCACAGCACGTTGTAAGGGTTGGTGTGTGCTGGCTCCCAAAAGCTCATGTTACACTGGAGAGGGTGTCCAAGAGGGGGACCAAGTTTAACAGGCGCTGGAATGGTGTTTCTCTTATCCCAAGATGAATATGCATCTTTTAATCTAATTCTTGAGATTTAGAAATGAAATTCTTTAGCTACTTCTATGATTAAATGGTATTCTAGATCTAAAATAAATTTGACAGGCGGTATTTCTTTCCTAGGATCTACTCCTAACATTTCTATCCTAAATGCATACCAAAGAAAACATTTGCAGGCTTGATAATAAACACTGAAGTCAGATTCCACTACTTTGTAGTAGTCCATTAGGAATTGTATTGCGCTGCAAGTAACAGTGAGACAAGGAACAGAGCCCTAAATTGCTAGGATGCTAATTTAGGGTTAATATTATGACTTTTTGCTCTGTACTCTTCTCCCTGCTCAGGATCACCTCATGGTCATAAAGTGGCCACTGTAGTTCAGTGACTAGTCAGCCACCTTTTAAAGGAGCATTCCAAAAGCCCAACTTCTGTTTACCTACAACCAGCCAGAATTTGGTCACTTGGCTACCCAGATCTACCAGGGAAAGATAGGGAATGTAGTTTTCCAATGCTAACTCATTCCCTCTCCCAAAAGGAGCAAACAGAAAAGCCATTCTAGTTTTCAAAAGAAGGAGTAATAGATACTGCTAAGCACCCAGCGATTGCTGCCATCAGTACTTTTATGATCTACCCTAACCTTTCTTTGGGTCTCCTCTGCTGTTGTAAGCACTTTACAGTGTAGCTCCCCTAGGACACTTGGCACTCACTGAGAACCCCTTCACTTCCCTTCCCTCACATTTTATGCATGTCCTGAAAGGCTTTTGTCTTCAGTCCCGACTGTCTCAGCCTCTTAACCTCTGGGACATTGCTCAGATCAGGATTTTCTAGGGGGTCCTATAGTCATAGTTGTTATGACTACATTATATTGTGACCATCCTGCCCCTCCCCCCTTCCTTCTTTCATCTTCTTTCCCTGAGTTCTTGGTAAGTTTGGGCCAATATATTCTAGTTTCACAGCTAATTTTTCATATCCTCGGTGACTCTCTCTCCTCCCCCTTCCCCAACACTCACCTATAATACGTGTATATAACAAATGTCCAACACATGTTTATTGAATTCCATCACAGACCCAATGCCAGCAAGATAATAGGAGAAAGTCCCTTTATGCAACATTTTTCTGAGTGTTTTCTTTTCGTAAGAGAAAACAATTGGTGATATCAGCATTTTGAGTAGCCTATCCGATTGTAGCTGTTGGCTAATATATAGGTCCTTGGTTACTTTAGTGAACAGTCCGTTGGGTAAAGTGCAAATAGCAGTTTGTTTGAGAATTACTGACACCCTAAACACGTAAGAAACATTAACAGTCTTGGCCTCTTGGAATGTGTGCATTTGATGTGCCCAAGATTAGGGCACTGAAAACAAACAACAAGAAAGGGAAGGGGACAATAAAAATTTTTGTTCCTCCACAGCACCTGAAAGGACAATAAATGGATGGTCATCAAGCTGGTCAGGAGGTCAAAAGGCAAAACAGCCTAGGCACCTAGAGTTTGTTCCGTAACATGTCCTCTTCTAAATAAACTTTTTCATGTTCTTAAGTAGTACTTCCTAAACTACTTTTTCATGTTTTTAGAGATTTTTTCAAATTCCAGCTATTTGAGGGGATTCAACTCATACTTACTGATTTTGAGTTTTTTTTTTTTTTTTAATTATGACCCTCTGGGTGCCTCAGTGATAGTTGATTCGTTCAGGTTGTGTTCATATATAAACATTAAAATTTACGGCAAATCTTTTTTTTAAGATTTAAAAAAGCTTTAACTTGCATTTCCTGGTTATGGGGCCTGGAAATTATATAAAGACTGGTTTATGTCTGGGACTTATTTTAAAAACTGCATATAAACCATCTACTGGCATACAGTCGACTGAAGAATAATTTTGGAAGTCCCTTCTAGATAGATCATTTCTTCTCACAGGTCAGAACAAAATTGCTTCCTTTTGAATTTCATGTCATGTCTAAAATCAGATTTTAAGAATTTTCCAAGTGCATTTCTCTATCATTTACACCTTCTACTCAGCTCACCCCTTCTTTCTGCAAGCTTTTTAACACTTCTTGAGGAGCATTGTCTAAGGATTAGTAGTGATACAGGGTCCAGGTGGGGTGGCAAACAAACAGGAAAGCCTTGAAGTAAGATTGGCAAATAAGTCCCATGGAGTGCCAGGTGAGGGAAGGGTCAGCAAGAGTTGAGTGAGGAAACGTAGAAAACACCAGAAATAACTTGCCCCTCAGTTTTACAGGAGTATTCGAGTTTTGAAGGAAGCGAAGTTTGAGAATTGTGAGAGAGGAAACTAGGAGCATATCCCAGAATGAAAACAGCCGTGGCTGATATGGGAAGTAACAGGTGTCAGGGACTTTAGAACTCAGGGTCATTGTCAGTCGACTCCACTCCCCTTGGTGGATGTGTCTGCTCTTCAGTGCTTACTGAAGCCCATCTTTTCTGTCACAAAGAGATCATGCCTTTCCTCATGTCGACTAGATTTTTTTTCTAGTTCATCCCTCATATTGCCACCAGGTTAATATCCCCAGAATATTTATTTTTTATCAGGTCATTCTCCTGATGATGATAATAAACTTCCAGAAGCTTCCCATTTCATATAGATAAAGTATATATTCCTCAGCTGAAATTTAAGGAACATCATCATTTGATACCAGTCACCTATCTATGATTGTCTACATCTCATTTTTCCACTGACAGTAAGCTATCTCTTTAGCTTGATTCTGCCTTGGTGCCCTCTGAGTAAATGATAGTCTGTTTTGCCGTATAACTCTCCTTACCTTGGAGAGCCTTCCCCTTCTCTGTCTACCCTTGCTTGAAGAACCAACTCAAGTCTCTCCTGAG
Source organism: Callorhinus ursinus (assembly GCF_003265705.2). Classification (NCBI taxonomy): domain Eukaryota; kingdom Metazoa; phylum Chordata; class Mammalia; order Carnivora; family Otariidae; genus Callorhinus; species Callorhinus ursinus. The sequence goes on from NW_027397066.1 coordinate 86,894,536, forward strand.
GCTTTCTCTACAAATCTCTGTGAATATGCGTGTGTGATGATTTCTTCACAAATTTCGTATGTGCTACCCATTTTGTTCATAAACAAATGTGTTAAATGCAGAATGATTGTTTGGTCTCTTGTAAGCTCTTTGAGACTAGTGACAATGCTATACAATGAATTTTCTTCTTTTTTCACCTCTGGCATAGCACCACCCACCTATTCGGTGTACAGCAAGGTTTCTCAGTCTGGCGCCATCACACTTTGGGCTGGATAATTTGTTCTAGAGGGGGCTGTCTGCGCGTTGTAAGATGTTTAGAGCATCCCTGTATTCTACCTGCTAGCTCCCAGTAGCACCCTCTCCCCAGTATGACGACCAAAAACGTCTCTGTTTATATCAAATGTTCTGTAGGGGACAAAGATGGCTTCAGCTGAGAACTACTGGTATAGAGTAGACCAAATAAATTCTGACCAGTGTCTTGGCAGGAATGAAAGACTGAAAAGCTTTGAATGATGTTTTACAGCGTTGTGGAATCCTGAGGAAAGACAAACTCAGTTGACAGAAGATAATAAATGTAAAATAGAACTTCCTATTTGCTGTGATTGGCCATGGCAAGGGTTAAGGCAGTTGTACCACACCTAGGGTTAAGAAAGATCAAAATGACAGAAGTATTCTTAAATGGAAGTTCCAAAAATACTGAGTATTGGGTTTTGTTTTGTTTAGAACCATTTCATATTAGAAATAACATTCCTAGTAAAATAAGTATTATTTAGTGGGAAATTTATCTGGAGTTCACATATACCCATATCTTTCGACTAAGAACTATTTTTTGAAGCATATTTGGGGGAATGAGTTTGAAATTACAGATACAGGTTATTGTAAAGTTGTAACTATTGACAAACATCAGTTGTGTTTATTCATAGTTTTACCTTTTTTTTTTTTTTTACTATTTTAACGTTGCGCTTAGGTTTAGCCAATTTTCCAGAACCTAGTGATTCACACACACTCTCACACACACACACCCACACGTATGTGAGAGTATTAAATCTAAACAGTGCTTTAGCATTCTAAGACACAGTGATTTTTATATTTCTGCTTCTCTGATGTAAGTTTTTAGTCTTCTCTTTGATTATAAAACTGCCTACGTGATACAGATTCTGTACGATTGATGTTCCACTGACCTAGAAATAATGCATGATATCCTCTTTCCACAGCTGTCTGCCGGCCACAGTGCAAACATGGTGAATGTATCGGACCCGACAAATGCAAATGTCATCCCGGATATGCTGGAAAGACCTGCAGTCAAGGTAGGAAACCAGTCTGACACAGATTAACAATCAGAAGCCCCCTCTGTTTCTGCCGCATGTAAAAGTTTTAGGTTCTCAGGCCAAACCACTTTTCCCTGGCTGTTTTTTTTTCCCAAAAATGTGTGAACTGCCATTTTCTGAAAGATAAAAATACAGTGGTAAATCTTAAAAATATATGTCATCAGATTTGGGTAGAAGTGCAAATAGCAGTTTGTTTGAGAATTACTGACTTACTCTTGTTCCTATTCACGGATCCTGATTAAAATGTGTTTTAAGGAAGAGAATCACAGCATGAGTCATGTTGAAGCCCTATATTCTGCTGGTCCTTGTCTTCCATGAGCTTAGTTGGGAAGCCCTGGCAAACTGCGGGCCTCCTGGGACCCCAGTGAGATGGAACCCCTTCAGTACCCAAAGTCAGGTAGGAAGCCTGACTCGAAACAGGTCCCTTCAAACTCTGAGCCCTTTGATCTTTGAGATTAAATTCCCTTCAACTCTTAACAGTTTGCAAAGTTCCTCTGAGAAATACAGATTTTGACAAACTTATTTTTAAGTTGCTTACAAAAGCAGACATTCATTTAGCACGTTGCCCCAAGTATTTTATCTATATTATCTATTTTCATTATTACAATGTCAGGAGGTAGGTAGAGTGTTATTTATGATAATTAAGAGGTAAATAATAACTTACTGTTATTTTTCATTGAAAGAGAGATATCAGCGATATTAAGTGTCTTGTCAAAGTTCAAGAGTTAGTTGGTAAAAGACCTAGTATGTCCACTTAGAACTTTTATCCATATAATTCATATTTTCTCTGTCAATTTAGTTTTAGATGAGAAAACATTATTGCAAATGTGATCTTCTGACTTGTGCTAACAAATCTGACAAGGCTTGTCTTTTTAATTAATTTCAACCCCAAATGTTCTATCATTAGGAGTAAAAAAAACCCAGAAATAAAGAAAAGCTGGGGTTAGATTTTCCCAGAAAGATACAAGGATAAAAGAGTCCATTTTTCACTTATTTCTTAAATTGAAGTAATCCTTTCTATCCTTTTTAGTGTTGAATGGAACAGTTACATGGGGCTTCACTGTCCCATAGATAACTTACTTCATCAGATATGGAGATGATATTGTTGAAATACTCCTGTTCTTCAATATCTGATACTCCTTGATATGTCTCATGTAAACACATGATTCATGGGCATAATTTCCACAACAGTCCAGAACACTGGTGTTTGAAAAAGTATAAGGGATTATTCCTGAACTATCAGTTGAAATCCATGCTAATGAAATGTGACATGTCTGATGTAGGAGAAACTGTTATTCTCAAGTATGTTCTGTATGATCTGTTAATTTGATTAACTGATTTTTTTCCAATGCTGCTTTTATAATATTTTTTAACTTGGAAGTTACCCAACATGCCTGGATAGCCTTTTTGAAGTAAATAGGGTTTTTGTTATCTCAGTTTATTCTTTTAAAAATCCATTTGACTTTCCTTCCCCAGTCTAAGTTTACAAGTAGTGACATGTCTGGTTGATTATTGAGTTATCAGTGTGCATCTGAGACTTCCAGCATGCTTCCCTTTTTAAAGTGGAGAACATAAACCATCAGAGGTTTCATTAATATGTCAGCACCATAAAACTTTGTTGTCCTGATGCCAGGAATTTATACAAAGAAGGTTATTATAAGAAGCCACTGTTGAGATTGCAGAGAAATCCATTTAAATTTATTTGCAGGAGCTACATCAACTTTAATATGCTTCAAAGACACTGAAACTATTATTGTAACAAGGATCTACCTCTGGGTATCTCCTGTTTTCAGAAAACCAGTTTATCATGTACTTTTTAACTGTAATACATACCTGTTTCTATAAAGAAAAATTGAAATATACTGAGTTTAAATCATGCCTCCTAAAACTATATTCCTTAGGGGAAAGAGGGTTTCATTAGTAGCAAAATGGGATTTTTACACTGGCAAAAAATAGTGCTGACACTGAAAATGTAATTTCAAGGCCAATCTTGAATATAAAACTATAGCTTACAATAAACCTATGTGTTTTGATCACCCCTCTCCTTGTCTTCCTTAACAGAAAAGCAATGTGGCAAGTTCCCGATGGCATGGTTTATGTTCTTTGAGACCCTGTATGGTCTCTGATTTCTGGGTTCCTGAAAACTATTATTAAAATGACTTGCACATGCTAAGTGCACACTAAATATTTGCTCAGTGAATGATAGTTTTATGTAATGGTTCTTGGTCCTGAACACCCTACTTGTAAGGGTTCCATGGAGTTGTCCAGCCAGCACCTTAGGCAGCCTCTGAATCTGTGGACCAAGAGCCCTGGTCAGGGTGAGAGGCGGCTGTGAAGGAGCTGGGTGAGTGGGACAATTGTCAAGAGACACCAAGAAACGTGAATAGAGCAAATTGTCTATATTGGTTACACAGCAAATCAATGTAGACTGTTTTTTTATCTGGACCATACATCTTAAAAAACTGTCAAACATGCCTCAGAAATATGGACAAACAGGTTTCTTTTTTCTTGAGAGATGTTAAGAAGAGGTATATTTCAAATGATTTCACAGAACTGAAAATTAGCTTCTGATTAAAAGTAGGTTTGTATATGCTGGGTAATTGAACATAATAATAAAAATAAATAATAAAAGAGCAAAAAAAAAAGTTTCTGTGTAAGGCAAATATTTGCTAAAAAAATTTGTTGCAAGTGGTGTACTATAAGAAATAATCTCCTGGAAACTTGATTGGTGGAGTGAACAGCTTGTGTAAATGGCCAGCGTTTAACCAGAGCTTCCAGGGTCAGCTAGAAGAGCAGCACAAGCCCACATGGGGACTGGCTTAATTTTACAGCCTTGTCGCAAAATTAGCGTGAATCTGCTGTTGGTGGCTTGCTTTTCCCTTGGAGTCATTTCTAGATTTGCCGTAGCTAGATCACATATAAAATCATGGGCTTGGACTGATCATTAGCATATTCTATACAGCACATGGTGCCTTTCACAATAATGAAATTCTAACCCAGACTCGGGCAAGATTTGCCTTTTTTTTTTTTCCCCACCTGATTTCTCTGGGAATTTTATTCATGCAGAGTCTCCTCTCTGAGTCTCTGTACCCATACAAATTCTCTTTCCCTTAAGCCAAAAATTAGATAATAACCTTTTTATAACTTTCCCAGTAGGGAATGATTTTTATCATGTACTATGTCCTATCATTGCATATTTTCAGAAATGAAAGACATAGGTTTTTGAATGCATGATGTGCTTTATAATGATTTCAGAAGAAACAATTTATAAATATCAATTCCTAAGGTTTTGACAAAGTTTACGTTTCATACGTTGAATTCCTCACCCCAAGAAAAGAACCAGTAGCTTGTAGCCCAGAACTGTACAGTAAACTTCGGTGGCCTAGGTAAATCTGAAAGTTGATTGCCTTTCTTACCCCTAATATTAAGGTAATTTCTGACAGCCTTACTTTTTGAAAGATGGGTGATTTCAACCCAGAAACCAGTGTTCATTTAATTTGAAAGTTTTAACTGGCTGTTAATACTATGAAAGTCTTAAAACGGAGGTGATTGCCTTTTTGACTCTACTTTTGAGTCTTACCCATCTTATACTATTTTGGTAAGTTAATAATGGCAGTAGTTAACCTTCTTGTAGGAAGCTTATTGTGTATTCCTACTAAATGTGACCTAAATATAACATAAGTTCTTACATTTGAATGAAAACATTGATGAACTACCATGCTATTTATTTAAATGAGCTCTTTATGCAAATCATAAAGTTGTGCTTAATTGGGGTATTTTAAACTATTGGACAACATAATAATAGAGGAAAAAGTCTTAAGTTGGACATTAAGGACCTCTGTCACTGAACAGAGCAGGTTGATTGTAATCAATGTTTGTATAATCTGTTTATTGGTTTTCTCTCTTTGTTGATGACTAAAATAATGCTTTAAAAAATGACCATCTCTTCTATAAAGAGTGGTGTGAGAATGATGTGTGTGTGCATGTGTGTAAAATGTACATGCGTTTTGGGGAGACAAGATGGCAGTGAGAAATTTTAAGGAAAATAGAAATTCAAATTTTAAAAAGAAACTGGATGAACTAGAAACCCATTTTTAAAAAGTATGTAAAGCATTCTTTTTGAACTCCACCAACTTTATGTAATTGTTTAATATATACTTATGAAGATTTTTAGGGCTAAAAATGACATCGGTTCAAAGTTGACTCTTATTACTTTCTCCCTGGTGTGAAGATGAACACTTCTACCCAACTCCTCTTGACCAAGGCAGTGAACAGCCTCTTTTCCAACCCCTGGATCATCAAGCCACAAGTTTACCTTCAAGGGGTGAGCGTGCATTATCTCCGGTGGGCTGCACTCCCACCCGCACAGCTTCCTGCAGTTTTGTCACTTCATGTAAATGTTCTGAAGACTAGCCCTGGAGTGCCCAGCCTTCAGCATCCTGAGCATGTAAAGCAAGCAGCGGAATACCTGCTGCTGATTCTCTGTGCTCTAAAAAGCCTGGAGCCTCCACTGTCCAATCACTGCATCAAATATTGCTTCTCTTTTCCTTTTCTGGGTTTCAAAAGGTTTTCTAAAAATGAGATGGCAAAATAACCTTTATTTTCATGGGTGAAGTCAGGGCATTCCAAAGCAACGGAGATTGGGTGATGAAGTCCTCTCCCCCACATTGTATTTGGAGTGTAGCGTTTTAGGTTACCTGGAAATCAAACCATACATTAACTTCCTTCTTTGGGTGTGCATTTTGTGACATTAGAAAGCCTAAGTTCTGGTTCCGAATAGCCTTTAAATGGCTATGTGATTATGAGCAAGTCATGTAATGTGTCTGAGTCCTAACCAACCAACTAGTAACAGGGGGAGAGTAATTCCTGCCCTCTTTACCTGCAGGGCTGGTGTGGGAACAAGAACACCAGACATACCAATGTTTTCATTGTGATGGAAAGTTCTGCACAGAAGTTAGGTGACAGCGTGATTTTGCGGGTTTTGTTCTAAAAAAGACTGTATCCTTCATCCGCTCATAGATTTAGGAACTTAGAATGACTGAATTAAAATAGTTTAAATTATTAATTATTGTCTCCCTGCTGATGGAGAACATAATGCACTTGCGTATCTTCTGCATAAAGAATTAGGGCAATAGGATTAATTTCAACAGTGATAATTTAAAGAATAAAAGTTATGGCACTTGACGTACTGACATCTGTCTGCCTGTGACCTCCGCGTTAGTCCTGTAAAATGTGAAAGGTTAAACTTCTGAGACACTGCCCAGTTTAAGGGTCAAAGAAGAAAAGAAGTCCAAATGCATTAAATGAATGAAAGATTATTTTCCTTAAAAATCCATTGGGTTGTCTTATTCAATGCGTCTATTCTAGATTTTTCAAGCTACTTTTCAGTGTCTGCATGCTAATAAAATTTCTGATTCTTTTTTTCCTAAAACGTAATTATAATGCTGTGCAGCTTGCATTTTTGTTCTGAACTAGCTCTCTTCTTACCCCCCCCACCCCCAACCCTCCATCCCACCTCCCCAAGCTCCTGAATCCAACAACTTGCTTAAATATACTCCTCATTGTAATAAATGTTCTTTAAGAATGTATACTTCGTAATTAAAGCATTTGAAATGTAAGTGGTTTAATTGTAAAGTGATGTCTTTTGATGTGATAAGATAGGCACATGACAGAATTCATTGTTTTTTATTACAGATTTTCCTTATAATTTATGTTATAAACTTCTAGAGAAAGAGCAAGATTGAAGTGAATTTAAGTAAATACACTAAGGTTTTCTTCCCTAGGTTCTTTTTATCAGCTTTTAAGATTGATTTGAGAAAGCGTGATCAAGGAGCTTGTTCTTTGTATTGTTCTGTTTATTAGCATAGGAGAATTTACTATAAATTGGAAGTGTTTTTGAACTTCAGACTTGACAGTAACACAAGCATTACTAGGTCAGTAGTCTATGAGATTTTGGAAGCAGTACATATTAACTCAATTTTATAAGGCATTAGGTCAATAAGAAAACAAAGTTATGATAATAATAGACTAGAAGCCCTGAAGAAAATTGACAAAAAGAAGTTTATCACTGCGACACCAGATGCTTTCAATATTTTGAAGCTCCCTGCTTTAGCAGAAGTTTGATATTTGGTAATAATTGATAACATGGATTATTGTGGAATTCTATTTCATAATTTCTGCAGTGGTTTTTGTAAGGGTTAGTGTGGAGTTTTTAGGACACGCTTGCCTGTAGCAGATGGGTAGTAATGGTAATCCCTGGAGACCTCAACACCAGCCAACTGTCCGGGAATATCAGCCACCCCGTCACCAGCTGTTAGAGTATGGCTTTCTCAAATGGCTGTCAATGTCTTTGGATATTCATGTGTCAAATTAGTAATATAGCCAACAAATGTCTCTACATTTACCCATCGAAGGTTGCATGTTTATTTCTTCTTCCATAATATTTCATAGAGTGATTCCCAGGTGGGGAGTTGTTTTTATTTGTTTGTTTTTGAATTACGACATTGTTTTTCACTTCCTTTCAGTTTCATGATTCTTAACCCCAAAGTGCTTTTTCTCATGGGAAGGAAAGAATAAATCTGGACTGAAGACCACCAGCAGCCCCAGTCTGGATCATGAAGACTCTTCTCCTAGCAATCTTGAGGGGTTCTTTATTGGTCAAGATTAGAGCTGCCTCAGCTTGGCTTCAGCTTTAGGTTCATGGACAGGGTGAATAAAGAAATTTCCATCAGCATAAGTATCCCTTACATATAAGCTGCTTAGAGCTATACACCTCTGACCAGTTTCTGTCAGGAACCCACAAACGCTTCTGTGGCTCTAAAAATAAGCTTAGCCTGGGCGTCTCAGTCATTAAGCGTCTGCCTTTGGCTCAGGTCATGATCCTAGGGTCCTGGGATCGAGCCCCGCATCAGGCTCTCTGCTCCGTGGGAAGCCTGCTTCTCCCTCTCCCACTCCCCCTGCTTGTGTTCCCTCTCTCGCTATGTGTCTCTCTCTCTGTCAAATAAATAAATAAAATCTTTTATAAGCCTAGCCTAAGGTTTCTTAATTGACACATTTTTCTATCCATCAATATCCTTCCCTTGAGATACAAAATTTAGTCTTACTCAATGGCTTTGTTGTACTGTTCTGTTTTATATTTGCTTAGTGCAAAAAATATTAAAAACAAAGCCTTTTTCTAATAATTTGCTCAGATTTTAATACCATTTAATATCAGTCAGGGACTTACCAAAGCCAGGTATGTATCTGCAGGGATCTTTGGATATATTAGGAATGATAATTGACTTCTCTTAGAACATGAGAAAAGATTCCCTGACTCTGATTTTCAGTCAATATTGAGATAACAGGGTAGAAGAATATGAGAGGTAGAGTGAATTTCTTTCTCCCTTGATTTAAAATTTTTACTTCATTTAACAGAGGGAGAAGTCAAATTTGTGTTGATACTATAATCTGCAAAGCACTTTCTTTGAGAAAATTTTTTAAAAATATATTTTAAAATGTTGATTCTGTTTTGAATGCCTATGACTGGCCATGAGACAAAAAAGTAGAAAATTGAAAAAAGCAAAGGAGATGATGAAGGTACCTAATTTACTTAGTTAACCTTCCTAGGCTTCGCCCAGCTGGGGACCTGCTCACTGTTGTGTTAAGGTTAGAAAAAAGACCCAAGTTAGAAAGTCAGTAAAATATGAAAACATTTATAAACGTAATAATTATTAGGTGTTTTTAAAACAGTGTAATTTGGTGGTTTAATTAAGTGAAATATGTAGATTTCCAGTAAGTGAGCAGGTCAGATTTAAATTTGATTAGATGAAAACACCTTTGCCACTAGATATATATCTGATTTGGTGACATGGACTAATAGATAATTTATCTAATCAGGTGCTTACGCTGGCAGTTCCAGACAAAATAAACATGTAGTCATATTTCTTTTTAATGAAGTCTGTATTTTGGGCATTACTATTTTAGTGTTTGCCATTATGAGTTTTATGTTCGCTTGAAGCAGTATTCAACTTGGGTTAGAAAATTCTTATGTGGAGTTAATTAGTTTATGTTGATATTTAAACCAACAAACCCAAAATACATAATAGTAGTCCATTATGTGTCATCCCTTAGTATTTCCATATGCCTTAACTGCCAAATGAATGAAAATATGTTGGAGAGTAGGTTTTGGGGTGGTTTATTTTGTGACTTGAATACATCAGTAAAGCAGGAAGCTGAAATTTCTTCTTTGAGATCAGTATAGAATCTGTAAGATTGAATGAGAGAAACCATAATAGTGATCACTCTAATTCATGTAGCTCTTACCCTCTGAAAATAGAGCTTTCCTTTGGAAAGGTCGAAGCAGTTGAATGTTTTAAAATACTTCCTCTAAACTAAGATAGGCTCACAGAGTATCTTTTTAAAACAGAGACAGAAGGAAATGGAAAGGGAAAGATCCCATAGTCAGGAGTGAAGCTAATAGTAAACTCAGCTATTTGGAAGAGGTTGGAGTCAGTTAGGTAGATGGCAGGGCACCTCTATCCATGAGGAAGATGGTCGTGATGATAGGCATGTGTCTGTGAGAATTTTTCCAGCCGTCCTTTGTGGACAGAGACCACAGGTACTACGTAATCTAAGCTCCAAAAATTCACACAGCCCTCTCATTGTTATGAAGCATTTGGTCTTCACACCCCTCGTATAACCAGCATAGAAATTCAGATGGTATAAACAGGCTTTCTCTCTTATGTTAATGACTGGTTGCTACAGCTTGTCCTGCTTTTCTTGTTCATTCTTCAATAAAGAGAGGTATTTTGAATGGTTTTATATTAGTGTTGAGGCTTTCTCATTTTTCTGCGTCGACCCCTGTTCTTTTCAGATCTAAATGAGTGTGGCCTGAAGCCGCGGCCTTGCAAGCACAGGTGCATGAACACTTATGGCAGCTACAAGTGCTACTGTCTCAACGGATATATGCTCATGCCAGATGGGTCCTGCTCAAGTATGTCGAGAATCTTAACTGTTTTATAAGTGCTCTGGCTTGATCTCATGTGCTCTGATAGGGTATATGAAAATAGCCTCCCAGGCTGTGAGCGTGTATTTATATATGTGTGCCTCTGGAATGGAAAACCAAAATAAAAGTTGCCCATTTGACATGTCTAGCATTATTTTACCATGGGCGCCAGCATTAAATGGATTTGGAAGTGGTATTTAAGAATCGTAAAACTAAATGTATTTTCTAGTGTTTTTCCCAACACGCTTTTGCCTGTCTTCTATCTGGGCAAAGAACTGTTCTAGCTTGAAAAAGAACTTTAGTGCCTATGTGAGGACTGTGTTGCTGTTCACAAGCATGGACACTATAAACCGTTAGCTGGTAACGAATCCATCAAGTCTGTTGACTGAGCGTAAACCATTCATAAGTACCTTCTCACTTCACTTTTACAGTTCTTTCTAATAGTCTAAAGACTAAGATAACACTTTCCAAAAAAAAAAAAATCTACATCAAATGATTCCAATAACGTTAGATTTCATGTGTCTTTGTGAGAAAGAGATGTATCATGTTTTTCTACTATCATTTGGATGTGTTTATAAGATGGACAATCCCCTGAAATTTTCTGTGGGCTGAACGTTGAATTGAGTTTGTGTTTCTATGATCTCTGACAATTGAGGACTTGATTGTTATTTTTACTGAGTTATCTGTTAAGTTAGTTACCAATTAGTTAATTATCAGTTATCTCTCTCTAACTGGGTTGTATTTTATTAATAAGTTTCAGTTAATCTTATTTAGCATTGCATATTTAACTTGGAACCTTTAGAATTAAGTGAATTCATGTTTAAGACCATGTAGTAGTGATGTTAGAATCCTCTAACATTGTACGACCCAGTAGGAAATCTGTCCCTAGAAAAATTTAGTGGGAGATTGAGAAAATTAATTGGATGTTTTAGTGAAGATCAGCATTTAGCATGAATAATCTAGAAAATTACCTCAATTGTCCACTTTCCTTGGCCACTGGAAAAATTTCCAGATAATCTATGTGAGATAGATTTGTCTTTTCATTTTTTAAATGCATTAAAGATCTTCCTCAGATGAGGAATAGCAACTATTGGATAATTGAGGGCTTTTTGTCTTTGTTGTTGATTCAGTGTCAAGTAAAAAAAAAAAAAAAAAACCCACGTTATTTTGGTTACAGAATTTGTCCTCTGCCTTTCTGAGTCAGCCAGTCACACTCTTTCCAGGTGCCCTGACGTGCTCCATGGCCAACTGTCAGTATGGCTGTGATGTTGTCAAAGGACAGATACGGTGCCAGTGCCCCTCTCCTGGCCTACAGCTGGCTCCCGATGGGAGGACCTGTGTGGGTGAGTTGTAAAATCAAGCATCTCTGTCAGAAGCCCCCGCAGGATAAAAGGAGAAAGTGAAAGGTGATGGCAGTACGGGGAAGAGGCAGTTGCCTACATCAAGCAGTTGGCTATCCTTACAAGATAGCACATGCCTCAAGGAGAGGACCTCTCTCTGTGAATGGATAATGGAAGTCTTGTTTCTCTAAAAATGAGGGACAGGTGGAAGTTTTGGGCAGAGGAAATCATGTGCAAAGGCTCTGAAGTTTAAAAGAGCACAGTATTCAGGGAAAGCAGAAGAGCTCAGTATTTCTAGAATGTTAAGAAGCAATGAATGATGAAGCTGAATAGGTAGGCAGGGTTAGATTGTACATGCTGCACTAAAAGTTAGATTTGTTTTCCTGTAATTTAGCTAAGACAGTATAGGTTTGTGGTTAAATCTGGGCTTTGATCTCAAACCTAGTGCTGCCATGTGCTTGATATGTAACCTTAAGCAAGAGACTTCCTTTCTTTGAGCTTGAGTCTCTTCATCTTTTAAAAATGGAAGTAATGTGGGGCACCTGGGTGGCTTAGTCGGTTAAGCATCTGCCTTCCACTCAGGTCATGATCCCAGGCTCCTGGGATCGAGCCCCACATAGGACCCCGCTGAGCCTGCTTCTCCCTCTCTCTCTGCTGCTCCCCCTGCTTGTGCTCTCTCACATTCTCTGTCAAATAAATAAAATATTTTTTTTAAATAGGAGTAATACCACCTAGAACCATTGTAAGGATTGAATGGGATTATGTATGCAAAGAGCTGAGCAGAGTACCTAGCATGTAGTACCTACTCAAGAACTAGAGGTAGTCAGTGATTCAAGAGACACTGATTTAATACTTTCTATATTTCAGGCACTGTGCCAACTGCTAGGATATACCGTAGTGGACAAAGCAGATGTGATTTTGATCCTCACAAAACTGACACTCTAATGGGGAAGACAGAAAAGAAACAAATATCTAATAAAATTACAAACAATACTAAATGTTAATATGAGGTACTAAGAGGAAAACACAGAGGGTTTATTTTAGAAAGTAACGGTCAAGGAAAACCCTTCAGTAAGACCTGGACCACTGGCCGTGTGAAGAATCACCAAGCAGGTGCAAACAGGGTAGGCACCTCAGTGAGAGAGGGCAGGGGCTGGCCAGTGTGGGGTTTTGAAAGAAAGCAGGCCAATGTGGCTTCCGTGCAGACTGAGTATGAGGGGTGGGGGCTTGACACATAACCGGGGAGGTACGTAAGGATTACATAGTTAGGGCAGGGTGTTCACACACATTGAGGAATGAGGATTTAACTTAAAAAGCAAGCAGAACAGTTGAGTTTTAATATTCCAATCTTGGGTTGCAGTAGAGCATTTTGACAGTTGAGTGGGAATGCTCTGGAGGGGTAAGACTGGCGGGGAAGAGACCGGTTCGGAGGTTCTTGTCACAGTCTAACCTGGAAGATGGTAGCTTGGGTAGTGGCAGTGGGTGAAAAGAAGACTAGGCCTGATTAACTGGGCCTGATGATTTTGCGTTATAGGAAATAGGGTTGTAAGGATGCCTCATGTTTCCATTCGGAACAACTAGTGGATGCAGGTGCAGTCTGTGCAGAGAGATGGTGCAGGAACAGGATGGCTCTGGTTAGGAGGATGCGGTGAAATTTGGAGATGTGGAATTTATCTAGCCTGTCGGGGCTACCAGCTGGATGACACTTATGATGAGCCGCCCAGTGCCAGGCAGCCATTTGCGAACAAAACCCATTCCCTCTGAACATGATGGTGCTCTTTCTAAGTCGCAATTGATTTATGTTTCTAGATGTCGATGAATGTGCTACTGGAAGCGCCTCCTGCCCTCGATTTAGGCAGTGTGTCAACACTTTTGGGAGTTACATCTGCAAGTGTCAGAAAGGCTTCGACCTCATGTACATTGGAGGCAAATACCAGTGTCACGGTAATGAGCCTCAACCATCACTTTGTGTTGCTTCTTCTTGGGATGCAGGAAGCCCTCCTACCTGTGGTGGCGACTGGGAAATCAGCGGCTGGGGACGGTGCTGGCATCACATTAAACAGAAGCCCTGTGCAACCATCTGGTGGTTCTGGATGCACGTGTACTTTGTTTCTTCCGTTTATCTGCTGGTTTTACGTGGAACTTCCAAAAAAATTTTTTTTTGTTTTGAAACTATATATTTTTGATGTCTTCATACTTCTCTCCCAAATAAACTTCTTCTTTTCCTACTTCGCAATGCAGATATAGATGAATGCTCCCTTGGTCAGTATCATTGCAGCCGCTTTGCTCGATGTTACAACGTACACGGGTCCTACAAGTGTCAATGTAGAGATGGATACGAGGGTGATGGACTGAATTGTGTGTGTGAGTAATGCTTATCTCCCGGCTCTGAATTCTAGCAGGAAATACAGGCTTACCATGAAGGGCATTACTGGGAAAGATGAAGAACAGGATTAGTTATCCAAAAAGCATACTTTTTATAGCTAATTACGTTAGTCTGTATTTTCTGCAAACAGGCAAATCACTTGTTCAGGTATTTTAAAAAAGTTAAAGACTCAGTAATGCATTCTAATCTTAAGAGTGTTTAATTCCTTTGCTAAAATGTCTCAATAGCTTACCTTTGGCTGGCAAGAAATGATGGAGCTCTCCCTGAGAATTTGATTTTGTTAAAATCAGAAGTAAATGTTTGTCATTAGCATTACATTATGACAGGTGGAAAATCTGAATATATACCTTATTTTTTGTTCCTCTGTTTTATGTCTTCTAATTCTACTATTAAAAAATCATTCCGATATTTCTTTTCTCTAAATTTAGGACAGTTTTGCTTTTTAAATCCTTACAAGCTGTTTGGAGTATGGCTATGTTAGTAGATAAACATGAAAAAAATAACCTCCAAGATGAAAGTTTTACAAATTAAAGGCCATAATTTAGCATACATTTCATATGACAGTAGATAATTTTTAAAGCTTTGGAGTAAAATATTTACTGAAAACGATGAGCCTTAAAACCATGGGAGTTAAAGGATTTTTGAAGGGTCATGTAGTCATACTCCAGGCCTAGAGTATACTGTTCCCGGAAGAGTAAATATTAATTCCTTTTGGTGACGATAATCACCGAAAAAGATTCCACAGATAATCACGGTGACCTTGGAAGTTTTTTTAAGCAGTCGTATAAATTAGTAAGGGGGAATGCAAACAAACTTCAAAAATATACAGAACATTTAGGGCGCCTGGGTGGCACAGTCAGCTAAGTGTCCAACTCTTGGTTTCCATTCAGGTCATGATCTTGGGGTCGTGAGATCGAGCCCAGTGTCTGGCTCCACACTTAGCACAGAGTTTACTTGGGATTCTCTCTCCCTCTCCCTTTGCCCCTCCCACTCGTGCTCTCTTACTCTCTCAAATAAATAAATAAAATCTTAAAAAAAATATACGGAACACTTAACATATTTTGCATGAGTTGAATTTACATAGAGTATCGAAGAGAAAAGGATTATTCAAAACATGATTTTATAGTATATGTGTGCCCTAGGGACACTTAACATAGATTCTGAACAAATATTTCTCATATTTTAAAAAACTTAGAATGTTTCTGCATTTTAAAAATCTCAAGGATTGTTGTTTATTTCCATTTTACAAATACTTGAAATTCTTTGTGTTGCAAATAATACATATCCATTACAGAAATACCAGTATAATTTTTGCATATATCTACAGGATGAATATGTATGTGTATGAATATATATCTGTATATCATATACATATCCACACATAGTTATTATTTGGAAAACAGCATGACTTACAGTAGGGGAATATTCTAAATGTGAAAAGTAAGCCTAGTTATCATGAGATATTCTAATGTGTTTTCACAATTTGATTCCACAACCGAACTTTTAGAGAGACACACTAATTTAAATCTTTTGACTCTTTCAGATATTCCAAAAGTCATGATTGAACCTTCAGGTCCAATTCATGTACCAAAGGGTAATGGTACCATTTCAAAGGGTGATGGAGGACACAGTAACTGGATTCCTGATGTTGGAAGTACTAGGTGGCCTCTGAAGACACCATATATCCCTCCTGTTATTACGAACAGGCCCACTTCTAAGCCAACAACAAGACCTGCACCAAGGCCAACAGCAGAGCTGACCCCACCCCCGTTCACAGAACTCGGAACATCTCCACCCACAACAAGCCCAGAAAGCCCAAGCACCAGATTGACCCCTGCAACACCCATTGCCACTACCTCTCCAAGATGGATTACAGTTGACAACAGGATACACACAGATCCTCAGAAACCCAGAGGAGATGTGTTCAGTAAGTCATAGAAATGTTAGCACGTATTTTGGAGTTTTTTTTCTAGTTGTGTTGAGATATAATTGATATACAGCACCATATAAGTTTAGGGACTATAGCATAATGATTTGACTTACATGTATCATGAAGTATTGACCATAATAAGTTTAGTTAACATCCATCATCTCATATAGGTATAAAAGAAACAGGAACAAAATTTTTCTGTGATGAGAAGTCTTTGGATCTACTCTCATAACAACTTTCATATAAGTCCTACAGTAGTGTCAACTGTAGTCATAACATTGTACATTATATCCCTAGTACATATTGATCTTATAACTGGAGTTTTGTACCTTTTGACTACTTTCCTCCTGTTCTCCACCCCCTCCACCACCACTTTTGGTAATCACAAATCTGACCATTTTCTGTAAGGTTTTATTTTTTTAAGATTTTACATATAGTATGTGAGATCATACAGTATTTGTCTTTCTCTGTCTGACTTATTTCACTTAGCATAATGCCTCAGGTGTATCCAGACTATCTCAGATGGCAGTATTTTCTCATTTATTTAAAGGCTGAATTATGTACATATCCCATTGTGTATTCATACCACACCTTCTTTATTTACTTATCCATTGATGGACGCTTAGGTTGTTTCCATGTCATGGCTATTGTAAATAATGCTGCAGTGACCATGGGAGTGGAGATGTCTCTTTGACATAATATTTTCATTTTCTTTGGATAAATATCCAAAAGTGGAATTGCTGGATCATGTGGCAGTTCTAAGTTTTAATTTTTTGAGGAACCTCCATACTGTTTTCCGTGGTGGCTGCACTAATTTACATTCCTACTGACCATGAACAAGGGTTCTCTTTTTTCCACCTCCTTGCCAGCGTTTGTTATCTCTTGTCTTTTTTTTTTTTTTAAAGATTTTATTTATTTATTTGAGAGAGAGAGTGAGAGAGAGCACATGAGAGGGAGGAGGGTCAGAGGGAGAAGCAGACTCCCCGCTGAGCAGGGAGCCCGATGCGGGACTCGATCCCGTGACTCCAGGATCATGACCTGAGCTGAAGGCAGTCGCCCAACCAACTGAGCCACCCAGGCGCCCTATCTCTTGTCTTTTTGATGATGGCCATTCTAGCAGGCACAAAGTGCTATCTCATTGTGGCTTTATTTCCCTTGCAATTAGTGATGTTGAGCCTCTCTTCATGTGTCTGTTGCCCTTCTGTGTGTCCTCTTTGGAAAGCTATCTATTCAGATCGCCTGCCCATTTTTAATCAGATTGGTTGGGGTTTTTTGCTATTGAGTTTATGAGTTCCCTGTGTATTTTAGATATTAGCCCCATATCAGATGTATTGTTTTCAAATATTTTTCTCCATTCCATAGGCTGTCTTTTCATTTTGTTGATGGTTTCTTTTGCCATGCAGAAGCCTTTTTGTTTGTTGCAGTCCCACTTGGTTTTTTTTTTCTTTTTTATTTTATTGCTTATGCTTTAGGTGTCATATCCAAAAATTCATTGCCAAGTCCCATGTCAAGGAGTTTTTTCCTATATTTTCTTCTAGGAGTTTCATGGTTTCAGGTCTTATGGTCAAGTCTTTAATCAATTTTGAGTTAATATGTTTATGTTATATAAGATAAGGGTCTACTTTCATTCTTTCGCATGTGAATATCCAATTTTCCTAGAACCATTTATTGAAAAGGCTTTCTTTTCGCCATTGAGTATTCTTGGCTCCCATGTCAAACATGCTTGGGTTTACTCCTGCACTATCGATTTTGTTCCATTGGTCTGTGCATCTGTTTTTATGTGAATATCATACTGTTTTGATGACTATAGCTTTATAATATAGCTTGAAATCAAGAAGCATGATGCTTCTTGCTTTGTTCTTCTTTCTCAGGATTGCTTTGGCTACTCAGGGTCTTTTGTGTTAGCACGTTTTTAATAAGCTCTTTACAGTGGCATTTCCATCATTGGCCATGCCTTGAATAAGAATGAAACATAAAAAGAATTAGTTGTACAAAGTATAAGTCATATGTCTTTATTAAATATTATAAAGAACTGTATAAAAGGCAGTCAACTGGGCAAATTACAATGTGTGTAGAAATGGAAGGAATATCACAAAGTCATATGGTAGATCTCATTTCTTATCCAGTGTGGGAATTCTCCTAACATACTTAGATTTAGTCAAAAACCCTCAGAGATGGGAAACCTAACTATATCACATCCCATTTAACTTTTAATCTAATTTAACTAAATTTAATCAGTAAACAATTTTGAGTGTGTTTTAGAATTCCAGGCCCTGTATTAGGCATTGGATTTACAAAGATAAAACAGATAAGGTATAATCTGGTGGGAAAGATAGTTGCCCAGAAAATAACTGGGATACTGGGTTAACGAAAGAGATTAGAGCACCTAATCAGTTCTCCAGGCAGGAAGTATTGGGGTGGGCAGGGGCAAAGAGCTTGAGGAAAGACAGGTACTATACAGTTCATGGGAACAGCACACCAAAGGCACAGAGGTAGGAAGCAGGCTCACATATGCAGTAACCTTCCGGCAAACCTGTCCCTTGTGCTTGCTGTGCCCTGGTGGTTGGATCTAGAAGACTTGAGCTAGATCAGATCAGAGACCTCAGATTTTCAGTGGGTAAGTGGGTAAAGGATGGTATCACCCATAGAGATAGAGGCTAGAGGTAAAGCAGCAAGTTTTGAAGGAGGAAGAGGTTGTTCCCTTGTTAGCAGACCAAAATGTGTAATTTTACAACTTGCAAATGCTCCCTGTATTTATGTCATGTGTCACCGTGCTGTTAGCCACCTTTGCATTCACTCCTCCTGTCTCCTCTTTTCCTTTTCCCACTGCTCCCTGACAGAACCAAACTTTGCTTCTTTATATTGAATACTGTGCAAATCTTTTTTTAACAGGCAAAAAGAACACTGACATTTGTGAATTTTTAAGAGAAGTTTCTTTTTGCTTGTATGTGACTCTCAAATTTCTCTTCTAGGTCCTTGTCCATTTAAAGAGAGATTGAAATTCTCTAATTCTGATATAGTTGTAATTGTGTATGTTTTAGGCAATAAACGTAATTTTTAGAGGAATCTGATAGTAGATCCAGTAATATGTTTTACATTCACATGTTTTATTTGAAAATGTATTTTTTTAAAGATTTTATTTATTTGACAGAGCGAGTGAACACAAGCAGGGGGAGCGGCAGGCAGAGGGAGGGGGAGAAGCAGGCTCTCCACTGAGCAGGAAGCCCCATATGAGGCTGGATCCCAGGACCCTGGGATCATGACCTGAGCCGAAGGCAGACACTTAACTGACTGAACCACCCAGGCACCCTGAAAATGATTTTTTTTTAAATCTTTCTCCTCTTTGCCTCCCTTCCTTTCCTTTGTTCTCTCTCAGCAGTGTCTCTTTCTTACTCCTCTGCTTTGTTTTGTTTTCATCTCTTTGTGATCATATAGTGGGATGTTTATTCATGGGTGCTTAAGTAAGGATAGTACTTTTGTTATTCTGTTGCCTTAAGGTAGGGTCATAAAAACTTGGCAACTTAATATAAAAACACACTTTAACATAGATATAACATCTTTCTGAGTCTTCTAATATTTTCTCATTTTAAAAAGTATGTCGTTTTTGGGACGCCTGGGTGGTGCAGTTGGTTAAGCATCCAGCTCCTGATTTTGGCTCAGGTCATGATCTGAGGGTCGTGAGATGGAGCCCCAGGTCAGGCTCCATGCTGGGCATGGAGTCTGCTTGGGATTCTCTCTCCCTCTCCCTGTGCCCCTCCCCACTCACTGGTGTTCCCTCTTTCTCTCTTAAAAAAAAAATATATATATATATGTATATATATATATGTGTGTGTGTGTGTGTGTGTGTGTGTGTGTGTCTTTCCATTATTCCTCTCTATATCAACGCACATATGAATTTAAAGTATAACATTAAAGTTCACCAACAGAATTTAGCAGGACAAGATTGGGGAAACATGGAGTTCCAACGATGTTTGAGAGCACTCATTCTGAGAGAGTGTGATCTTAAAGACATGCCCTGGGAAGGAATTCCCTTGATTGGATGCCCAGGTGGCCACATGCCACAGACAGCGTTGCTGCCTCTGGACACTGCCCGCCCCAAATCCGATTCCATTCTTGTTCATCTTCAGCTATCGCACTGCTTAACGGTAGCATGGATGAGGGTATTTTAGACACTTCTTAATTTACTGTCTTGTGATTATAGCCTATTTTCTGAGTAAGGGAAGAGTTCTAAGTTTTTAATTCAAGACAAACAGTTTATTCACTGTGAAAGCAGAAAGGAAACTTAGCAATGTTTTAGTTCAACACTCTCTCTTCATTGATATTTTCTTCGCTTCTGGCAAAATAATTTCTTAAGCCATCCTTTTTCTCCACAGGTCTGAGAATAGAATTTAACTCTCCTCATTTCATAAATGTTCAGGTGACGTTAACGACAGCCACTGCCGGGCAGTCTTCAAACAGCCCTATACTCTAGTTATATTTTCCTTTACATTGAAAGATGTATATTTGTTTAATGGAAGAGGTTGTGAAATAGAGCTTTTCTTTATAATGTGTGAGTGTGTGTGTAGTTATGTATTGTTCCCCTGAGGAAGGACTAAAGATATTTTAGGAAATCAAGAAAATCAAGGAAAAGGAAATCAAGGAAAAAATTATAACACAGATACATCTGTAACCCAGACTTCTCCCCAAACTTTTCTTGGATATCCATCTGCCTGTTGACCCTTTCTAGTTAGATGGAAATACATCTGTCAGACTCCACCTGTCTAATTGTTTCTGATTATCAGCCCAAACACATTCTGCCCACAGCCTTTCCCACCCCAGGAGATGTCACCTCTGTCCTACCAGTTGCTAAGGCCAAAGAAAGATCTTGGAGTCCTCTTAAACTACTCTTTTTATACCCAGATTCAATCTGTGTGGAAATGCTGTTAGCCTTCAAATTCTGTCTCAAGTGGGAGCGCCTCTCACCATCTCCAGTGCTTGCCTCCCTGACCCAAGCCCTTCTTCCCGGGGAGGACAGGTCCAAATTCCTTTATCCAGATAAGTTGTGGGATAGAGAATTTTTCAGAGTTTTGAAAAGTAATTAGATACATATGTATACTGAAACAGATTAATGTTTCTGCAGTGAAACATAGGAATATTTATGCTAATTTGGCTCCCAAAGAGTTTGGTTGAGTTACAGAAATAGCTTTTGGATTTTAGCATTATGAGTGAGGAACCATGGACCTGTGCCACAGGAGCCTTTGACAGGTCTCCCTGCTTCCTCCGTGGTCCCCTCTCAACCCACCAACTGGAGGGATCTTTTAGAACAGAAATGAGACGTCAGTGTTCAGAGCTGTGCATCAGCACGTGCTTGGCTCCATATGAACGTAAGTCCACCTGGTGTCTCACAGAGTGCTACAGGATCTTACCTCCTCACACCCTGCCCTCCTTGACTGCACTCCAGCCTCCTCACTGATCCTCAAACAGCTGCTTCGGACTTTTGCTCCAGCCCTTCCCTTTCCCTGGGACACTCTTCCCCCAGCTCTCAGTTTGGCTCACTCTCTCGCCTCTTTACACAAATGTCGGCTCACCAGGGGGACCACCCTGATGCCCATATTCAATATTGTGAGCCCTACCAACCACCACCAGCATGCCTTTTTTTTTTTTCAAGATTTTATTCCCTTATTCATGAGAGACAGAGAGAGAGAGAGGCAGAGGGAGAAGCAGGCTCCCAAGGAGCAGGGAGCCCGATGCAGGGCTCCATCCCAGGACCCTGGGATCATGACTTGAGCCGAAGGCAGACGCTTAACCATCTGAGCCACCCAGGCGCCCACCAGCATGCCTTTCTACCTACTGTTTTTCTCTCTCTCTTTTTTTTTTAAGATTTTATTTATTTTTTTGACAGAAACACAGCAAGAGAAGGAACACAAGCAGGGGGAGTGGGAGAGGGAGAAAGAGAAGCAGACTTCCCACCGAGCAGGGAGCCCGATGCGGGGCTTGATCTCAGGACCCTGGGATCATGACCTGAGCTGAAGGCAGACATTTAATGACTGAGCCACCCAGGCGCCCCTGCTTTTCTCTTTTTAATATCATTTATCACCTTCTAATATACCGTATTATTTACTTACTGATCGTGTCTATTGTTGTATCTCCCTACTAGAATACAAATTTTTTGAGGACAGGGATCTTTGTTTTGTTCACTGGTATGTCTCAAGAACCTAGAATAATGCCTGGCACATAATTGGCACTTGAACATTATTTGTGGAACAAAGGAATGAATAGATCACTCATAGCATTTTAAAGTAAAATAAATTATCATCATGTAATCAAATTTTCTATACAAAAGCTAGCCCGATATAATAACAGATTTAATCTATATTTAAGAATTAAAAAATATTCTTTTCTGATTGTTCCTTATTTTTTTACTGTGGTGCTTCCACCATTTTCCCCTCTCTTTCTTCTCTCCCTTCCTCCTTTCTTTTTAGAGATTGGCATTCTATTCAGTGGATTATTAAATCTGAAAATTTGATGATAATGAGAAGGCAGATGATGTCAGTGTAGATATAATGTCTCAAAATATATATTTCCCTAGCTTCTGAGACTAGCTCAAATAATTTGTGCTTTATACTTTTATTATTTGGAAGTTGGCCTGTATGAAAGTTGGCATTTTTTTTTAATGTGAAAAAGATTTAAGAAACAGCCCCTTAAAACAACATTTCTTGTAGGTGTAAACAAAATATCATTGATGCCGGAATTTTTGTCCTTTTACTACAAAAAAACGGGGTTCAAAACAAAAAAAATTTTTTTGAAACTTCAAATAAGCAATCCAGAAGGAATGATTATAATACAGCCTTTTTACATTTTAATTTGGGGCCTAAAAACTTTCATCTAAATCAACACAATTAATTATCCAAGTGTGATGTCCTTACGAGTTTTTAAAGAAATCATCCCAGTTATATCCCAAATCTCTAAGGGTGACTAAAGTCCCTCACAATAACACATTTTACTGTTGGGATATTCTTTCTCATAATTAATCTAAATTCTTGAAATTGTAGTTTACACCAGTGCAGGATGGTCAGGTACTTGTGGCTGATGGACACAGCTGGTCAGTGTCTCCAGACCCTATATTCTTTGTATTAAAGGACACTCTCTGGAAATTACTCAGCTGTCTCTTGTTTGGGCTCAGTAATTTCTGTTTCATAAACCTTTTCTTAGAAAGACTGTTTTTCAAAGGAAGAGTGTTTTTCAACCCACTTTGCAATCTTTTTGGGTTGCCTTTGAACGTCCTTCGTTTTTCAAATCTGTCTCAAATGATAGGGTCCAAAGATTTGTAACAGTCACATCTGACCCAATATTGACTGCAAGCGGAATTTCTTTAAACATGTTTTTCTAATCTAAATCATTTCCCTCTGTTGCCAAGTATAGTCTAGTGCAGATTTGTGGGCAGCCATTTATCCCCCCAGTGTTTTCCCCTGAAACAGTCACACAATGCTGATACAGGGGCAGCTGGGTGGCTCAGTCGGTTGAGCGTCTGCCTTTGGCTCAGGTCATGATCCCGGGGTCTTGGGATTGAGTCCCGCATCGGGCTTCTTGTTCATCAGGGAGCCTGCTTCTCCCTCTGCTTGCCGCTCCCCCAGCTTGTACTCCCTCTCTCTCCTTGACAAATAACTAAAATCTTAAAAAACAAACAAACAATGGCTGGTACATAGTAGGCACTCAAAAATATTGAATAGAATGAAATAAAATTTTATGTTGGAATCAACTTTTTCTCAATCTAAGTTATTCTTCAAATGCTTGAACTAGCTAAATTTAACTTGTTGATTCTGATAGTTTGTCCCCAAATGATCAAAGTTACTTAAGACTCTGGTCTTTTTTTATTCCAATACAGCTTATAGCACAGTCATTGAAAGTAAACATTCTCTAGAAAACTCTAATATACCTCTAATTTTGAGCATGATGTAGGGAAATAGTGTTGAGGCATGTGAAACTGAGGAGTTTTTAACTCCTGCTAAGGAGAGAAAACATTGAACCAGAAGATCCATTTTCAATCCTCACCTCTATTATTTATGAATTACGTGACTTTGGACAAATTACTGTGCATTAGCTCTCATCCGCATAGTTTTTGAGACCAGTGGGTTGATCTTGGACTCTGGAAGGTCTTGGTGGAGGGTGGTCAGGGAGAGCAGAAAGACGCTGGGCAGACTTAGGGCAAGAAAAGCAGATTTAATTGGTGGAATGCCTGTTTGGACACCAGAGATATGCTGCAGGGAATTGCTGAAAAGTTGGAGACTAAGCACCGAAGACAAAAATCTGGTATCAGAGCAGGTAGGAGCTATCCCAAAGCAAAGAAAATAAGATAAACTTTATGTAGAACCTGAAATTAAGGAACTTAGGGGGAAATGCATTTCTAGTCTAGCAATACAATGAAATATTATGCAGCAGTGTTTTTTGAAAAATAATGCCTTGGGAAAACATGGGTAAGTGAAAAGAAGATACAGAACTGTATATACCGTTTGACCCCAATTAGGCAAAAATAATGCCTTGGGAAAACATGGGTAAGTGAAAAGAAGATACAGAACTGTATATACCGTTTGACCCCAATTAGGCACAAAATACATGTCTACATATGTTCAGGTGAATATAAAAGTTTGGAAGCAAAAAAGAGCAGATTAGTAATTGTGAATCTCTCCAGTTTATGATATTTGGGGTGACTTTCCTTGTCCTTTTGTTGTCCTCACTCAGTGATGTTTACTCTTCCCATTCCCACTGCTGTGGGTCACTGTTATTTATTCTAGGAGATTCCTTAGGAGAGGCGTCAGTGGTCAGAATCCCACTCTCCCCAGGAAGAGAGTGAGCTATGTGTTTTGAAAAAGTACCCCATGGGATTCTGATTCTCAATCATATTAATTTTATTTAGAATATACTGGTTTTTAAAAATGCATTAAAAATTTTATTAACTTCTATTTTTAACTTTTCAAAATTGTCTTTACAATTGAGTGTGTCAGACATGTCCAGTTTTAGCTAGGAAGCTCAGATTACTGCAAGGAATATAATACCCCTTGGACCAGGAAGCAGATTTTTTGCAAAGTGTTGTCAGAAGCTTTTGAACCAGAATAACCTAGGGTGCTTATTTAAGATGTAGATTCCTAATCCCTACCACACATTTACTAAATCAGACCTTCTAAGGAAGTACTTCTCTGCCTTCGGTGTATATAGAAGTCACATGGAAATATGTTAAAGTGAAAATTCTGATTCATTGGGTCTAGGATAGGACCTGAGATTCTGCATTTCTAACAAGCTCACAGGTAGTGCTGTTGATCTGCTGACCACACTAGAAAGCAGGGCTCTCTAAGCCATAATGTTCGCTCCAACCAGTAGAACAGTGTCTTGAATGGAAACAGAACTAGCCAGATGTGGAGTGTTTCAGATGTAGCAGTTGTGCCTAAAATGTGGCATGGAGCATCTGGGTCACATAAAGAAGAAAAGTGTTGCCAAATAAAGATTATAGAATATAATGTAATGTGTATCAGGTGCTCTTAGGAGTGGCCTTATCAGAGAACCAGACTCCCTGTTGCTTTGTTATTCTAGATCCTGAGAATGTGTTGAAATTCCAAGTATCAGGCAGTAAAAAAAAAACTTTCCACTTTAAGATTGTTGCTCTGCTGTGCACTGTGTACGGTTTCCTTCTCTTGTCTTCCTTCTGTGGATTTTACGGAGGCTGTGGCTGGTGTGGTTGCATTGTTCTTAGTCTCTTTTCTGATGCTGTGTGGTAATGGGTAAAAGGTTGTTTCTGCTAAGGGGTTTGCTTTCTGGTAAAGACCAGAGACCCTAAGATGCCTGACATCTCCCTGGAGATTACATCTCTGCTGGTGTTTGGAAGGAGCGAGTTGTCGCTGCTTACAGGTCAGGATCTGGTGCGGTGAATTCGGTAAGTTTCCAAGGTTTTTGATTTCTATTTAATTTGATTTGATGGTGGCTGGTAAAAAAAAAAAAAAAAATCGTTCTCCCCGGAAGGTACAGATTGAATTCTTGGTGAACGTGACCAAAGTCAGAAATCAAAAATGTTTTAAGTTGAATGCACGTTTGTCTGTAGTGTTGTGAGGAAAAGTATTGTGCTCGTAGCCACTCTGTGATTTGGGGCGTGTTATGAAATCTTCCTATGCCTTCATTTCCTCATCTGTAAGTGGGGATGATAATAGTATCTACCTCACTGAGCTGTTGTGGGTGCACATAAAACTCTCACCATATACTAAGAATTCAATACATGGTAGCCGGTACTACCTCTGTGGCTGTTGTTGAATTCAATTATATAGTAATGATACCATGCCCTACTTAACTCATAAAAATACAGCCCCATTTTGTGTTCAGTTCCGAGTCTATATTTTTAAAATGCTTTTTATTATGGTTAATTATATTTTAATATTATTTTCAGCTAACTGGATCCTTTTGAACCAAATTGATTTGCTAGTGTGAGCTGTTGGGTGAGCAGAGAAAATACAAATAAAAAGTAAAGGACATGTGAAGTAGCTAGCTTTCTAACAAATCATTGGAATACTCTGTTTCCTTTAGGTGTTCATAGTAACTAGGTGAACAATTGTGATGTTAAAAGAGACAGGATCCCCTCAACTTCTTTGCTGTGCCAGTGGTGACAACTGCCTTTTGAGAGATGAGTCTATCTAGGTGGGAAACATGTTACAGGATGTGTCTGATAAATTCCAAAAATAAAAGCTGTTTTTCCTTTAAAGGAATTTCTTTGGCCTGAGGGCACTGACTTGTGTCCTGCACAGCAGGTGGACTTCTGCAGGCAACCCCCACCCCCTCGTGTCCAGCAGCAGCCTGAGATCAGGTACTCTGCTCACCACCTGCACTGGAGTGTTCCTGACAGGGCTACCCTTCATGGTTTCCTTTGGCTTTAGAAGAGGGAGAGAGAAAACGTGTCAGGTATTCTCTTGCTCTGGAAAAGTTGTGTTCTCATCCTTACGGTCATACTTAAAAAAGAACCATCTTTTAGATATTCTGTTCTCCTGGGATTGCCCCAGTCAGTGCTTTGAGTTGTTCTGGAACTTTATTAAAGGAGAAATAGGTGAGCCATGTAAATTGGGCTCCTTACTGAGTACTAGAGCGGTGTCTGTGTCCCACCTTTCACCAGAGATTAAATTTTTTCCAGTTCTGCTCTTTACTCTCAGCCCAAAGGGCTGTCTTTTGAACACTTTAGATTCTTCCTATGGGATGAAAGCTTTGGCAGACAAGGGCTTATTTCTGTGGAGCCCAGAAACCCTTTTCTTTTTGCTAGTAATCAGTATATGGCTAAGAATTTTCTCTAATGTGGTTAAGGAAATTTCAGAAACTCCTTTCCAATCCTTTTATTTGCTTCTCTCTGGTCATTTAAAGCTATAATGCATGCGTATGTTCTTCATCTGGAGAGGGAAAGAAGGGGCCGGGGAGGGGGCAGGGGAGAGAGAGAGGCAGGAGACTGCCTCATAAAACCCCATCATTCATCCCCACTCTGTAGTCTCTAAAAATCCCCTAGGTTTTGCTTTCAGAGCCTTCAGAGTATTAGGAGAGTTACATATGCACCATTCTCTCCCACTGAACGAAAACCCTGACCAGAGAAACAATTTAAGACAGTGTTATCTTTAATCTTTTAGTCTCACAACAAATGCCAGAATTAGCCTGGGTAATGTTATGGTAGCCACCCTGGAAGAGAAACAGAATTTACAAAACTACCTTTAATAAATAGTGCTTACATTTTGCTACGGTTAACTCGTTGGAAGAAGTCTGGCAGTGGGAGGTGTGTATATAATATTTACTTTTACTTCACTGTGCTTACTCTTAATGCTTTTTGGGTAACAGTATAGTTGACTATTTGGGAAACCTCATTTATGAACACAAGCTATATATCAGTATTATATTCCTAGAGAAAATATATTTAATAGAAAATGGGCCAAAGGGTCTTTTTAAAGAGATTTCCTGCTTATTCGTGTGGCCGATTCTTCTCGCGGTCTCCCAGGCCCTCCAGCCACCGGGAAAGAGTACCAGGTCCCTAAGCACAGTCTAACCCTGTTTTTGTCCAGTTGTCTGCATGCTTCATACCTGCATCTTCTTTTTATTTTTGTTGATGCAGAAGGCTGCAAGAAGCACTGGGCAAGTGATAGTGTTTTGGCGAGTAAAACATTGGCCAATGGAAGGAAGCAGTTTAGGAAACAAATCTTTTAAAGACTATATGACCATTCTTTAGTTTATGTTAATTTTGGTCGTAATGGCTCTCTGACCTCCACTTTCACCCCCCCACCCCCATTCATTCTCCATGCTACAGCCAGAACATTCCACTTGACCTGAAATCTTGCAAAGACTTCCAGCTTCTACCAGAATAAAGCCCAAAATCTCTACAGGGCTTTAATCTGCCTGCATCTGTCTCTAGCTTCATTTGGTGCCCTTCCTCCCTCACCTTGCCTCCCCACCTGTGAGCTCTAGAGCTGGAAGGATGTTTGAGTTCCACACCTTTTCATTCCCTAGGGCACTAGCTCACAGTAATGCATCCTTCCTGTCCCGGTGTGAGCATCACTTCTCAGAGATCTTCGTGCATCTGTCCTCCCCAGGCTAGCTTAGCCAGCCCCCAGGCCCCACCCCCATGCTCACACAGCCTCCTCTGCTTGTCTTTTAAAGCATTCATTACCTGGGGAAATTGTTAGAGGTCTGTCTTCACCTCTAGAAATTAGACCCCATGAAGGCAAGAGTATGTGCATTGCTTCACAAGTTCTTAGCCCAGTGCCTTGTTACCCAGTGGGTTCTGTTTCTTGACTGACTGCATTAAAAAGTGGATAGAATAGAGGGAGGATGGATGGACAGACAGTAGAGGAATTGTTAGCATTTCTATCCTTTTTTTAATCTCTAAAATTATACCATTCTAAGAATTAATGGTCCAATTACTACACAGTATCAGATATGTGTTTGTTTTTATAAAATAGATATATTGCATATTTAAAGTGACTGTTAGGGCGCCTGGGTGGCTCAGTTGGTTAAGCAACTACCTTCAGCTCAGGTCATGATCCTGGAGTCCTGGGATCGAGTCCCGCATCAGGCTCCCTGCTCGGCAGGGAGTCTGCTTCTCCCTCTGACCCTCTTCCCTCTCATGCTCTCTGTCTCTCATTCTCTCTTTCTCAAATAAATAAAATCTTAAAAAAAATAAAGTGACTATTAGCTAAAACACAAAGCAGGGAAAATAATTAGAAGAATCATGTACAATTATCTATCCTGGTTATCTATCTATTTTCAGGCAAGGCTAGTCATTTATTTTACTATTTTCTACATTGATTAAAATAGTTCTCTTGAATCAAAGAATATGTTAAAAATCACTAATATATTTCAATTTCATAGCCTCACATTTAATAACAGGTACCAAGACTCTATTCACAACTCTCTTTGAGGGGCCTGAGTGGCTCATTCAGTTGGGCGTCTGCCTTCGGCTCAGGTCATGATCCCAGGGTCCTGGGTTGGAACCCCACGTTGGGCTCCCTGCTCAGCAGGGAGTCTGCTTCTCCCTTTACCCCTCCCCCCCCCGTGCGTGCGCTTGGTCGCTCTCTCAAATAAATTAAAAAGTTCTCTTTGAGCAATCAAAATACAAACAACAGACATATAGTTGCTATGGGGTAGGTGTCTATGTATGTGCTCTCACAGAACTCTCTTTTCTTTCTATGTTTTAGGTACTTTTTTTCTTCTACAACAGAAATTCCTCTTATGAATAGTCCTAAAAATATACAATTACAAAAGACAAAGCAAACCGAACAAATGGGAAAACATCACTTTCATTTCCAATACTCAGACCACCATTATTAGCATATTAGTGTATTTCTTTTTTTTTTTTAACTGAGGTATAATTGACCTACCGTATTAGTTTCAGGTGTACAACACATGATTTAATATTTGTATGTATGTTGAAATGATAACCACAATAACTCCACTTAACACCCATCATACTTTGTTACAAAATCTTGTGATGAGAAATTTTGAGATTTATGCCGTTAGCAACTTTAAAATACGCATTGCAGTATTACTAGTTATAGTCACCATGCTGTATATTATATCCCTGTAATTTATTTACTTTATAACAAAGTTTGTAACTTTTGAGCCCCCTTTGCCCACCCTTCACCCCTTGCCTCTGGCAGCCAATCTGTTCTCTGTATCTATGAGCTTGTTTCTGTTTTAAAGATTCTACCTGTGAGCCAGACCTTGTAGTATTTTACTCTGACTCGTTTCACTTACCATAATGCCTTCAAGGTCCGTCCATGTTGTCACAAGCGGCGAGATTTCATTCCTTTTTATAGCTGAATAATATTCCTCTGTGCATATACAGACCATATCTTCTTTATCCATTCATTTGTCAGTGGACACTAGGTTGTTTCCAGATCTTCGCTGTTGGAAATAATGTTGCAATGAATACGAGAGTGCTTATATCTTTCTGAATTAGTGTTTTTATTTTCTTCAGATAAATACCCAGAAGTGGAATTGCTGCATCATGTGGCAGTTCTAGTTTTAATTTTTTCAAGGAACCTCCGTACTGTTTTCCGTAGTGATTGCACCAACTTGCATTCCCATCAACAATGCACCAGGGTTCCCTTTTCTCCACATCCTTGCCAACACTCGTTGTCTTTTTGATTGCAGCCATCCTAACAGGTGTGAGGTGATACCTCCTCAGGGTTTTGATTTGCATTTCCCTGATGATTGGTGATATTGAGCACCTTTTCATGTACCTGTTGGCCTCTGTATGTCTTCTTCGGAAAAATGATGATTTAGAACTCATTTTTTAATTGGATTTTTTTTTGCTATTGAATTGTAGGAGTTCTTTATATATTTTGGGTAGTAACCTCTTATCAGATATGATTTGCAGATAGTTTCTATTTAGTAGCTGGCCTTTTCATTTTGGTGATGGTTTCCTTTGCTGTGCAGAAGGTTTTTAGTTTGATATTGTCCTACTTGTTTATTTTTGCTTTTGGAATCATATCCAAAAAATCACTGTCAAGACCAATGTGAAGGAGCTTACTGCCTATATTTTCTTCTAGGAATTTTATGGTTTCAGATCTTACATTCAAGTCTTTAATCCATTTTGAATTCATTTTTGTGTATTGGGTAAGATAGTGGTCCAGTTTCATTCTTTTGCTTGTGGCTGTCCAGTTTTCCCAACACCATTTCTTGAAGAGACTGCATTTCCCCATTGCATGTTCTTGGCTTCTCTGTGGTAAGTTAATTGACCGTATAGGCTTGGGAGGGGGTGGTGTTTTTGTCACTCTTGTTTCTAATCTGTTGTTTTGTTTGCTTGTTTTTCTTGTACATAGTTGAGGCATACTGCTTGAATGACTTTTTCCCACTACTTATTTCGCTTAGTATTTTCACATAAACCATAAAATATGCCAGGGAGTGGGGTGGTGAACCTTCTCTTGACACTTCAGTGGAACACTCTTAGCAATCCATAGCAGTGTGTGAGAGGAGTGTGAGAAAGGAGAAATAGTTGAGCAATTTGGCAGAGTTACAAAGTAGAGTACACAGAATTGTAAGAACTAATAGCTGCTGAGCATGTCAGGCTTCTAAATTCCTTGGAATGTTTCCCCATGACCTGGAGTGAAGGTGTGCTTGATCAACTGCCGCTGAAGTTAGTATTTTAGGCACTTGGTTTCCAAGAAGTATTAATGAAACATCTGGCACTTTGCAAGTTGTTAGATGACTAATTCTTTGAGTTGCTGTTTTCCAAGTGTGTGATCTCCTCCCTTCCTTTCTCTTCAACTTCATCCCACATCACTTTCCCCATTTCTCAGCATCTTTCCTATAGGCACCATGAATGCCTTTCTGTAAATGTTCTGAGCACCTTCTTTGTAATTGCTGTCTGAAACACTCCCTCTTCCCCGACCCCCTCAACACTTTGCTTTTTGCTTGGAAGTTTCCACATTCTTTCTCTCTTGGTCTAAATGGTGCTTCCTTAGAGGTTCCCCTTGATCTCCCTTTATGACCAGTTTATTATTGTGAGCGGAAGTCACCTTCATTATATTCATGCATGCAATGAATTGTTTAAGAACCACTTCTAATAAGATGTTTCTAAGAAGGAGTTTGCAAGCTGTGTTCACACAGTGTTGTATCGGTAATGGAAGTGATACCCACTAAATAAGCATAAAGTATTTAAGTACATTTGTAATACAGAGGTTTCTAAGAACATATCCTGCAAGCACCATAGAGAACAGTGTTAGGTGGAAACTGCACCCATTCTAGGAAGAATGAAGTGATGAATTCACTTATAACATAGATGTTTCTAAGACAGCTACTTGCAAGCTCCCTATGACAAGTGTTATATTAGTGACTGGAAGTTCTCCACATGTTGTAATATATGTATTATAGGGTTAAGATCACCTGTAATAAGGATGCTTCTAAGAACAACAACAAACAAAAAACAGGCCCTTTGTGCCAGGAAACCTTTGTACAATCCTCCCTCTCTACACCAAGACTCTATTTACCATGTAACAGTCCTTCAGCTAGAAAAAAAGGGGGCTGACAAACTGCCATAATGTAGTACCATCCTATGGTACTGTAAGATTTGCGCTCTTCCAATCCAGAGATAATTTGTATAAGTTACAAGAGAACAAAAAAATGATTGTTCTATAGAATTTTTTGAACTTTATGTCATGAGAAATGAAGGATGTTTGCCTACAACTTTGTAATATTTCTAGTAAATAAGAGGCAATCTCCCTCTTAGAGTCCTAAAGGAAGAAAGGAAAGCTATAAATGCATTGCCATGAGTCATTTGGGTGTACAAGAAGGTAGCCAGTTACCTCACCCTGTAGGGCTCCTGTGATGGCAGTGTGTCCCTAAAGCTTGTCTATTGACCAGCTTCTCTTCTCCCATCCCTTTCAGGCTGGATATATGTGAGTGTATGTATGTGTGGGGGAAGGGGGGAATGGGTTTTCACTGTTTGGACTTTTGAAACAAAAAGGGAAAAACTTTAAAAGTAGTAAGCTAAAAAAAAAATCAGTGCAAATATTATGGGATTGTTAATTTAAAAAAAATCTTGCTAAAAATAATAGGAATAGTGTTGAAAACCCTCTGACTGATAATCTGTTCCTTGGCATTCGACTTCTTTTACTCCCTGCCTTATAAAAATATAGTTAATGAGGTTCTGGCAAAGAGAAGGGAGTAGCCCTGGTCTTTGGTCAGGAATTCCCCTTCACAGATATTCCCACATACCCCTCACCCTCCAACCCAGTTACTCTTCAGGACATCCTCTGGTGTTTTTCCTTCGCAGCCCTCATCAACATTTAGAATTGTAGTGTGGATTTATGTTTAGTGTGGTTTAATGTTTGCCTCTCTAGTTCGAATGCAAGCTCCCAGACGGTCAGGTCCTAGTTGGTCTTGTTCACCCCGTTAGCGGTCTCCCTGGCCTGCCATGGTACTTGGCATATGGGGAGTAAATATACATTGAATAACTAATGCTTTAAATGACTTTTAAAAGATAGACTCTTAAGCTCTGTCCCAGTTGGTTCATTTGAGGAAAAGGATTGACAAAATGAGTTTCTGGTAAGATTTTCACATCCATGCAGTAAACACTTATTGAGGGTCTGTCACCAGGTCAAACCTTGGAAATGTCCCATGAATAAGGCACGGTCGATGCCCTCCAGGACCTCGGAAACTAGCAGAGGCACACACACACGTATGTGAATAGCTGCAGTTCTCTACAGAACAGTGTAATAGAGAGGTGTGCACATGAGCCTTTGGAGAGTACAAGGAGGAAGGATTTAATTCACCTGGGGCGTGAAAGTTTTCAGCCAGGCATGATATTTACACTGGGGAAGACGGGAAGAAGAAGAAGGAAATAGGGGAAGTTTGGCAGGTTAATTAGTAGGAACAAGAGGATCCCAAGCTGGGGGTGGGGCCGGAGATGTGAAAATGAATGCCATGGTTTGGACAGTATTTGTATGTTTTAGGCGCTGGGTTGTGAATGCTGCACCAGGGAGTTGGGATTTGATCTTTAAGGAGCCAGGGAACCCAGCTGTGGTAAGAATTGTAGATGGAGTGCAGCAGTGGGCAGCCTTCACTGGAGGGGAGTTGATGCTGTGGTTAGAAAGTCAAACCATTCACTGCAGTTGCAGGCATTTTCCATTAAAACCACCTTCATTTAGAGTTCATAATGTATCTTTCATAGAAACAAATTCTAGAATTTGACAGAGGTGAATATTTTGCTAGAAATTGGTAGCTTTTTTAAAATGTATTTTCCAGGCAAAGACTTTTTAATGTATTTTTATGTTGAATTTTAGAAACTTTTGGAAAACATTTTCAAAAATTGTACTCAGATAAATGTTAAAGTCCCTATAGAATAAACATCACAGTGACATGTAATGAAATATTTTGGATTCTTCCAGATGCGTGAAATGCCTAGGTCTTCTCCTGCTATGCCCTGGTTAAGGCATGCGTCTTTATCAATACCTCACCCAAACTAGACCAAACCTCTCTCTCTTGCAGTTCCACGGCAGCCTTCAAACGACTTGTTTGAAATATTTGAAATTGAAAGGGGAGTCAGTGCAGATGATGAAGCAAAAGATGATCCAGGTAGATCCTTACATTTTTCGCATGTTATGACATTTTATTGTTTCCTTCCATTTCCTGAAAATGATTTTTAAATTGTAGATTGTTACATCTGGGAAAAGTGTACTTTTTTTTTTTAACAGCTTGGTTTCCTCTGTAGTTATACAGTTGTTGAGTGAAAATAATTACATATCATCTTT
The DNA here is from genome assembly GCF_003265705.2 of Callorhinus ursinus. Classification (NCBI taxonomy): domain Eukaryota; kingdom Metazoa; phylum Chordata; class Mammalia; order Carnivora; family Otariidae; genus Callorhinus; species Callorhinus ursinus. The sequence continues at coordinate 86,929,219 of NW_027397066.1, forward strand.
TTAAAAAAATATTAAAGCAGCACTTAAACTATGAAGAGGAAATCCTATTTTGTAAGTGATGATATAACAAGATCATAATTTGGCCACATTGTTGTGTTCTATTTTTACAGCTGAACACACATGCACGATTTTTCTAAGGAAGGATTCATGTGCTCTTCCTTTGATCTCATGGAGGGAAGTTCTGGTCGGATAGTTAAATGTGGCTAGAAGAGTACACGTGTACAGATCGATAACCGTAGTTCACAAATTTGTTTTTACAAATTGTGCCATTGTGGTCTACTCAATCTTTCTGGTCGTTTTCTTGTAGGTGTCCTGATACACAGTTGTAATTTTGACCATGGGCTTTGTGGATGGATCAGGGAAAAAGACAGTGACTTGCACTGGGAACCAGTGAGAGATCCAACAGGTAAAACCAGTTAATCTGTATCAATTTGATCCTGTCTGGGGACCCTGGTTTTAACAACCAAGAATACTGTAACATATCTCTGTTTACCGTCTTTATTCAGTAAAGAAAGATCTCGTCCAGCATTACATATTGCATATTTTTTAAGTGAACTAGTCAGCAATAAACTAGAATTATATTATGGGAAGACAAGTAGTTCATTAAAAGAACTACTACTCTAGTTTCTGTCAAAGAGCTTGGTAAGTAAAACCTTTAGATTCATTCTAACATAGAATTTCCAAGTTATTTGTTGTGCCCCATTCCCAGGCATGAGAGAAATAATATAACACCAGCCCTGGTTGTCATCCCCAGTTGTTTTCTCAACTTTGTCCTTTTTTAAAAAGTTGTGACACATTGCAGAAAGAGACACTGGACGTTTCTGTGAAGTTTTGAATATTTCTCTGGAAAAAAATTTCCACCTAACTTAGATGCTGAAGAAATTAGTTCTAAATTACCACCATTTATTCCACAGGAGAATGTTATTAGAGAGGTAGATTGACATAGTGCCTTGGAAAATTAAGACTTTTAATGTTTCAGTGCTTACAAGATGTTTTGTCATCTTGTTTCAGAAAGCAAAGTTACACGTTGTTCTTGGTTTTTTCCCTCCCCACAGTAATTAAATCTTTTATGGGTGGGGCCAAGTTAATGGGAGGGTAAGGAGTTAAATTTGTTTTCTTCCTTTTATACTCCTGGTTCTAGACTTAAGAATGAAAGATAGAAGACATGAAGAAAAAGTGTGTTTTTTATTTTAAAAGCCTAGTTCTTGAATAGCATAGAGCACAAAACATAGAAAAGTTAACTTGAGGGAAGATATGCTCTGTTAACCAACTGAGCCACCCAGGCGCCCAAGATATGCTCTGTTAAACCAGTTCTTAAACCTCAGTGTGCATACAGATCAGCTAGGAGCCTTGTTAAAATGTAGATTTTGTTGTATGCCTAAATGCTCCTTGGAGATACCTATGGTATTAGTCCTTGTTGCACATTGTGAGTACAGAATTATTAAAAAAAATTAGCCCAAAAATATATTCATTAGATCCCCCTAAGGTGGAAATAGAACAGATTTTTAAAAACGAAAATTTGAGGACACCTGGGTGGCTCAGTCAGTTAAGTGTCTGACTCTGGATTTTGGCTCATTTATGGTCTCGGGGTCCTGGGATTGAGCCCCATGTCGGACTCCCCACTCAGAGGGGAGTCTGCTTGTCTCCCTCTCCCTTTGCCCCTCCCCCCACTCATGCACACACATCCTCTCTGAAATCTAAAAAAAAAAAAATGAAAATTTGAGGTAACCTTTTAAAAATATGAATATTCAGTAAGTTCAAATGGGTTTTTAGTTTCTCTTAGATACAAAATAAATTTTAGTGGCCCCCCCATACACACAGTGAGGTTCCTCTCATTTAAGGTTGACTCTGAGCAGGACATTATTAATGTCACAGATATCTGTGGATAAGAGAGAAACCATTTATTTAATATCTACAGTAGTCCTGACTCATTCATCATCCTGTTGGTTCCGTTTAATCCTCTCACCCACCCTGTGACGCAGGTAATATTGCTTATGTTTCACAAAGGCAATAATGAGGCCCAGAGGTTGTATATATTTCCTAAGGCCACAAAGCTAAAGAATAGACTTCATATCTAGGCCTCCCTGTACTTCGTGTGGCCTCCCCCCTACACTTGTGTGTGTGCACTATCTGCTTAGCAGATCTCAGGCCTGTAGGTTTGACTGACCCCTGACCTGAAGCCATCGGCTACAGGGTGGAGCATCTTTGACAGTCACGTAGGATAGAATAGTGAACGTTGTTTATGGTCCTGATAAATAACTCTTTCAAGTAAGGTACATTGGTGAGAGTTATTCATGCTAAACTCAGAGGATTTCATTATACTTCCATAGAGGCATCCAATGTAGAAAATCCATGTAAAATTCTTGATTTTTTTAAAATTTCTGTATTCTATTGTAGAACCAGTTTTGTATTTTAACACTTTTTACTATTCATCACATACGTAAATGTTTTAAATTTGTGGTGATCCAAATTCCACTTGCCCTCTGCTAGAAAGAAATGATTGGAAATTAGAATGATAGACAAAAAAATGTGAAACAGTCATTTGGCAATGATAGAACAAATTGAAAGGAAGTGGTGGCTGTTTGTGTGACTGGGTAGCTCTTAATGATTGTCTCTGGCCCCTACGGGGGGCCATTCTTTCTCTGCTTTTGTCCCTTCCCCTCTTCCCTTCTGCACATAGCTAGGATGCAAGAGGAGGTTACTCAAATGAGAGGGGTGAAAGCCTTGAGCATTTTAGCGAGTAATTATTAAATCAGTTTGAGTGAAACCTGTGTCATCACTGTCAAAAAGTTGGGTCATTTCCATAGAGGTAGGATATTTTTCCCCAGAATGGCAAATCCACTTTGGTGGGTTCTTTCTAGTCTGAGAAGAACAGAGATAATTGTAGGTCACTTCTAAGAACACGACCTAGATGGAAAGGTATCTCAAAGCCTGTGGGAAAACAAGTAAAGAAACCAGAATGTTCAGCTCGGAAAAGAAATAATGGAGCAAGACTGCTTTTCAAATATTTGACCAACAACATCTACCACAGTTATTCTGGAACCACAAGGGGATGAGAAATCAGATCAGTAGGTAAAAGCTACAGGGAGATCAATTTTGGTTCACTCTCCGCAAGAACTTGCCAATCGTCAGAGCTGTCTAAAAAGAGAACAGGATGACTTGGAAATAGGGAGCTCTCCATTGGTGGAGGCGTTTGGGTGACATGTAGCAAGATGTTGTTTTGAGCATTGGGTAAGTGTTGGATTAGAAAATCTGCTACACCTCCTCTGAGAGCCTCTGGCTCAGAATGGAATGCTCCCAGGTCTTCCCAGAGAGATTGCTGAAGCAGCCAGGCTCTAGCTTGGGAAGCGGATGGGAAGACCAAAGGATGGCAGAGGGGGAAGATGGGGTAGGAGTGCATGGCATATGTCAGGCTGGAATTGCGGAGGAGCTTTTTAGAATATGTTGGGGAATTCTAACCAGGTACCGATGGAAAAATACTAATAAGGCTTATTATGAAAAATGCCTGTTTTTCTTCTAGGAAGTTCAGGGATGTGAGTGTGTATATATCCCATGCTAAGACTAGAGAAGAATATAACCAATTTAATTATTTGTGTATTATCTAATTACCAAGCTTTTTTTTTTCTGTCTAGACTGTACCATTTGTAAAGGAACATAGGTTTGGATTTCCACCATTATGACTGATTTTTAATGTGCATTTCTTATGCAGATATTCTCATGCTAATAAAACTTTGAGAGACACCTGCAAAGTACATTCGTTTGCTAGCTGCTTTCTTGGTGCTCATTAGGTTTTATCCCATTCGGTCTTGAACTTCATTGTGAGATAGTGAAATTAATACTTGCCTCTAAGAGATGGAAGATTGCGCTGCTGACAGATGTGGTGATGCCCTGAAGACACACCCTTCTGTAAATGTCAAGGCTGGACCCCAGGGGGCCTTTTCCTGAAATGCTGATCTCTGGGGATCAGGGTTAAAGGAAACTGACTCAGTTCTGTGTCTGCTAGTGATAGCTACAAGGTATTCACTTTCAAGTATATAGGGACCAAGCCAGCTTGTACATGCAAGTATGTCTATTGCAGCATTAAACATTATTTTGAAATAGACATAAATAGAAAAATCAACAGTGAAAATAAAGGCTTCCGTCCCCAGCCCTGGCTCCTAGTCACCCTCCCCAGATGCATCCAGTTTCTTGGTTATCTTTCCAGAGATATATTTTTCTACACAACAGCCCCCTGCCCTGTACCTTGCTTTTGTCACTTAAAGATTATATCTTAAAGAGTTAATACACACGTGGACTTTGAAGCCAGAAGGCTTGGGCTGAAACCTAGAGCTACCACGCGCTAGCTTTGACCTTGAGCAGGGTATTGAAATGGAGAGAATAGTGTCTATTAAATGTATGTAAAGCATTTAAAGCAGTGCCTGGCCCACAGTTACCATTAAAATAGTATTAGCCATTGTTGTTGGAGCTTGTCCTGCATCAGTGCCTACAGAACAACCTTACTGTTCTTTATGGCTGTTACTCCGTTCCTTTTTAGATGTACCACATTGTGTTTAACCCACCATTCACTGAGGCACATTTCAGCAGAACGGTGCTGTGGTGGATAGCCTTGTACATGTATCATTTCGTATCTGCTTGAATGTAAGATAAATTCCTGGATGTGGAATTGCTAGGTCAAAGGAAATGGGAGTTTTGAATTTGATAGTTTTCTCAACTGACCTTCCTAAGAGTTGTAGCAATTTATGCTCTCACCAGTAATATTTAAGAACCATCCCCAACAGATCTTATTAAACTATTTTTTTATCCTTGCTAAGCTTATAGGTGAAAAGGCATTGCCTTTTAATTTTGATTTTCTCTTATATGAAAAGATGGCCAGCTTTTCACAGTATTTAAGTAATCTTTTTCTTTGATGCCCTTTATTTTGTGTATTTTTATTACTGATTTTTGTTATTGATTTGTACGGTTTATTTAAAAAGGGAATTTAGTCCTTTTCATGTTTTGCAACTATTTTTTTGCTTGTCTCACTGTTTTATGGTACTTTTTTCTTAAAAAGGTGAAAATTTGGGGGGCACTTGTGATGAGCACTGGGTCTTATATGTAAGCGATGAATCACTCAACTCTATTCCTGAAACTAATATTACATTGTATGTTACCTAACTGGAATTTAAATAAAAACTTGAAATTACAAAAGAAAAGTAAAATTAAAAAGTGAAAATTTGGAAACTTCAATAAGAAATTGGCTGAATTATTAATGGCATACTTGGAGCTATGAAAAATGGCTGATATATTTAATGAAAACAAGTTATTACACTGCAAATAATGTGCATATTCATGTGCATTAGTGTTCATGTATTTGCATAGGAGAAGTTCAGAAGTTAAAATGTTAGTAATTATCTCTGGTTTTGGGGATCATGACATACTTAAATTTTCTTTATGCTTTTCTATTTCTTTTTTCCTGCAGTGGACATTACTGTATTACTTCCCCTTAAAAAACAAAAAATTAAGCTCCTTGCATTTGAGAGGTAAATACCAGCAAACCATAATGATCTTAGTTCTACCTGGGCTGGTTTCTCAGCTAGGCCAAAAGATGTAAGAAAAAAAAAAAATCACTGCAAACCTCCCCCTCATTTTTATGACCACACAGTTAACAGGTAAAGTAACGGACATTATGTTGTTCTCTTCGTAAATTGAAATTGTAAAGGCACAAACCAGTACAGAGTTAAAAATAAATACATTTAAATTTTATCACCTAACTTTCTGGCAAGTTTTGGGGTTTTGTTGTTGTTGTTGTTGTTTTGTTTGTAAAAAAATAATGCTCCAAAAACAAAAACCAAAAACTAGATATTATGATGCTTTAAACTGAAACCATGGAAATATTTAATGTAATTTTATATTTAAACCAGTATTTTGGAATCTGAAATAAAATTTTTATTTTATTTAATAGGTAACTTGTTTGGGGTACTAGATCAGTTTTTCCCCTGAGCTACTATTCCACCCACGTACCATTTCCTTCTATTAAAAAGGGAGAGAATTCTTTACGGTAAAACAAAAACCTGGTGCCCACAGAGCAGCCCCATAGAGAAAGAGCAGTTATAGCCTCATCCATCATGATTTACATTTTAGTTTAAATACCTATGCAACAGGACTATTTGGCTCTTATTAGGATGCCTCGGTTTGTTAGGCTGTCTACAGGCCGTGTCTGGCAGAGTGATATTAGTGTACGTTCCACAGGGTTTCAAGGTAATCCTTGTTTTCTTAGAACTTTCAGGTTTAATAACCTGGTTGTAATAACCTTATATCTTAGTCTTAACCCAACCAGGTTGTAATAACCTTATATCTTAGTCTTAACCCAAATACCTGTGATGATTCAAAGCTGACTTATAGGGAGACATTTAAGCCCCATCTAAATGTTTTGGCCCAAAATATTGTTTTGATGAATTTGACGGGGCACAGGGTAGGGAAGGAGGATGAATTCTGTGTGTGTTTTTGGTGGTGAGTCAAGTACATGCTTCAAGGACCTGTTGCCCTGCAGGGCTTTTTGCCATATTCTTAGAACATCTTTTATTCAACAAATGACATCAAAGCCCTACATAGGCTAGGATATAAAATGGGGTGGTTTGGGGGAAAGGTTGGTTCTGACATCAACAAGTTTACGGTCTCCTGGGGGACAGAAACACGTCAACCCATGATTCCAGTCTGAGAGCAGCAAGGGCTGAATAGGGGGTCAGGCTGTTCTGAGCTCAAAACATTACCCTGCCCCTCACTGGCAGAGCGGTATCTTGGGTGCCTTCACCTCTCCCAAGTCTTTGCTTCTGCAGCTGCAGAACAAGCCGAATGAGTGTTCCCTTCAAAGACTAAAGATGCTCCCAGGAGAGAGGCTAATGAGCCTAGCACAGGCGGACTATACACAAATCACCGATTTGGTCCTTTGAATACTCAGAGGGTACTCAGTGGAGAAGTCACTTGAAGAATAGGACACCCCCCAAATGATCGTGTCTTACGCAGAGCAAGCATAAGAAAGGAAGGATGGTGTATCTCTTAACTGAGAAATAAGTAGCATTTCTACCAAAACAGGTACAGGTGTTCAACATTCCAACCACGTATTTCTTAGGGATGATTCAGTGCTGAAACAGTGTTGTTTTTCAGTTGGCTGTAGTAAGACAGCTGGGGGGAATGTCATTTGCACATGGACTGAGTTTCAAAATACTACTTGCAACTTTCCCTCTCTTGAGAAGGGGCAACCCCCACTTCACTGCTGCTTAAGCTACCCCCAATCCCCACTTCTCAGTGACCGTGGTGGTTACTCTAACAATAGGGGAAAGCAAACCCTGCAGCCCTAGGGATCTGAGGACATCGTCAAAGTGACCTGTCCAAAGTGCAAGTTTTCCTTAATGTTTTGTGTACATGTATATGTAATAAAAATTTATATATTAATTATATATAATGTAGATTTGTTTTGATGTAAAAGTGTCTTAAACTGCTTGCCTACAAATAAAATTGATGCTCCAGAAAGATGTAGAGGTTTCCAGAACACCTCTGCATCTTCTTGGGGCTAGGGGTACTCCAGTGTGAGAAACATGGCAAACTGACCTTTCCAAAGGACGCTTCTTGCTTTAGAGATAAAAAAAAAAAAAAAAAAAAGAGAGAGAAGAAAGAACAAACCTATCTAGTGCCCCTTTGATTACCATCTGCTCTACTGCCTGGGGGTTAATTATCCACATAGAAAATTCTCCCTGGCAACTTCGAGTCAACCAGCCAGCCAGTTTGACAACATAATCATACATTGGTGAGGATGGTGAGCTTGTGTCTGCCTGTGTATGTCTGATCATATTCAACAGGAAATGGTCATAGTGTTAGGATCACTCATTGTGTCCTGGGCATAATTCGCACTCTCCATGAGCCAAGTATTTTCTGTAAACACAAAGCACAGAATTTAAGAGAGGCCTAGAAATAAGACCTATTTTTCTCCCCAAATCTGGAATTCTGTACAAATGACTATCCCAGGTTGCAGTTTATTCAAAGTAAACCTGCCATCCATGCTTTTGGTGCTAGACAGGGATGTCAGCACGTACACACGCAGCCCTGCTTTTCCCATTCCAGGTGGACAGTATCTGACAGTGTCGGGAGCCAAAGGCCCAGGGGGAAAAGCTGCTCGCTTGGTGCTACCTCTCGGCCACCTCATGCATTCAGGGGACCTGTGCCTGTCGTTCAGGCACAAGGTGACGGGGCTGCACTCCGGCGCGCTCCAGGTGTTTGTGAGAAAACACAGTGCCCACGGAGCAGCCCTGTGGGGAAGAAATGGTGGCCATGGCTGGAGGCACACACAGATCACCTTGCAAGGGGCTGACGTCAAGAGCGTAAGTAGAACTGCAAAGGGGGCAGAGCCTGGGAAGTTTTCCTTTCATAGGAGAACTCTGGGATCTGAATCTGAAGAAGCCTTGTTCTCTTCATGCATTCAGGCACAAAGGTTTGTGTTTTTCTGGGTATGAGAACTCTGTTCTTTGCCTCTTCCTGTAATCCCTTTTTGCTGCTGCTTATATTCTTCACTGCAACCTATGACCACCACCACTCTCCCCCAGTGCTGGTGAAAAGCCCCTATTTTTAATGGGAAAAAAAATCAGGAATTAAAAAAGAAAAAGGTAACAACTTGAAAGGGTAGAGATGGTGAGCTTAACTGTACCCGCTTTTCCTTTTTCTGCAACGCCTTTACTTTTCAGAGTTACCCTGTTTTGTTTTTGTTTTTTTTTTTTGAAATATTTCTTTAAAGTCTAATTTTGCCTCAGAGATCGTAGTTAAGCAGCCTTGGGTGGAAACCGAGAACAATATGCTTGGGAAGTCCTATTCAGGACAGGATGTGGGAAAGCTTTGATTGAATATATAAATTTTATCTTAAGTAATCAAGTCATAGGTAGCAATAAAATGATCTGTAGCATCCCACCAAAATAATGTATTTGGGAAAGCATATTTATGTTCATATTTATAAAACTTGCTATTAGGAGATCCTGCATCTATGACTATAGGTGTGGTTTCTAGAAACTACGTTAAGAGGGATAGACTCCATTAATACAGCTTTTATCTTAGATTTGTTTCACCCTTTGAAAAAAATATTTGGAATAATAAAGTCATTTCAAATTACAGCATAGAAAGGTTTCTGTTTTTAAAAGAGCAAGGATGCTCTAAAGAAGAAGATAAAAATATAAGAAAGTGTTTATACTTTACATAAGTAACAACATAACAACACTGTGATTGGATTGTGGTGTCCGGTTCAAATCCATTTTAGGCAACAAAGCCAGCTTAACCCAAGCAAATGTCTAGGATAGGCTGCATGATTATGATCTTCCAGATCTTCAGCTCTTATTCCTACATCTTTATATTCCATCTTTTTTTTTTTTTTTTTTTTTTACTTCTAACCTTGGTAATCTTTGGCAAAGTGTCCACTTCATAAGCATTCCTAAATTGAAGTAGTCTGTCGTTCAGAATTGCTTTTTTTAAAGAGTAACTGCTTCTGAGTGATGTGGTCTGATTAATAGTTTACTGATGATTTGAGTTTCTACCAAAAGGCAAGCCTCAGGTGACACTGGTTATGTTCTAGTCTTTCCTTCTGTTGAGTAAGTTCACTATTTGGTTTGGGGGAAAGTTTGCCTTCATTTTGCGAAACGAGTGGGCATTGGGAAGGGGCAGAGGAGGCTTGACTGGTGTGTGCGTTCTCTCCCCAGGTCATCTTCAGAGGTGAAAAAAGGCGTGGCCACACTGGGGAGATTGGATTGGATGATGTGAGCCTGAGAAGAGGCCATTGCTCTGAAGAACGCGAGCAACTTCCGAACTAGCAATGAATTCCCCTGTTGCTCTCTTCTTTTTCCAGTCTTCACCTCCTGTCCTCTCTCCCTCTTATCAGGCCTAGGAGAAGAATGGGTCAGTGGGTCAGGAGAAAGTGGTGGGTGACCCACACCGCGTGGCCTGCTTTTGTGCAATTCCAATGAACAGTGACACCCTCCTTGAAATACAAGGGGCGCCTGTGGGCGCATCCAAGCCAGCTTTGGGTGTTACCTTCCAGGCTACAGATCTTTTAGGAAGGCCTTGGGCACATGTGCCATCCTTCGTCCTGGTTACGAGGTGTTCCTAGTAGCAAATTATGGGAGAAGTTTTCAAAAGAAATGCGTGCAAATGGCCATTCTGTTATCTGTTCAGTGTTGTACCATGAGTAGTATTGACTTTCCCTAAGCTATGTTGTACAATGTGCTTGTGAAATTGGTTTCTCCCCTTCACTTGTTAGCTCTGGCCTGACCTGAACTCTGACTTTTACTGCCATTCACTTTATAAAAGAAGGGTGTGTAACATATCAAGATGCATTTATTCTCATTATCTGTATTTTTCTTTTAAAGACAATTATGTAGGGTGAGCACGTAATCCCTCGTTAGTAGTGTGTTTTGTGTAAATGTGCTATTGATATTAAGTAGTTATGTGTTCCTAATATTTACAGACTCTAGTTGCAAGGGAAAAGGCAGCTTGGGATCTCTTGAATTAAAAACTACCCAGTGAAATGTCATCCAGTGCCATGACTTTATTTTGGCAGCAATAGAAAATCGGAAGAGATGTCAGGTGTGGTAGTGGAAGGATGAAGTTTTTCACGGCCTTGAGTCTGATCACTGTAAAGGATAGTGAACCATTCAGGTAGACAGGAAGCTGCAGTTACCATATAAAACCCTCACCGTTTCAGGTTATACTTTAAAACCAACAGTTTTTACAGTAACATGGCTCTCTCTGGTAATCCTTAAAAAGCTCTGTAAAAGCTCTGGTTGTTTCAGAGAAAAGATTTTGTTTCTGGAAGGGCGAGGGGAAGCATGGGGGAAGGTCTGTTGAAACAGATTTTTCATACTAATTTTTAAGTCCAGATATACATTTAGGCAGGTCTAGCTCATAACTGTGTGCTGTCTTGTCAGAACGGGATTGGAAACAAGTCCTGTGCTTGGAGGCATTTTGTTGGATTCACACACACGTCAGAGCAAGAGGACAAGATTGGAATCCTAGGATCTAGGAACCCCTAACTATATTTCCTCCCTGGATATTTTACCTTCATATTAAAAAAATACACGACTTTTATAAGGCAACTTACTCCTGAGGCTTTTCTTCATTTCTGATTAATCAAAATATTTTCGGCTGTTTTTGCCAGGAATCACAAAGATGATTAAAGGGTTGGAAAAAAAGCTCTATGATGAAAAAGTAAAGGAACTGGGATTATCCAGCATGGCGAAGAGAAGACTGAGGGGCCAACCATTGCTGGTTTTCCAGTGTATGGATGGTACGGAGAGGATGGTGACCAGCTCTTCTCTGTATGTGCTAAGAATAGAACAAGAGGAAACAGGCTTAGACTGGAGTGCGAGGGGGCATTTCCTGGCAGGGACAATTGTTAAATTAGAATCCTTCGTTTAAGAAAAAAAGTGAATCTCCCTCTCCCTCTTCTCTCTCTTTTTGAGGCTTTTAAAAAATTAGATGAAAATCTGTCTATTTAAGATCCTTAAAGATGTTCTTATGTCAAGGTAGAGTAACAGAATCTTCTGAAAAATGTTTTGATCCTATTACTATGTAACGAAAATCTTCAGAACAGAGTCATTTGGACGAGGCCAGGGTCTTATTTAGGCATTTACCTCTTGGCCCCTAATGGAGGAGAATCAAAAGGGGAAAAGCCCACCAAGTGCAGAGCTCACTAAAAGACCTCTCTATGGCAAACCTAGCAGGATTAAAACAGGAAGAAAAAAAAAAGACAAACTCATATTTTTAAAAGAATATGATGGACGTGTATTTTAATATCTTAATATCCTAATGTGGTAGGGTTCTTTTTTTTTTTTCTTGGTAAAGGTGTAACCTTTTACTTGCTCAGTGGATGATATTTTAGGTTTTAAAAGAGACCATAGTAAGGAACAGAGGTTAGAGAGTTTTTTTATCTGGTGCATTCTCTCTACGATGTGTGTGACAACTTAACTTGGCCACTAAGAAAGAGTTCCCTGCTCAACACCACTGTCCGGATTGTTGCTTCGCCAAACCACTGTAATTCACTTTTCTTTTATCAATTGGAATCTCCCAAGTTCCACAAAATGGTAACTTTTTTTTTTTTTTCAAAAATAGTTACAACAGAATATCTTTTGTCATTTAACTTGGTGGAGGCAGGACTGGAGCAGGGTGTAAAGCAGTGAGCCTTCGAGTAAGGGCCAGGCAGTAGGGCTTTAGATCCATTTTTAGTGATTCATTTCCTTTGTGGTCCTATAACTGCACAACTGAAGAGGAAAGGGGGAAATAATTGAAAATGTCACTTTTAGGTGCCAATACTACATTGCACTAAACTGACAGAAGTTATCCAAAGTACTGTATAACATTTTGTTTATTATTTAATGTTTTCTAAAGTGAAAATGTTAGTGGTTTTCCAAACAGCCAAATAAAAATAATTCTTTGTAAATAAAAGCACTGTTAATGTTGCCTGTTGCCTATTAGTGTTTTCAGTTTTGTTTTGTTTTTGATTGGGAGAATATTGGAGTAGTTTGAATATTGTAGAACCGCCTTTTACTTCTTGGGAGACTGGGAACAAAACTGTTGCCCACAACAGGATGCTTTCTAGGCTATGAAATAGGGGAGACCCTTTTATCCTTTCCCTGCCCAGGAAAAGAGATCAGAGGATCACTGTAGCAATGTGTCATACCTTGGCAAATTGCTTTGTTTTCTTGTATCTCACTTAGTTGTAGACATTAGCCTCAAGTCCTTTCATGGGAAGGCAGGATAAGCTAGAATATATGAATATATATGAATTCTAAGTGAAAAGTCTTTTACTAGTGTTGGTTTTGTTAACTTACAGTAGTTTATCTTATCCTAATAGCCTTTCCTGATGGAGAAAACTATAAGGAAATGAACCTAGTGAAATCATGCAGGATGTTTATAGCAGCATTATCTACAATAGTCAAGTTATAGAAAGAGCCCAAATGTTCATCAACTGAGGAATAAAGAAGATGTGGTATATATATATATATATATATGTGTATATATACACAATGGAATATTAGTCAGCCATCAGAAAAGAATGAAATCTTGCCATTTGCAATGACGTGGATGGAGCTAGAGGGTATTACGCTAAGTGAAACAACTCAGAGAAAGACAAAGGCCTTATGATTACACTCATATGTGGAATTTAAGAAACAATCATGGGGAGGAAGAAAGAGGATAACTCAAAAACAGACCCTTAACTATAGAGAATAAGCTGATGGTTAGAGGGGAGATGGGTGGGGGGATGGGTGAAATAGGTGATGGGGATTAGGAGGGCACTTGCTGTGATGAGCACCAGGTGTTATATATGTATTGAATCACCAAATTTTACACCTGAAACTAACATTACAGTGTACGTTAACTGGAATTTAAATAAAAACAAAATAAAAACAAAAGATCCAGCCTTAGAATGCTGCCAAATGGTAGGAGACCTGCTGGAACTTTCCACTGGTCAGAGGGGCTGGTGAGGGCCATGGCTTACATTCCCCATCCACCTCGATAGCATGGATGAAAGCGGTCCAGGTGCCCAAGCCAGCTTCCCGTGTCAGAAGCCCTGGACCCCTAGCCCACAACAGCACCAGCAGCTCCACACTGAGGCAGCCCCAGCACAGCACAGCACAGCACACAATGGGACACCCCTGGTCAGCATTCACTACAGCCCCAGCTGTCTCACCAAAGTAACAGGTAAAATGCAGCCCAGAACACTCCAGGTCTATACCACTGCAGCCCCAGACAACTTGCTAGGGTGCCCCATGCATGGAGCACCTCAAGACCCCATGGTCCACACTTCATCTCAGCTCCAGCTGCCCTGTGAGGGAGCTCTCTCTGCAGAAGGCCTCAGGACACACTGGCTTGCACCCACTTCAGCTTCAGCTATCCTGCCAGCATGCTCTCTGTGTGGAGAGCCCTAAGACCTCCCCCAGCCCACGTCCACTTCAGCTCCAGCCATCCCACTAGGGACCTCCCAGCCCAAGCCAGCCAAACTTACCAAACGCACAGTTTACACAGGGGATAACCATACAAAAACCAATCCTTCAAGTTTAGAAGTAGCTGTTATGCTTAATTTATAGAAATAAACACAGAAAGTCAAGCAAAATGTGGAGACAGAGGAATATGGTCCAAATGAAAAAAATAAGACAACCCCCCCCCACACACACATATAAAAGTAAATGAAATGGAGATAAGCTATATTCCAGAGAAAGAGTTTAAAGTAATGATCATAAAGATGCTCACTGGACTGGAGAGAAGAGTGGAAGAACTCAGAATTTCAACAAAGATATAAAATGTAAAAAAGAACTAATCAGAACTGAATACAATAATTGAATGAAAAATACACTAGAGGGAATCAACAGTAGATTAGCAAATGCAGAACAGTGTTCTGGAAGACAGGGTAATGGAAAGCACCCAGGCTGAACAGCAAAAAGTAAAAAGAATTTTTAAAATAAGGTTAGGTTAAGGGATCTCCTGGACAACATCAAGTGAACAAACATTTGCATTAGAGGGGTCCCAGAAGAAGAGGCAGAAGAGAAGGGCCAGAAAACTTTTTTTTTTTAAGATTTATTTATTTGAGAGAGAGAGAATGAGAGATAGAGAGCACGAGAGGGAAGAGGGTCAGAGGGAGAAGCAGACTCCCTGCTGAGCAGGGAGCCCGATGTGGGACTCGATCCCGGGACTCTAGGATCATGACCTGAGCTGAAGGCAGTCGCTTAACCAACTGAGCCACCCAGGCACCCGGAGAAGGGCCAGAAAACTTATTTGAAGAAATAACAGCTGAAAATTTCCCTAATCTAGGGAAGGAAATGGACATCCAGCTTCAGGAAGCACAGAGTTCCAAACAAGATGAACCTAAGGAGGTCCATACCACAATACATAATAATTAAAACATCCAAGATAATAGAAATAATTTTAGAAGTCGCAAGAGAGAAGCAAAAACTGACATGAGGGAAACCCTGTAAGGCTGTTCTTTTTCAGCAGAAACTTTGTAGGGCAAAAGGGGGTGGCATGATATATTCAAGCACTGAGAGGAAAAAACCTACAACCAAGAATACTCTACCCAGCAAGATTATCATACAAAATTGAAGAAGAGACAGTTTCCCAGAAAAATAAAAGTTAAAGGAGTTCATTACCACTAAGCTGACCCCTTATAAGAAATAAAGGGACATCTTTAAGTGGAAAAGGCCATAATTAGATGTAAGAAAATTATGAATAAAAAGATATAAAATATGACAACACATATAAAACATGGAGGAGGGAGTAAAAAAGAATGTTTTTTAGAATGTGTTTGAACTTAAGTGACCATCAATTTAATATAGACTGCAAGATACTTAGGATGCTATATATGGACCTCATGGTAACCACAAACCCAACACCTATAATAGATACACAAGACAGAAAGAAAGCCAAGCATAACACTACAGAAACTCAATCACAAGGAAAGAACAAAAGAAAAAAGGAACAGAGGAGAACTATAAAAACAACCAGAAAACAATTAACAAAGTGGCAATAACACCTATAAATAATTACTTTAAATGTAAATGGTCTAAATATGCCAATAAAAAGACATGGGGTGGCAGATAGGTGCACCCCTATTTTTATCCCAGCATTATTTATAGTAGTAAAGATATGGAAGCAGCCCAAGTGTCCATGGATAGATGAAAGGATAAAAAGGAATAGATTCACATACACACATACATATAATGGAATATTACTGAGCTATAATGGGGTCTTGCAATTTAAAACAACATGAATGAACCTAAAGGGTATTATTAAAAAACAAATGCATAAACAAACAGAAAGCCGAATCAGACCCATAAATACAGAGAAGTGATGGTTGCCAGAGGAAAGGCAAGAATGAGCAAAGTGGGTGAAGGGGAGTGGGAGACACAGACTTCCAGTTACGGAATGAATAAATCATGAGGGTAAAAGGTACAGCATAGTACTATATTCCAGCATAGGGAATATAGTCAATGGTATTGTAATAGTGTTGTATGGTGACAGATGGTAGGTACACTTGTGATGAGCATAGCATAACATACAGAATTGTCAAAATCACTGGTGTACACCTGAAACTAATATCACATTGTGTTTCACTATACTATAAAAAAATTAAAAAAAAATTGTTCTCCTGCAGAATTATAAAAAATATGCTCAATGGCTTCTTTCTTTCTAATAGAGAACACTTATCAGCTGGGAAACTCAAATTTTGGATAAATACATACTTTAAGCAAAAGGTAAAGGAAAACTAGTTTCCTTATCTCAGACATGTTTCCTTATTTCAGAGCTGCTCCCTAATGATCCTTAGGAGATCCAAGAAAACTCAGGTTTTCTGAGTATGTTAACTAAGAAGATAACCCTCTTCTGAAACCTACTTGAGGTTTGGGGTTGGAGGAAGCAGATATGTATGAGATTCCAGGGTCCAGTTCACTGATTTACTTGACAGATTTTGTAGCACTTACTATGTGCATGACTCTGGTGTACAACAGTAAGCAGACTCCCCTTTGTGGGGTTGCAATCTAGAAAGGAAGATGGACATTTATCAAGTCATATAAAATAAATGCAAAACTACCATTCTGAAAAATAGTATGTGGTACCTTGAAGGCTCTGAAAGCATGGTGGATTCCAGGACTTTGGGCCTACCACTTTTCAAACTCTGATGAGCATGGGAATCACCTGAAGGTCTTGATTCTGATTCAGTGTATCTGGAGTGGGACTTGAGATTCTATATTTCTAACCAGCTCCCAGGTGTTGCCCACCAAGTTCTGGGGCCCACTTTGAATAAGAAGGGCTTAATGCTAATACACAGAGGAGCATGGGGCCTCTAAGCTCTGTCAACATTCACTGTTAGAAGGACAAAGTTTCCATGGTTGCAAGATCTACATTCACAAAAATTTACTAAATTCCAGTGCATTTTTTCTTTCAAAAAATGTTTGGGTCTCAACAAATAGAGAATATCAATAAGTAGACAAATATTTTAAAAGAACAGAAATTCTGAATATAATAAGTACTATTACTAAAATGAAAAATTCACTAAGATATTCAACGGCAGATCTGAGCTTGTAGGAGAAAGAATCCGTCAACTTGGAAAAGGGTCAGTTGTGATCATCCAGTCTGAGGAACAGAAGGACAAAGCTTCAATAAGGATAAAACAACTAGACTTAAGATCAACAAGGAACTAGAAGACTTGAAAAATTCTATAAACCAACCAGACCTAACATGCATTTGTAGAACACTCTGCCCAATAACAAACACACTGGGCACAGACATTTTTCTCAAGTGCACAGAGATGTTGGCAAACCATAAGTTGGGCCATAAAACAATATTAATAAATGTAAAAATATTGAAATTACACAAAATATGTTATTCAACCACAATGGAATGAAATTAGAGATCAGTAACAGAGGGAAATTTGGGACATTTACAAATATATGGAAATTAAACAATATGCTCATAATCAATGGCTGAAAGAAGAAACCATGGAAAAATTAGAATTTTGAGATTGATAAAAATGAGAAGTCAACATGTCCAAACTTAAGGGATACCGCTAAAGCATTGCATATAGGGACATTTCTATTTGTAAATGCCTATATTAAAAAGGAAAAAAGATGTCAAATCAATAATGTAAACTTCAACCTTATAAAATTATAAAAAGAGCAAATTAAATCACAATAAACAGAAGGAAATAAAGATTTGAGAACAAAAATGAACAGAAAAATAGAAAATCAATGAGACTAAAAGTTGGTTCTTTGATGAGATGAACAAAATTTATGAATATTTAGCTAGGCTGAACAAGAAAAAAAGACTTAAATTAATAAAATCAAAGTGAAAGAGGGGACATATCACTGACCTTACAGAAATATAAAGGATTAGAAGAGAATACTCTGAACTATTTTATACCAACAAATAATATAACCTAGATCATATGGACAGAGTCTTAGACACAAACTACTGAAACTGAATCAAAAAGGAATAGAAAACCTGAATATACCAATTGCAAGTAAATAGATTGAATAATCAACAATTTTCCACAATAGAAAGCCAATGCCCAAATTAGCTTCATTTGTGAAGGTTACCAAATGTTTAAGAAGAATTAACATCAAGTAATTATAAACTCTTTAAATAAATGGAAAGGGAAACACTCTTCAACTCATTCTGTAAGACCAGTAAATAGAATGGTTTGGAGATTATTGACATCTTAACAATATTAAGTCTTCCCTTTCATGAACATGGGACACAGCAAAGGCAGTGCTCAGAGGGACTTACTGCAGTAAACACCAGTAAATACTAGAAGAGACTATCTCAAATCAATTTACATGAAGAAACTAAATTTACCTAAAGAAACTAGAAAAGCAAGTGCAATTTAAATGCAAAGCTAGCATAAGGAAAATAAAGATTCAAGCAAAGATAAATAAAATACAAAGTAAAAACAATACACAGAATCAACAAAACAAAACATTTTTTTGAAAGAAAAAAATCAACAAAATTTAAGAACGGTTAGCTAGAGTAAAACAAAAAAAAAAAAAGAGAGAGAGAGAGAGAAGACACAAATAACTAAAATCAGGAATGAAAGTGGAACATTATACCAACCTTACAGAAATAAAGAGAATAAGAGAATACTATAAACAATTGTATGCCAACAAATTAGATAACCAGATGAAATGGACCCATTTCTACAAACAAATTACCAAAAAGAACTCAAGAGAAGAAAGAAAATCTCAACAGACTTATGACAAGTAAAGAGACTGAAGCAGTAATCAAAACCTGCTGGCAAAGAAAAGTCCAGGATCAAATGTCTTCACTGGTGAATTCTACCCAAATTTAAAGAATTGACATGAAATCTTCTCAAACTCTTCCAAGAAATAGAAATGAGGGAACACTTCTTAACTCATTCTATGAGACCAATAGTGTTCTGATACCAAAACTAGATAAAGACATCTTAAGAAAATATAGACCAATATCCCTTATAAATATAGGTGAAAATATCTTCAACAAAATACTAGTAAATCATATCCAATAGCACATTAAAAAGATTATACATCATGATGGATTTATGCCAGGAATGCAAAGGTGGTTTAAAACAAGAAAATCAATCATTCAACACTTTACTGGATATTCTAGCTAAATCAATTAGACAAGAAATAAAAAGTATTGAAAAAGAAGTAAAACTATCTGTATTTGCAGAGGACATGATCCTCTGTGTAGAAAACCCCATGAATCTACAGAAAAGCTACTAAAGCTGGTAAACAAATCAGCAAAGTTGCAGGCCACAAGATTAACTCTGAAAACTCAGTTGATTTTTTAATGCATCAGCAATGAACAATATGAAAAGAAAATTTAAAAAAAAACCAATTTCATGTATAATAGCATCCAAAAGAATAAAATAACTAAGAATAAATTTAACCAAGGAGGTAAAAGTCTTGTATACTGGAAAGTAGAAAACATTGCTGAACGAAAAGAAGACCTAAATAAATAGAAAGGCATCCTATGTTTATGGATTAAAGGTGTGATATTTTTAAGATGGCAGTACTATCAAAAGTGATCTCCATATTCAGTACAATCCCATCACAATTCCAGTGACTTTTTTTGGAGAAATTGGAACACCAATGCTGAAACTGATATAAAACTTAAAGGAACCCTGAACAGGCAAAATGATCCTGAATATGAAAACAAAGTGGGAAGATTCACACTTCCCATTTTTAAAACTTACTACAAAGCTACAGTAATCAAAACTGTGTGATACTGGCATAAGGACAGACATATGGACTGATGGAACAAAACTGAGAGTCCAGAAGTAAACCCATAGCTATGGTCAACTGCTTTTTGACCAGGGTTCTAAGACTGTTCAATGGGGAAAGAATAGTCTTTTCAATAAATGGTGTTAGGACAACTGGATATCCACATGCAAAAGAATGAAATTGGATTCATACCTCACACCATTATAAAAATTAACTAAAACATGATCAATGACCTAAATGTGAGAGCTAAAACCATAAAACTCAGAGAAGAAAATATACAGGTAAATTTTCATGATCTTCATATGTGGCAATATATTCTTAGCTATGACACCAAAAGCATGAGTAATAAAAGAAAAAATAGATTAAATGGACTTCATGAATATTAAAACATTCTGTACATTAATGACATAATCAAGAGTGAAAAGACAACTCATAGAATGAAAAAAATATTTTCATTCATTGTTTGAATATATTCATTTCATTGTTTATAAGGGTCTAATATCCAGAATATGTAAAGAACTTTTATAACTCACCAAGACAACCCAATTAAAAAATGGGTAATGGATTTGAATAGACATTTCTAAAAAAAAATCTATATGAATATCAATAAGCACATAAAAAAATGCTCAGCATAATTAGTCTTTTGGTATTCTGAGACTTAATTTCCAATGTGTGTGGGGGGGTCGGGGGGAAGGTGTTCCCCACACCAACAAACAATTCTAGGAGACCAGCAGGGTGTCCAAGAATTCAACTTCATTCTGACACTATCTACCCAGAGAAAACTTCATATTCCACAGGTTAAGTGTTCAGTCCTACAAGACTGCCCTCCCAACCTCACATCAGACACAAGTTGCAAGCCCAGGCTGTTATCTGTGCTTCTGACCAACTGGCTATAAATCAGAGGTTCTCACAACCCACTCCTGGGTTTGATTAATTTGCTAGAGCAGCTCACAGAACTCAAAGAAAGATTTTACTTACTAGTTCACCAGTTCATTATAAAAGGATGTAACTCAAAAACAACTAGATGGAAGAAATGCATAGAGAAGGTGTGGAGAAAGGATATGGAGCTTCTTTGCCCTCCCTCTCCAGGCTTGCCACCCTCCCAACACCTCCATGTGGTCACCTACCTGGAAGCTCTCTAAATTCAGTCCTTTCGGGTTTTTAAAAAGGCTTCATTACATGGGCTGCTTAATTAAATCATTGGCCATTGGTGATTGTTTCAACCTACAGCCCCTCTCCCCTTCCTGTAGATGGGGGGAGTGAGTCCTAAGGAACATTCCAACCCTCTAATTACACTGTGGGTTCTCCTGGCAACCAGCCCCTATCCTCAGATGTGATCCAAAAGTCATCTCATTAACATAACAAAAGACACCTTTTTATCACTCTCATTACTTAATTTTCAAGTGTTTTAGGAGCTCTGTGCCAGAAAGACTGAAGACCAAATATCTGTTTATTATAAATCACAGATGTGTTAAATTATCTAAAGCAGTGGTTCCCAACTGGGGGCAATTTTGACCCTTGGGGGATATTTAGGTAGTGTCTAGAAATCTATTTGTCACAAGTTGGGGGTGCTACTTGCATGTAGTGGATGGAGGCCACATATGTTGTTAAACATCCTATAAAGCATAAGACAGCACAACACCATACAACAAAGAATTATCTGGCTTAAAATATCAACTGTGCACGGTCGCAAATACCTGATCTAAATCAATAATTCTAAAACGATGATTTCCAAACCGCAGTCCCCACGGACCTAGCAGTATCAGTACTGGGATCATATTAGAATCACAGATTCTCAGGCTCCATCTCTGGACTACAGAATCAGGAGCTCTGAGCTGGAGCCCAACGATCTGTGTTATAACAAGCTCGCCAGGTGATTCCGGTAAGTGTCGGCTTGAGATTAAACTCTTACTCTTTCTATTTCCCACTCCCTAGAAAGAGTGATTTACAGGAGACCAATCCTCCAGTGCCTTACTACCACTACCATCTCACTCCTTAACTCTGAGCTTTAACATCACTGTTCTACAAAAATGGCTTTTTCAGAGGCTGCTCATCATTGTGTATATTCCATCATTCAATCCACGCATATCATTACACCAGGAAGCACTTGGCAATTGTTAACCGCAGCACCCATTTCCTTGAAATCATCTCCCTTGGCTTCCATGAGCCACACTCCCATATTTGCAACCTATTACTGAAAAAATCCAAGGAGCCCCAAATTTACTAAGTCCAACTGTGTTAATTATAGTTCATTATTAATCCTCCCCAAACCTGCTGCCCAGTGCTAATCACTTATTCTCTAGATGAAAGCGATATCTTATCAAGGCCATTATTTGCCACGTTCTTAAAATTTATTTTTATGTATCTACATCATTGGCAAATTTTAATAGTTCTACCTCTGAAATAGTTCTTCTGCCTCCATCCCTCACCAATCAAAAATGTAAAATTTGGGGGGACCCCGCCCTCGGTGCACGGTGCAGCCTCCCAGAGGCTCGCTAGGAGTAGGTGAGCGTGACTGGCTTTGAGGAGTTCAGCCGGGCTGTGGAGCAGAGACCATTTCCACTTCCTTTACAGGGTCCATGGACACTGGAAGGAAGGGCTGGTGCCTGGACTGTGTGCAGGCTGAACCAGTTGTAATGAGAGGGGCTGAAGCAGGTTAGTGAAGGAAGTGTGTACATTTACTGCCAAGTAGGAGAAAAACCTTACTGGAAAGATTCAAATAATGACTTCAGAAAAAAACTTGAAAGTCACTGCATTGCCTACACCACTTAACTATGAAACACCTAGAAAACTGGTAGAATCTGAATGTCTTCAGACCAACCTCCTGGAGATGTTGTTCTCTGAGGATTAAGACTTGAGGACGGCAACTGTGTCTTAAACCCTGATTGGATGCAGTATAAAAGCAACTGCATAGTTGTTTGAATTCAGGTTAGCAACCAATAAGTAAAAAAAAATGGTATATGCCTAAATAAAGTGCTATTAAAATGTCCATGAACTTTCAAAAAAAATGCAAACTTTGAGGGATGACCTTTTTTTTTATGTGAAGTTAAGAGAGAGTGATGATTTAATTCACCATGCATTTTAAATGACCGGTCAATAGTACTCTCATGAAGGCATTTTGTCTCTCGGGTCGGCAAGAGCCACAAATGCAGAGCAGAAACTTATCCCCTATCTTTTTGCGTCATATGTACCTTGGTAAGCTCATTTAAAGCTGTTATCAAGTAGTGTAATTAAAACAAAACAACTAAACATACCTTGGTTCCTGAAGGGTTGAACTCACCATCCGAGTAATCTGAACATTGGCGGAAAGCGGGAAGTTTAAGATATTTAGGAATAAATAGGGAACAGCCTTTCTTGTTCCTTTTTAGTACAAATCAAATGAGATGGGCTTTTCAGCCTTGTTACTCAAAGTATAGTCAGCAGACCAGCTGCAAAAGCTTCACCTGTGTGCTTTCAGAAACAGAATCATGAGCCCACCCCAAACCTAATGAAGCAAAATCCATGTGTAACAAGAGTCCCTGAGTGGTTTGTATGTGCATTAAGTGTTTTGAAGCATGACTTGAGAGAAGCTTTTTTGTAGAGCTTAGCTTTCCCCCACATGCAACACCCTGGAAACCTATCTACCCAGCTTTACCACGCTTTAGAGCCGTGGGTTCTCAAAGTGTGGTCCGGGAACCAGCAGCTTCAGCATCACCAGGGAACTTGTTAGAAAGCAGATTCCCAGGCCCGTTCCGGAACTACTGAATCAAATGCTGGAGGGGGGGGGCCCCGCAGTCTGGGTTTTGATGGGCCCACAGCGATTCAGATGCCGAACCACCCCTTTAGAGATGGCCGTCGTGGCTGAGAGCAAAGCACAGAGGCTCCCTGCCTTCTCTAAAGGTCCACTGAGTACCTGCAACACCAGCACTGCTGCGGGCACCATCAAATCCCTAAAAAGGTTCAACATGGTTTTAGGGCTGATTCCTAATTAAGAGAAACTGAGTGGGTGTTATTCCGTTGGTATGGTGAATACTAATATTTGGGATTACATAGAAACTGTACAGTTTATAAAGCGTTTTCCGTGGTGTTTACCTCAATCCTAGTTGCAACCCAAGGATATAGATATCATTACCTCCTGCAAGAGAGGAGGAAGCGGAGCTTGAGAAAGATTAAGTGACTTTTTTAGGGCATGTTAAGGGGCAGGGCCAGTCTTTGAACAGAAAAGCCCCATTGTAAAGAGATCTTCTACCAACTGTTTGAAAAGTTGAATGAAGTTTCACGTGCTGCTGAAAACTCCAAGATGTCCTTTACCTTTTGGGGAACCAATTTCAGGTTAATGAAGGAGGACTCATAAAAAATAAGATTCACAACTTCCTTTCTAACGGTTCAGCAACCGCAAATATATGAATACATAAAGAAAGCAAATGAGGCCAAATGTTGACATCTGGTGCATCTAGGTGAAGGATTTATGAGTTTTTATTGCACAATTTCTGCAATTTTTCTTAAAAAAATAAAATCCTCAGGGCTGCCAACATTTGTGTGGTCCAGCAGGTGGACACTATTCTTCTTACCTATCCTTGAATACGTTTTCAGGACTTCTGTCAATAGCTTCTAAGTATAAAAGAACTTATCTCTGCATAGGGTAGGAAGCACGGAATGAACATACGAAGAACAAGCAACACGCGTTTACGTTTTCTTCCCTTTTACAGTGAAACTTATTCTTTTATGCTAATATTCTTTACTGGGGTCAATAATTTACCGTCAAAGGGCAATTCTGGGTTGCAATTTTTATTAATATGGTTGTGTCCTGTCTAACCCCAGGCAGAAGACCAGTTTCACACAGGATCGTCCTGGGGATTTTCAGAGAATCTGGCTTTCAATGTGCTGCTTGGCCCCTGGTGCTGTAATTCTCAAGCATTGTAGCCAGTGACTACATTTGGCTACATCGCCGATATTTCAGAGACGTTCTTCTCCTTCCATACCACTTGGCTCATGTTTCACAGCTAGTGTTTCTGAAAGCTTTTTTGATTAAATACTGGCTTGGGGAAAAAAATAATAACTAGAAAGACATTGTTGAGACAACTAGGAGAATTTATTTTTTTTAAGATTTTTATCTATTTATCCGAGAGAGAGAGAGAGGGAGTGCACACAAGCTGGGAGAAGAGCAGAGGGGGAAGGAGAGGGGCAAGCACAGTCCCCGCTGAGGGCAGAGCCCACACAGGGTTCAATCCTAGCATCCTGAGATCATGCCTGAGCTAAAACCAAGAGTCTGGGGCTCAACCGACTGAGCCACCCAGGAGCCCCAGAATTGATTTAGATAATCAATGTCCAAATGAGTGATTACACCTCCACGTGCCCTGAACCCACTCAGAAGGAGCCATCCTGCCGCATAGCTTGGGTTCTCTTGACCCAAGGAGATGAGGATAAGAGCTAACAACTGTAGGTTGTTGACAGTTGCCCCATACTTTGGCATTTGCTATCCCACTTGGCCTCTTAATAGATGATTCCCTCATTCGACAGCAGCACTTGAGCATAGGTAGTATTACTTTATAAACAGGAAATCTGAGGGTCACTGAGGAGCCAAATTTCCGAAAGTCACTTGGATAACAGGTACCAGTGCCACAACAACCGCAGGGCTGAACTTTCAAATTCTCTTCTCTCCTGCAGGGCCAGACAGCAAGTCACAGAGGTGCTGCCGTCCATCGTCCAGCCCCGGGGGTGGCGGGCAAGAAGAGGCTTCCAGGTCTGAACACCCACTTAGTGGCACCCAGAGAACTCACTGAACATTTCTGAGGATGCCAAATATCATACCTGCTGATTGTGGAATATTGAGAAAATTCCAAAAGAGGGGGCAAAGCAAGGAAGGAGGAGGAGAGAGAGAGAAGAAAGGAAGACTCCTATCTCAACCTGGAAATAGCCATTGCTGCTACTTTGGTGTACATCCTCTCGGACTTCTCGTTGTATTTGCACCTTTGCTATCCAAACCTACAGGTAAAGGCTTATAACTGACATCACTTAATGAATAGCTTTCGCTGAAGTTGAACGCACTCCCACTATCTTCTTCATGGTATTCTATTGAAGGGATAAACCACAAACACTGAGTTGTTTCTCCAGGACTTTGGACTGCCTCTGTAGACGGGCCCTCTAGGGACTCCAGAAGCCTAATTAGGCTACAGGAAATGATTCACCATCGTTTGTAATTGCTGGCCTCTTTCCTTTCTTTCACTTGCTCCACTGAACCATGGAAACATTCCCTGGAGGCCTGCGGTATAATAATGCACGAGGTGGGGTTCTCAGAAAAGCCAGACCTGAGTAGTTGGTAGTCCTTCAGGAATACAGAGAGGGAAGCCCAGACCCAATAGGGATCTTTCTTTCTTGATCCCAAACCAGCAACAAAGTTTGCTGCTCCCTCCCAGTTGTTCCAGGGGCTACCTGAAGGGGAATTAGCAGGGGGCGTTAATGGAAGTCATAGATTTGGGGGACTCAGTTCATCTCAGACTCCAGTTCATTTTTTCTAAGTTTTTGGGAAAGTATTACCATAATGAGGCTAAAGGAGACATTCAGATGCCATTGTGGGTAACTCAGCTTTATTCTGGAAGCTTACCACAGAAGGCAAAATGCCTATAAGCCATATGGGAGGTGGAAAATCAGGTAAATTTGTTGCCAGACCAATGTCAATATTGAAAAAAGTACTTGTGATTGTATATCTAAATAACTGTGTGCAGCCCTTCTGATACACAAAGTACAGTATATTATTTTCTACTTCGGGTTTGCTTTAAAAGGACGTTTTATTCCAACCTCTCCTTAAAGCTGCTAAATGTTAGTGAAAATTATGTTGCTTAGAATTAAATGCTGAGAGAATTCTTCATAAAATACCAAAAATGTCCAGGGACTTCTGGTAATATGTGAAAACAAAATAAGTAAAACAAACACAAAAACACCTTGCCTTACTCTGCTTGGAAAGCTGTGGCTTTTTAGCCTGGATGGTGTTCATTGAATAAAAGAGGGTTTTTCTTTTGTTCTTTTTTTTTAATTTTTAATTTTTAATTTATTTGAGAGAGAGAATGAGAGAGAGAGAGCACACATGAGAGGCGGGGAGGGTCAGAGGGAGAAGCAGACTCCCCGCTGAGCAGGGAGTCTGATGTGGGACTGGATCCCGGGACTCCAGGATCATGACCTGAGCCGAAGGCAGTCGCTCAACCAACTGAGCCACCCAGGCGCCCAAGAGGGTTTTTCAACAGAGGTTAAAATCATTTGGGAGGAGGTTCAGTCCGTTCCTGAAGGCTACTTGAGTGAGCAGTCCTTGTGTACCCTTGGACATGTGGGATAGCTCCGTTCCCCTGGCCCGGCCCTTGGCTTCCAAGCACAGGGTCCACCCCCCTCCAACCCCCACCCCCAGATCACTCTTCCATCCCAGTGGATTCTTCCTTAGCAGATTCAACTTTAAGCTCCTTCTCTACTTCCCACTCAGGCTGTCCTTCCCGGTCAGTTCAAGCTAACATGAAACACGGAGACCTATTAGCCATCCTAGAGGGGGAGATTGTACTTTGGTACAGTCGGTTATGTGCCTCTTGCAAAGACCTAGCAGTACTCACCCCAACCTTTAGCACTGCTTCTGACTCCGGGCGATCCGGGTCAGTTCCCTCCACTTTCCCTCCCATTACATCCATCTTGATCTTCTCCAAGCAGAATA
Organism: Callorhinus ursinus; assembly: GCF_003265705.2. Lineage (NCBI taxonomy): Eukaryota > Metazoa > Chordata > Mammalia > Carnivora > Otariidae > Callorhinus > Callorhinus ursinus. The sequence continues at coordinate 86,956,648 of NW_027397066.1, forward strand.
GAGACCTCTTTACAAACCAAAGGTCCCTGTTCTTATTTGGAAATTGAATGTCATCAAGCTTTGTAACACATCAGATCAGGTCAGGAGAGAAGCCTGGCTGTCTGTTGTCCCCAGGGGCTGGGGCGGCGCTGGGGGGTGAGGGGATGTGAGATGAGGGGCCCTCTGGGCTTCTGCCCTCTCTCTCCTTGTCGCAGGCAGCTGTTGAGAACCCCTTCAGCTGTCCTGGGTTGCTCCAAATGACCCCTTGCTCCTGGCAGCACCATGAACCCAGAGAAGTCATGCTCCTGAGGCAGAAAACAAAACAGGGTGAAGGAAAGTCCCTTTAAGTAATTTTCTCTTCCCTCTTAAGTTTCATTTCCTCACATCATGTTAAGCTGCTAACAAAGAAGAAAAATGATGACCTTTGAACCTCTGTTTTTCCAAAGTCTGTCCTTTTGTTGCAAGGAATGAGAAAGATGTACCAACTCTTTCTCCATTTGCATTATGGTTAATTTTTAAAGGTATCTTTTTGGTCTAATAAGAACTATGTGGGAAATGGACTTCTTCCAATGTCATCTCAAACATACTGTGGAGAATTGTCTGGTCTCTCACGGAGAGCACTGGAGCTCGAGGCGGGCACTGCTGCAGGTCTGTGGAGACCGTCCAGGGTCTCGCCTTCTCACAGTCTCTGCAGAGACTAGGTCCTGGTTTGAGTTAGACCTTCATTCTAACTGTGACTTGAGGTATTTCTGCTACCGTCTGTTCATGTGACTTTTTCATGGACTTCCTTAAAAGACATCCTCTGACACCCATGACTGATAGTTACGCCACCGTAAGAAATCAATTATATCAGTTTTTTGTTGCCGTCTAACAACATTTCCATAAACTTGGCAGCCTGAAAGAGCTCCCATTTACCATCTCCCAGTTTCTGTGAGTTAGGCAGATAGATATGGTGCTGCTGGCTTCTCTGCTCAGGGTCTCACAAGGTGGCAAACAAGGTGTCAGCCAGGGTCATGTTCTCACCCAGGACTCAACTGTGGAAGGATCTACTTCCAATCCCATGTAGTTGTTGGCAGAATTCAGTTCCTTGAATCTGCCTCATTTTCTTGCTGCCTGGATGCGGCCCTCAACTCTTGGAGGCCTTCCACAGTTCCTCGCTGCAGGGGGCTCTCTGCACCCACCCACCCCATGACTGCTCCCTACCTCAGTCAGCAAAGGAGAGAGCCCCCCCAAGATGAGCAGTAAAATCATATGCGATGTAATCACACACATATAATCATCCAGAGGTCCGTCTGAACACATCTACTTTGTAATGCACACAGTCTCCTAAGCACTGCCCTTTTAATATGCTTAAATGTACTTTGTGTCTTTGGTGCCTGAATGGGAATCAAAACCTTGAATTCCTCCTGTTTCCTCTAACAATGTAAGAAAGTCCCTCTGCATATGACACATTTTCAAAGCGCCCTGCTAATTCTGGGAGGAAAACTTTGCAAAGTGTTTCCACTTTGATGTGCTAGCTTTTACTCTATATTCAGAAGCAAATGTCTCTCTATTCATGTTTTTTATGAGATCACTGCAGAACTGAGCTGCCATAAATTTCTCCTTTAATGGATCACACTTGTAGGCAAAGAATACCGAGTTATTTTTATAAAAATGTTAAGTCTCTAGGTATTTTTAAAAAATAGTAGTCATTGGCAATTCCGTGTCAAGTTGTGCACTGCTGTTCTTACCAAGTCTCTATCTTTTCAAGTTGGTTCCAACCTGATTAATCCATGAAGATTAGTCAACTGTCCTAAACAAGTTTTTAGCTCCAGAGTCTGTGTGGCCTTATTAGAACAGCTCTGGGCAGGCCTGCGAGCACACACTGCTGAAAACTGGCCCCATTCCCACTCTCCCGTTCTACTATACAAAATCTGTGATTTCCTTGGGCACGAAGGAAATCCTCTCATTGGTGGGAGTGGTTGGGAGCTCCTGACATGAGATCACTGGCTACTTTGTCCAAGGTGCACGATTTCCCTTTGACCTGACAATGCCACTTCAAACTCCCAGCATTTTCAAAGGAAATCAAAAGTGCCATATGGAAAAAAAAATGGTGAATTTGGTTATTTTAATGATTTTAAAATCCTAGGCTACTTGAATAATGAAAATATGATCTTAGTTTATATTCCATGAGACTCTTAAATGCTCTCATAAAAAGCATCGGTCATTAAAAAAAAAAAAAAAATTCCAGCCTCAGCAAAATTCATGAAAGGTATACTTCTGAGTATAGAGTTTGATTCTTAAGCATGTCAACCATTCCTCCCCTTGCCTCCTTACTCTGTAACCTTGGTGTGTTTAGGTCACAGTGACTAATATTCAGTAATTTCAACACTGTCCACAAGATAGCAGGCATTTGGATCTTTGAATCGTTTTCCAAGATGTTTCATATTTCTAATATTTCACTTTTCATTGCTCATCCATACAAGTCTTGGGGGTGTGGGGGGACGTACGGGTTGCTGGTGATTGCTGGTCCCCCTTTGCTGGGTTCCCAACAGCCCACCAATTTAGGAGCTTCTACACATTCTCCGAAGTAGAAAGGAAGTCACTGCATTCTCTCTTCTTACTTCTCCCTTCCCTCTGCCCCCAGGGGCAGTGACTCGTGTCGGGCCAGATGCCTGGTCCATGATTGCCTGTGGGAGGAGGTTCAAAGGGCCTCCCTTTGTCCCTGTTTTTGCCTCCCTCATGCCCTTCTCCACCGTGTAAGCCCCTCAGGGGAGACCTTGCCCCTGGGAAGGGGAGGGGGTGCTGCCCTGTAATCGTCCAACTGCTCTGGCTAAGAACATCTCTTAGATAAATGAGGAGAAGTCGTTTGGATTGGCTGACCAAGCTGTATTCTCAATGCTTGCTTTAGCAGTGATAACCACTAGTGTTTTGGTCTCTATCAGATGACTGGGTCTTTTTAGTTTCTTCCTCGTGTAAGGGAGAGAAGGATGCTATGAATTAGTGTCCTCGGCTACCAGGAAAGTGCTCTAAACCTGCCTCTGCCTTCTCCTTTAGCTCCTAGGGGGAGAGACTAGAGGGAAGGGAATGGGAGTTTTTGGGCAGCAGAGCTCATGAGCAACTTCACGGGGCCTGGTCAGGAAGGCAGACAAAAAGCCGGATGTCCTGCAAAATGAGGGCACTTGGGATGTGGGCCACCACACCAAGTTTAGTTCTTCCTGATTCCAGCCAAATCACAGGAGGTATGCCAAAGTTTCAGTGGTGACTCTGGGCAGGAAACCAGGCTTGACAAACCTGCTAACAACATGCCTGGCAAGTGCCCAGGCCACAGCTCAAGAGACCCAAAGGATGGACATCCTCTGTGAGTCATGCGGACAGAAAAGGATGGCTGGCCGTGGCCTCTGAGGGGAGCAGCGCTGACTCAGTGTGTGTATGGTGATTTCCCGCCTATCTGAGGCTGGAGGAACAATATGTCCTCAAATGAAGGTATATCCTCAATGAAGAAGCATGACTTTGACCAACTCAGATGTCAATAAGGTGACCATATTTCTATATGGGACTTCACAGATTCCATGAAAAAGAAGGCGGGACCCTATAGACCAGGAAAGTGGTATGGCCAATGGCATGATGTAGAGAACTGACAATTCATAAAGAACCTGAAATGTCCTGCTGCATCCAAAGTGTGCATCAGAAAGAAGCCCCACTCCCTCCACCTCCTGTTGTCATTGGCTGTGGGGTTGGGTTAGCAAAGCTAAGCTTCCGGGACAGGTAGAGAAAGAGAAGACATCTTTGTTCTTCCCTCTGTGGTAATGGAACAAGTTTATTGAATGAGATGCCTCAGGCCGAAGGAAACGAAGTGTGTGCCCCTGAGTGCTTTCGTGAGACCTTGATCAGCTCCCAGAGTAATGGTGGGGTCTCTGGGTCCTGTCACCAGGACAATGTGGCCATGGGCAATAGCTGCACATACAAAAAACCTACATTTTCGACTCTCTCTCTGCAGCCTCGTCCTTTCTCCTGAGGGTGTGCCCTTGCTGTTGAGAGCAGAGGGTGGATGGAATCAGGGAGAAGTAGCTACAGGGGCGGCTGCCCCCACCGGCGTTAACTGTGTGCTCGTTTACCTCTACCTGATGGTGCCCCATCCTCACCCTGCTGCCCAGGTCCTCCTGCTCATGGGCCCAGGTGGCTTCTCATTATCATCATTGTCACAGCCTTTTTCACAACCTAGTAATGCCCATGTCTGCCTCTTACCAGCTGTGTGACCTTGGACAAATTAGTCAGCCTCTCTGATCCTCAGTTTCCTTATCTTAAAATAAGGAATACAGTACTTCCTTCAGGATTTATGTGCAGATTAATTTGAAGAGTATAATATTTGTATAGCACTTAACACAGCATCTGGCCTCAAGAGACATTCAATAAATAGGAGCTATTATTACTATTATCATCAGTATTATCATTGGCACTACTTTTGTTATTATTACTGGGGCTTATTTAGATTGCCGAATGCTAATATTTTTGTTACACACACACACACACACACACACACATGCAAACACACACACATATATAGCAGTTTCTAATTCCAAACACTTAGATCCTCGAATGTGTAGCCCTTTATGAGGCATATCAAATGTATTTTAAATATAAAATATGTCTGTTATTTTGAGGGCAACAGGACCAACATGCAATGAAATTTTATTCTGATAGCTAATTTTGGGATAAAAAGTGCTGTAATTTGGTTTCAAGTCCTCATTTTCATCATACAATTGGCTTGGAGAGAAGTAGGGATTGCCACTGTCTTAGTCTGATCAGGCTGCTATAGCAAAATACTATAGACTGTGTAGCTTAAACACTAGGAATTTATTTCTCACAGTTCTGGAGGCTGGGAAGTCCAAGATCAAGGTGCCAGCCAATTGGGTTCCCTGATGGGGGCCCACTTCCTGGCTGGTAGATGGCTACCTTTTCATTGTGTCCTCTGATGGCAAAGCTCTGTGGTGTCTCTTCTTAGAAGGGCACAAATCCCATCATGAGGGTCCCACCTCATGACCTCCTCTAAACTTCCAAATACCTTCCTAACCATATGCTTTTGGGGGAACACAATTCAGCTCCTGGCAGACATGTTCAGCTATCTCTAACTGAGGTATATCTCAGCCCAGCAAAGGATTTGGGATCCTTCAAGATGGACAAAGTAATGTAAGTAAAAAGAGCACTGTGACACACTCTCTTCAGGAAATGGATCTAGGGCAAAGAAACTCATTGACAGGTAGTTATGAGACCGTGACTATTTACCTTGGAATACTCAGTCATCTTAAAACACCCATGAGTCAAAAGGCATGGGGAATTCAAACCCCATCTGGGATGACAGGCTCAGATTCCTAAAGAGTATAAACCTTTGGCATCCAAACTAACTAAAATCATTAATTAACCAATAGGACAAGACACCATGTGAGAGATGAGTTACACATTTTTCATGTCATATGAACCTAGAAAAGGTAATGTAGGGACAAAGTGAATGCACCCAATGTTGGCAAAGAGCCAGAGAAAAATTAGGAAGACACCAGAACACAAAGAAGAACACCAACTGATTACTGAGTCTCACTATGGCCCAACCTGCTGACATATATTGTTTTATTTAAACTTCACGACAATCTTTAAAGAAATATTATTATTCTGATTCTATAGATGAAAAAATTGAGGCCCAGAGAATTTAAAAAACTGGTCTAGAGTCGCACTAATTAGTAAGTGGCCCTGGGTCTCTGAAGTTCACATTTTTTAAAATAAACCACATGCTGCTTTGCTATTTATTTCATTAGAGCCAGGACTGTTCAAGTCAGTTGTAAAGACGAAGCAACTTTAAAGCTGTCATGGAGTAGATATGGAATGGGAGTGGGGGCAGGCACGTGGACAAGGCAGTCAAATGACTCCTTGGGATTCTTCCCCGTTAGAAATCCTGTGATGGGTCCCTTGAACCATGTTTTCATTAGCATGTATGTCTTGTTGACCACCAACCCATCAGCCATGTTTCAAAATCATACCTGGGCTTTTTGACAAGTTGACACTTTAAAGCAACAGCAACACTGAATACTTCTCAGTTTAAATAAATTTCTTATTTAAAAGATAGTATAATTTTCAGAGCCCAAATTCCAAAAGACGGCAATGATTCTGTCTGAAACATCCCCATTTAAAGAGCTCACCTCTCAGAGCTTCTGCAAATCCAGCCCCGCCCCGACCCTGTGTGCCTGGAAAGGAGTGAAATACTTTCCATTGAACAGATCCCCACAGCCACGCTGCCAGGGATCGCTTCCCACACCCTCTCCTGCAGATGAGGACACAAACTGACGCTCAGAGAGTTTCAGTATCTTGTCCAAAGTCACAGAGAGCGGGAACCTGCAATCACACCCAAGCCACGGCTTCTCTGGCCCCCTCCACACGCTGGACTTTGTGCCGAAGGGGCAGCTACGCTCCTTGCGGGGCAAGAACTTCCTGCAGGGGAAACACTCAGAACCTGGGAGCATTCTTCCTGGTAATCATTGTTTTTTGTTTTGTTTTGTTTTGTTTTGTTTTGTTTTAAGATTTTATTTATTTATTTGACAGAGAGAGAGAGAGAAGCGAGAGAGGGAACACAAGCAGGGGGAGAGGGAGATGGAGAAGCTGATCAACTAGTAAGTAGTCAGTGGTTCAGACCCAGACTGGTTACCAGTTACTGCAGACCCAGGCCAAGCATAATATTCCCCTTGCACCAGTGACGGCGTCAGATATGTCCCCCCGCCCAAGCTAGTCAAACCACATGGGGCTCCCAGTTATTGCCAAGAAAGACTTCCCCTTCACTGCGCAGGACCGTGTGAGAGCAACAGTCTCACAGCAGGGGCAGCCACTGGCTGTCCTCTGAAGCTCTCACAAGCACTTTGGAGCCTGCGGATCAGCTTGACCCCATGGAAAACAGAGACAGACAGAGAATGGAGATCCTTAGAGATAAGGCTGAGCCACTAGATCAAACCTCACCTGAAGCCAGAACTCTCCCCTGGCCTTTGCGTTGCAGGAGCCAGCCAAGTGTCTTCACGGCCTCAGCCGGTTTTGTCCCCCGTGGCAGAGTCTTGTTCTGGAGAGCTGTTCCCATGCCTTAGTTGTCTTCCTTTCTATCTGCTCACAGTGTGCTTTGCGCATACTAGGGGCTCAGTGAGTGGGCTTTGAAAAGTTCAAGCATACTTTTGCAAAATAAAAATACCTCGTGATTCATAACTCCGTGCTGCTGTGAAATTGGCCCGTGTGGCTATTGCTTTGATTGAGCTTCCTGACGCACAAAATGTTGGTCAGAGCCGGACATGTGACACGAACCTGCTGCGGCAAGGCTGAGAATATTTCGTGTTCTGACACACGCTGCATGCTGCAGGCAGACAATGGGTAATGAACGTGAGACTTGTGAGCTGGATGTTGTTGCCCTAAACAGAAATTATGTTCCTTCTCCATCAAGCACAATTGGGACCCCTCAGAGAAAGCTGTAAGTCAATTTTTATTTATCTGATGGATTCTTCACCCTGTAAGGAATTGTCATATGAAAATAGGATTCCCTGAGAAACGTGTAATTAGAGTTTTCTACGCAGCTGAAAGAATTAAATGTTTCTGGTCTGTTACTGTGATGGAATCTTGACATGTAACTATTTTATGGAACAATGTATTTTTTGTAGTGCCCATCACTGAAGAATACAAAAGTTTTTATTGCTTTTTGCATAAAGAGCTGCAATTTTAATTCCTGAAAACTACCTGTGTCACCTTGAGCAGGGTCATTTAGCTTCTCCCCAAGCTTTCCCAAGGTAAGGTGAGAAAGTGGGTCTCAGCAAATATCTCTGTCTTCATGTTACTTAGAAGCTCACGGTACACAGTCAGCATTTTGAACATTTGGGGGTGGTTTCTCCAAGGGCCTCAAAAGTGTTTGGAATCGCCCTGGTCCATGAAGTGTCTTTTCTGGAGCTGGGAGCCCATGGGCCCTTCACCCACGTTGGCTGAAGGAAATCTGAGCCAGAAGGGAAGAGCCAGCTCTGTTTGCATCAACCTATCCAAAGAATTGTTTGAGCAATTCTGCTCTGTGCTTTACTCTGGCTCAGGGGGGAGGCAGAAGTGTATCTGGCCCTCACCTCAGAGAGTTTACCTGTTTGTGGAGACCAACCCAACATCTGTGAAAAGTACGTGACAGTTCATGAGATGACAGTTCACGATGAACTAGCAATGTGTATGGCATAGACGGAAGTGCTGGAAGAATTTAGAGGGCACGGATAGCTGAGAGGTTGGAAAAGGTCAGAGGTTTATGGAGGATGAAGGACTGGAGATGGTCCTTCAAAAGAAAGATATGCCACACAGATGTGTGTGTGTGCACGTGCGTGTGTGCGCGTGCGCGTGCGTGTGTGGGCGTGGTGGGGAGGAAGTCTTGGGGAGTGAAGACAAAATCTAATGTTTTTTTGTTTGTTTTGTTTTTTGTTTTGTTTTTTCTTTTGGCTTTGATCAGGTCTTTATTCAAAATTAGCTGTAACACCCAGTGCTCCACGCAGAAGGTGCCCTCTTTAATACCCATCACCAGGCTAACCCATCCCCCCACCCCCTCCCCTCTAGAACCCTCAGTTTGTTTTTCAGAGTCCATAGTCTCCCATGGTTCGTCTCCCCCTCCGACTTACTCCCCTTCATTCTTCCCCTCCTGCTATCTTCTTCTTCTTTTTTTTTTCCTTAACATATATTGCATTATTTGTTTCAGAGGTACAGATCTGTGATTCCACAGTCTTGCACAATTCACAGCGCTCACCATAGCACATACCCTCCCCAATGTCTATCACCCAGCCACCCCGTCCCTCCCACCCCACCCCCACTCCAGCAACCCTCAGTTTGTTTCCTGAGATTAAGAAGTCCTCATATCAGTGAGGTCATATGATATCACAAAATCTAATGCTCCACTCTGCCTTAGCTTCGGATTCAGTAAGCCAGGACTCCTGCCGCCACTGTATCTTTAAAGCTTTTTTGCTGCTGTGGAAAATCAGCACTCCCTGGGGTCAGAATATTATGGCCCTGACTTAAGCCTCAGCCTCAAAGAGTGTGCACATTTCCCACATGGCAAGACAACATCATCAGTAACATAACCTGCACATTAGGGAGCCAGTAAATAAATAAACCTTTACATTCCAGATCAATCCATCCAGCCTCTGACAATGACTTATGGCTTGTACTGCTAGGTTAAATATTAGTGGAGGGTGCCCTAGGCAGCTCACACAACTGAGATTTCTGGAGGAAAAGGCATGAGCCTGGTCTGTGAACACAGTCTGGGCCCCTAAAATGAGATATCTTGGACCTGAAGCACTCGAAAGACCAGGGAAAAACCCTATGAGTAAGATGTCTTCAAAACACAGCAAACTCGCTCACATAGATAAAGTGCAACAAAGTCCATATCATATCCAAAGTTAACACAAGCGAACAAGAGGTCCTTAAGGACTCATCATCTTCAGTTTATATTCTAACATAAGTGGGGGAGTAATCATCAAAATAATAATACCAGCTCCGTTTCTAAAATGCTTTATAGTTTTTTATATTCCTTCGTTGATGTTAGTCCTATGACCCCGAGGGAGAGGCTCCATTTCCATTTTAAGATGGAAGGGCCACTAATCCTCACTCTCATGCACCCTGGCTGAGAGACAGATGAGCCAGCTCCCTCTAGAAACACCTGAAGCTGGGCCTTGCAGGAAATTCCCATTTGCATCATACATAGGAGCTGCTCTCAAGGAGGACTGAACTTCCCAGACACTAGGATTTCAGAAAGGGGTAACAGGAGATGGGAAAGGGAAGCAGGAGGAACAACAGGATGTCTCCGAGTGCCTGCTCTGGGGATGGGAAGGAGGATGACCCCATTCACAGGAGGAAGAATCCACAGGGACCTGTGGCTGTCTCAGCAACCGGTCTGAGCCAGTGTTACAGAGTTAGTGAGGTTTGTGTCAGTGAATGCATCTCTTTTGCCTTCTGGTAAAGTCAAACACTGGACTTAGGTCCAGAACTATTCAGCATATGGGGTACAGGACAGGGGTTAGGCGCTGTCAGAAAGTGGCCCAGTGGGAGGTGTCAAGGTGGAGGCTGGAGTGGATACAGCCATCGAGCCCTTGAGGAATTAACTGTGAATTAACTGTGGAGCCACCTGAACTTTGGTCTTATTATTTGACATAGTACTTTCTGGGGTTCTTTAAACTAGTTGAATCCAGGTTTTCCGTTACCGGCAACAAAAGCATCCTTAAGGGATCCGCCCACATTTAATGAGCACATGTATGTGCCAGGCATTGTGTTAATGGCTTCATGTGTATGACTTCATTGGATCCTCACAGAAGCCCATGACAGGCATACCTTTGTCATCCCCTGTTGGAAAACAAGGAACAGCAGCCTGGGGAGGTTTAGGAACATGCCCAGTTTACACAACTGTGGAGGGACAGGTTTGGGTTTGAACATAGACGAGCTGACTGTGGGGCCCCAATCTGAGCCACTCACAGTGGTTCTATTCCCATTTCTGATTTAGTCTCTGGTCACCTGTGAGATTGTTCGGTTGATATGTTTTATTGAAGAGTTTTTAGGAAATGAAAGAATTGGAGGGTAACTCTAGCCACAATGCCAAAGCACATCCCCTACTCCATGCACACCACTCCCCTTTGCAAAAGCCAAACTCTGTGCAACCAGTTTGTCCAGAGAGAGATGTTGGAGGGGGTGGTGGGGGGTGGGAGGATGGGCAGGAGGCAGCCTCAGAAGTTCAACTCCTGGCTCTGGACTTAATGGCTGTGAGATCTTGGGCAAGGTATTAGATTCCTTGAGCCACAGTTTCCTCATCTGTAAGGGCGGGGGCCGGGGGTGGGAGAGACTTGTCTCCCAGACTGAGTGTACGGGTTAAGAGGGAGACCGTGGGCTACACACTTGGCACAGTGCCCAGCCCGCCACAGAGAAGGCACTTGCGGGGGAACATGGTCCTGTGTTGGTAAGGAACACAGGCTTGGGAGCTCAGCCTGAACGGTACTCCAGTCTTACCTTAGTTTCCTATTTTCTTTCTAAGATGAGAGAAAATACTATCCAATGTATCTATATTTTGGCTTCCATTATGGACCATACACTGAGATAATGCCGACTTAACAACTATGAACAAATTATAGTCTCCATTACCTTGGAAATTATAATCTAGCACAGAAACAGAGACCAAAGGGAAATTGCCGTATGGAGATCGACGATGGAGAAGTACAGGGGGCAATTGGAAATGCATGGGAGTTAGATTCAACCTGGGCTTGGGAGGTCAGGGGAGGCTTCCTGGATGAAGAGACTTTTATGGTGAACCCTGAACCGTGAGCAGGAGTGATCCAGGTGGAAGTGGGTGTGGGAAATCAGGGAGGGGAAAGAGTTGGGAAGGTGAAATATAGCAATGTGTATGAATTGCTCAACACAGTGCCCAGCAATTTGTGTGTGCTCCTTAAAGAGTAGTAATTTCCTGACTCTAGAGCACTTGAAATACATGCATTTTTCTATTTGCCTTTCCAACTTCAGAATGAATGTTCTCCATTAACTCTCAGGCGGTTTTCTGAGTCTCACCAGTATTACTTTTCATATAATCTTCTAAAGAACCACAGTCATACTCTGTGGACTCTTGGAGTCTTTTGAGCCGCAGGAGAAAGGATGCCATTCTCCCTTTCTTCACAGAGGGGAAGTGGAAGGTGAGGCCGGGCTCTACCAAGTTAAGGTGACAAAGATTGGCAGCTTGCTGAGCCTGCAGAAGCACATTCGTAGCTGCCTTCACTGGCAGCTCCATTACTTTTTAGTTCATCTGAAAAGAAGGGAAAGCCTAAAACTTCATAATTGTTAAGCAATTGAATCATATTCACCTTGCAGACAAAGACTGGTGGGCCATGTCCTGTTTCTGCTTCTGCTCATTTGACAAGTAGCCTGCATCCTGACATATCTTTATGATGCTTCAGAATTTCTCCTTGAACTTGATTCTCCATGCCCACGAGATCATTAGGGAAAGATAATATTCATTTCTGAGAATAACATCTGAAAAGAGGCATGAACAAAGTGAAGTTTGTGCACAGGAGAAGGACTCAGACTGTGAAGATCTTTGGAACCACATTAAATGAAACCAAGCCCCGAGCCACTGTCACGTGGATGGAAGGGGGCCAGAGTACTAACGTAGTTGCTTGCTCTGGTAGCCTGGGTAAAGAGGGTATACAGTGAGGACATTATACTAAGCTTTATAACCTTGTCTCATTAGAAGCAAAGGTGGAAGCTTTTAGAAAAATCCAATTGTATGAAACACTATTGCAAAAATATAAAGCCCAAAAAATATAGTGCTCTCAGCCACTGCTGGTTAAAGGACAAGTCAGTACAAGTACTTAGTACAAAAGATTGTCTGGCAGAGGTGAAGATCTGTCTTCTGTGTCTTCCATCAGTTTTCCTCCTAGAGAATTTCATGCCCCTGGGACACAAAAGCACACATGCCCCAGAATATATGTATGAGAATGTTTGAAGCTGCATTGTTCACGATTGCTCAATGCTAGAACCAACCTAAATGTCTACCAAAAGTAGAATGGATAAAGAAGCTGTGTAATGGTCATACAATGGAACACTCTACAGCAATGAGGAAAAAAATAACATTCTAGTTACAGGCAACCATGTGGATTTTAGAAATATAACGTACAAAAGAAGCAAGTTCAAAATAATCCATATCTTGTGATAGCATTTACATAACGTTCTAAACTAAGGCAAGCTAAATTATGATTTCAGGGGTGCCTGAATACATATGTGGTGAAACCCGAACAAAAATCAAGGAAGTCATCATAATAAATGTCAGGACAGTGGGGACGGTGGTTGCTCTGATTGGGAAGGGCACACTGGGAACTTCTGGGGTCTCGTACTGGTCTGTGGCTTCATCTGAGAAATGTTATGTGGGGGGTTATTTTTATCATTATCTGTAAATCGTACATTTATGTTCTATCCACTTTCCTGTATACTTCAGAAACGTAAAAAAAATTTTTTTCTATGACCTTCCGAAAAACAGCAGCCTGTAGAGCAAATCATTAATAAAATCATTCTCTAATGGATTTTCAAAGAGAAACCTTACCCAAAGAGCCTCAGTTAGGTACCTAATTTATCTCTAAATCCAAGACCTTTGGACACTCTGGTTTTGCTATTACCAGGAAACACTTCTTTCTGGATACATCAGATAAGCCGGCTTTTACTGTCTGAAAAGCATGTTGGGGCGCTGGAGGGAAGATTTTTCCTTTTTGATAACCTGTTGCTTGTGAACAAAACTGGTAGGACCTGGTATAGACTGGCAAGCCAGTGTGTTCTGAAATGAGGGTAACTGTTTCTAGAGAAACTTAGAAACATTAACCAGGATCCCCGAGGGAAGCTGCCCGACAGATTGTTTTGCTTCTTACTTGTGCAGATTAGGAATAAAAATTGAAATGTGCCTGGAGTTTCAATCTCTGCTATATTTCAAAATCTATTAGACAAATAAAAGAAGAAACTAAAGTGAATGAACACCACCTAAGGTGCTGTGCATTTTTTATTGCTCTCATTAAGGACCCCATGGCTTTATTAATTTAACTGGATAGAAATTTTCAGGCATGGGTTATTGATTATTGGACTTACTCCGTTTGGAAGCTTTAAAAAATATAGAGAGATCAGCAGCATCTTATACTTTATAACACACTCACATTTATATGCAAATTTCATGTGTACAAATACAAGAGACAAAGAACCACGAAGAATCAAAGCAACTGCATTATAAGCTCTATTCAGTATAGATAATACTGTTGTTCCTGTTCTGTATTTTTTAATTTGAGGAGAAAATTGTAAATGTCATCAAACCGTTAGATTCAGCTTTTAGAAGCAGGAGACTACTTGTCATCTGCATATGTCTGAGTTTCTACAGAACTGATGCTCCAGCATGTTCTAGATCAAGTCGGCCAGAGAAAGACATCCGTTGCTGTTTGAGTTTTATGGCTGGTAAAGAATGAACTCCCCAAGCTTTCAGAACTGGTACTCATCATCTGTGTTTCTATTCAATTGAGCTTTGTTTTCTAAAGCAGATGTATCTTTAGCATGGATATTCCTTCTGTTTGAGTTTCTCTGTCAGAGCAATCAACACTCATGAAAAAGCTGGAGTGTTTCAGCATACTTCACAGAGGCAGATGAGGTCTATTGTTTAACCAGGGGTTGCAGTCTGTGGCTGCGCATCAAACCTTTCTAGGCATAGGAAGTTAGAATTTCCCCTACAACTATAGAACTGAGTAGAGGTATCTGCAAGTAAAAGTCAGTTTAGGTCCCTATGTCCAGTGACTCTAAAACTTGTTCAGTGTTCACGTAAAATTCACTCTTTGGATTGAAGTTTGGTTGTTTTGATGCTGAGAAGAACTCTTTGATAGAAAATTGATTTGGGGATTCCAGCTGGGCCAGATGGGAACATCCACGTCGGAGCAGACTTTGCTTCTCCAGTGTCTGATCATACAGGTTACTTGAAAAGATAACCAGCTTGGTTTCTCCAACGAATACATAAACCTGGCTTAATCTGGCAACTTTTCATTGTGCCTGAAGCTTCCCATTTTCCTTTTCTTGCTAGGCTGAGCCCCGGGTTCTGCGGGGACCTCACACTCGTGGAGTAAATATGTGACCATAATGAAGCTCTATCGGCATCCGGACAGCCATGTGTATATTATATTGAACGTCTTCCCACAATCTGCTGAAGTTTTCTCATGTCTCATTCTGTCCCATATGAAGTGCAACATTTAACAACATTTGTGCCTCATTTCAGCATGCACCTTCACAAAGTGCAGTTTTAGAAGAGAAAAGAATTTTCTGGGCTTCTAGGACATCCTTCAATGGGACAACAGTAGAATTTTCAAGTTCTCAATCTTTTTTACGGTTGGATTTCTTCTGTCGTCCTGCAGATGGTGGCTCTTTTACCAGGTACACACTAAGCCGAGCTACACACAGGGCCCAGGGCTCTGGGGCACTGATCCCCATGGGGCTGGGGCAGTGTGCTCAGTGCCATTCAGAGCAGCCCCTACTCCACTTTCCACTGCTTCAGGGGACACTGTCGGTCCTGGAAATAACCTTTGGTCTTCATTCTCTCAATAAACACTTCAGAAAGAAATACTAAACTCAAGGAAATTATTTTAGGATTAAATTTTTCATTTCTCTCAAGCCTCCAGCCCCAAGTAACAGTTTGCAGGAAATAAGGATAACACAGAGCATGTTAAACAGCATCAAGATCCAGACCCCGGGAAACTACAGACCAAACAACTTGGTTTCTCCAACAAATACATTTGTAAGAAAAGAGAATGAAGAAACAGCAAGTGGGGACCTTTAAATTAGAAAAGCCTTTAGAGCATATCAACCAAATGTAATTTATAGACCTTGTCTGGATTATAAAGTATTAACCATAAAATAAAACAGTAAGACTACCAGAGAAATGTGAATATTGCCTGCATATATGATAATATTAAACCATTATTAATTTTGTATACAAATGCTCCATCTTCCTGAGGTGCTGTAGATCAGATTTATCTTGGTTTGGACATTTACTAGGAAACACACACACACACACCTGTGTATTATGGACTGATAGTCAAACAGTTCATATGTTTGGACTATTCCAAATATAACAAAATTTGTATGTTGAAGCCCAGCACCCAGTGTGATTATATTTGGAAGTAGAGCCTTTAAGAAGGTAATTCGATGAGATCATAGGGTGGGGTCCTAAGCTGACAGGACTGGTGTCCTTTTAAAAAGAAGAGACACCAGAGCACTATCTTTCTGCCCAAGTGCACATAGAGAAAAGGCCATCTGGGGACATGGCAAGAAGGCAGCCATCTGCAAGCCAGGAAGAGAGGCCTCACCAGAAACTAAATATTTTGCAACCCTGATCTTGGACTTCCTGCCTCCAGAAGTGTGAGAAAATAAATTTCTGTTGTTCAGGTGACTCAACCCATGACATTTTGTTATGGCAATACCAGTTGATTAAAGCACTGTGCTATCTTCCTCAAGAAGCCACCATCTTCTTATTTTGGGGCTCCTGTCTCAGGCATTGCACAGGGTTCTTTTCCCATTAGTTAATGGATACTAATCACCTAGTAAGTTAAAAAATACGAGAAATCACTATATGCCAGGAATTAGTGCAGACGCTGGGAATATGGCAGCGAATAACACAATATCCCCACCCTTAGGGAATTTGTATTCTAACGGGGAACAATAACAACAACAAAACAGTACAGGTGAGGAGACTTGGTGTCCCAAAGTCAAGGAATGTCAAGGAATATTTAACGTTGGAGGTTTAAAAACTCTTTCCATTGAGTTAAAGGAACAAATCAATGAATGTTTTATAGATATATTAATCAAGAATATAACAAAAAGAAACTCTACAAGAGTTTCTGCCAAAACTGCCAAAGTTTAAGGACGAATCTAAATTAAGTGAGATGCACAATCCATGAAAAACTAAACTAAAATTGTTTTAGTTATATCACTTCATATATAGTCTAAGAACATAATAAGAGGATGCTTCCATTTCCCTCGCCCTGCCCTTGTACTACTGCTGTCATACACTTTTACTTCTGCATATGTCCTATATCCCACACTATGTTGTTAGCTTTGATTTAAACCATCTACCATAATTTAAGAGATATCTTTTAAGTGAGGAAAAAGAGGGGCACCTTGGTGGCTCAATCTGTTAGCCATCTGCCTTTGGCTCAGGTCATGATCCCAGGGTCCTTGGATCGAGCCCCGCATCGGGCTCTCTGTGCAGTGGGGAGCCTGCTTCTCCCTCTCCCTCTGCCTGCCACTCTGTCTCTCTCTGTCAAATAAACAAATAAAATCTTCAAAAAAAAAAAAAGGAAAGAAAAAAATGAGGAAAAAGGATTTTGTACTTTGCTCCATTATTTACTACCCAGCACTTTTAATTCCGTTATTTAGATCCAGATTTCCATCTGGTATTGTTTTCTTATTGTCTATAAAACTTCCTTTCACACTTCATGTAGAGCAAGTCTGCCAGTAACGAATTCTTTCAGGCTATATGTATTCCCCCCCCCAGGCTGTATGTATTTTGAGAGTCTTTATTTTGCCTTTGTTTTCAGAATTTATTCTATATTTAAATATATTTACCGGGTATGGAATTCACTTTTTTTTTTTTTCCTTTCAGTCCTTTAAAGAAAGTGATCCGCTGACTTTTGGCTTCTTGTACGTCCAAACAGAAATCTACTGTCATTCTTATCTTTGGTCCTCTATACATGTCTTTTTTCCTCTGGCTGCTCTTAAGGTTCTCTCTTTACCAATGGTTTTAAGGTATTTGATTCTGATGTACCTGATGTATTTTTCTTCATCTTTCTTGTTGAGTGTCTTGGATCTTTGGGCTTATGGCTTTCATTAAATTTGAAAGCATCTGCTTATTATTTCCTTAAATATATATATTTTTTGCACTCTCCTCTCCTGCCTTTTTGGGAGATCTCCAGTTACATGTATATCAGACCTCTTCGAGTTGTTATTGTTGGTTTTTTTAGTCTTTTTCTTTTGCTGTGTTTCATTTTAAATAGTTTCTGTTGTTGCCTTCAAGGGTTAATTTTTTATTATACGATGTCTAATTTGTTTTTATATGGTGTATGTTCCATCTCAGGTATTACATTTTCATCTCTTAGAAGTTCACCTTGAGTATTTTTTTTTATATCTTTGATATCTCTCCTTAAAATGCTCATGCTTTAGTCTATTTTCTTAAACATACGAACTACAGCAACATTTTAATAACTACATGTAAAATTTTAAAATAAATATACTAACTATTTTAATTTCTCTGTGCACTAATTCTATCATCTGTATCATTTCTGGAATCATTTCAAATCACTGATATTTCTCCTCATTATGGGTAAGAAATTCCGCTTTTTTGTATGCTTGGGTTTTGTTTTGTTTTTGTTTTTTTACTGGATGCCAAACATTGTAAATTTTACCTTTTTTATGGGTGCTGGATATTTTTATACTCCTTTATATGGTTTTGAGCTTTGTTCTAGGACTTAGTTAAGTTACTCAGAAAGATTCTGATCCTTTTGAGGCTTGCTTTCAAGTTTTTTAGGTGGTACCAGAGCAGCCTTTCATCTAGGGCTAAGTTTGCTTTACTACTGAGGTAATAACTTTCTGAGTACTCTGTCTGATGCGCTATTAGTTATGAGGTTTTCCACTAGCTGGTGGGAACACGAACTATTGGTAACCCTTATGAGGTCAAGGACTTGTCCACCTCTTTCTGACTTTTTTCCCCTGGCCTTTGGTAGTTTTCTCAAAGGCACATGCTGATCAGTATTCAGCTGAAGACTGCAGGGAAACCTTCTGCACATCTTTGGAGTTCTCTGTGAAGCTCTCCATTCTGCCTTGTGAATTATAGCCTTTGCCTCCCCAAATACTCATTTCCAACTCCGGAACTCAGGGAGACCACTGACTGTGTTGCAGCCCAGAAACTCTCTAGGAAGGAAGCCGGGGCAATTGATTACTTTCTCTCAGTGATCAATGTCTTGCATTGTCTGTTGGCCAATATCTGAAAACGATTTTTCATATATTTTTATCCCGTGTGTTAGTTGCTTGAGGTGTGTATTAGTTTCCTGGGACTGGGGTAACAATCACCACAAACTAGGTGGCTTAAAGCAACAGCAATTTATTCTCACATAGTCTGGAGCCCAGAAATCCAAAACGCAGGACTGCAGTTTTTCTGAAGGTTCCAGTGGAGAACTTAAATGCTTACCTCTTCCAGCTTCTGGTGGATGTCCTGGCATTTCTGGACCATGGCCACCTCACTTCAGTCTTTGCCTCTGTCTCACATCACCTTTTCCTCTGTGTGCCTGTGTTAACTCCCTTGACCTCTCTCTTATAAAGACACTTGTGATGGCATTTAGGGCCCACCCAGATAATCCAGGGTGATCTCCTCATCTCATTCTAATTTAATTACATCCGCAGAGACTGTTTTTCCAAGTAGGGTAACATTTACTAGTTGGGGGATTAGGGCTTGATATCTTTGGGAAGACATTACTCATCAGCATTTAGAGGATAGGTCCACTTTGGACATAGAGCACATATATATACTAATCGTCTGACAGCAAAAGGAAAGGAGCATAATATTATCAATTCAATTTGGGAAGGGGTGGGTATTTTCAACCCTCCTCTCAACCTGAGGGATTTTGTAGAAAATATTTCTAAGCACATAACTGTCCTGTCTGTTCGATGCTCATTGACAAAACTGAGTTTAAAATATGAAACAGAGAAGAGTGCAGAATAAAGGTCTAGGAAGTGAAATCGTTGGTGAGACAATGTCTGGAATTTATCCTAAATTAGATATTAAATCCTCACAAATGGGTATTTGCCTCTATTTTATGGCAGTTTCCCTAAACTGACTTTCAAAAGAGGTTGCATGGGGGTGCCTGGGTGGCTCAGTTGATTAAGTGTCTGACTCAGTGTCGGTTCAGGTCATGATCTCAGGGTCGTGAAGCCCAGCTTCTGGTTCTGTGCTCAGCGTGGAGTCTGCTTGAGATCTCTCTCTCCCTCTCCCTCTGACCGTCTTCCCGCTCTCTCTCTCTCCCTAGACAAATAAAATCTTAAAAAAAAAAAGAGGTCACATGACTCACCCAGAGTCAGTGAGTTGTAGAACTGGGAATTGAAGCCCCACCTAGCTAACTTTGGAGCCCAGTTTTTTCCTATGACCCTACAAGACCTCCCAGTCAGTTTAGATGGGAGGAATCATGGCATTTTTTTGGCTCAGGCCTCACTTCTTTATTTATGAGGTCAAACTCTCTGTCCCAGAATCTGGGACTGGTTTCCATGAAATGGGGTGAAGAAAGCCATAGGTGGAAATATCCATAACTTGATAACTATTTCCACTATTAGTCTGAAAACAAAGGATGTTGTATATCTCACCCCTAAGTTGCATGAGATCATGAATGAGCAAAA
Source organism: Callorhinus ursinus (assembly GCF_003265705.2). NCBI lineage: Eukaryota > Metazoa > Chordata > Mammalia > Carnivora > Otariidae > Callorhinus > Callorhinus ursinus. The sequence goes on from NW_027397066.1 coordinate 86,976,574, forward strand.
TATGGTTAAGACTGATTAGGAAGAGAAACGTGGACTAGGAACCTAGCCCATTAATTAACATTACCACTATTGATACTAGGCCAGAAAAACTTTCAACTCAGGAGCACGACATTAGCCAATTTAAATAGAGTCCCTCCAACTCTAAGATACTCCCCAACGCCCCCCCCCCCACACCTTTATCACTGTGCGCTGCGAGATTATCAAGGCCATTTATGAGGAAGGGAAAGGATCCTGGTGAATAGGCTGCCTTTCTGTCCACAATAAGCCATCCTTTCTTCTTAGACCCTCTATAAAAGGTAAAGTTGTTTATCATCTATCGTAACACCTCAGAGTCAAATGTCCTCGACATCAATATGGGAGGATAAGAGAGCGCATTCAAGGTGGAACGGAGGATGCGGTTGGGTTTGTTTGTCACACTGTATGAAGGGAGGAAGGAAAGGGAAACAGGAGGATGGAGCAATGTCCCCCACAAAGGGGGGTGGGTGAGCCATGCCAACAGCCTTCCCTTTTTAGAACAGCAAAGAAGCATTGTTATCAACTCTTATTTTGGCCTCAATAGAAGACACCCGATCCCAGGGTGGAGGGTTATTTCCATGGCAGAACTAAAGCAGTCTGTCCTGATACAGAGGAACCTAGAGAGCGCACACCCCCTGCCAACCCCTGCTGGGGGTGTGGGCTCTTGGTCACACGTGGTACCGGCTATGTCCATGCAGTGGCCTTTGCTGGTACCTACAACTCTTGGGTCTTCAGGGGTTTACTGTGGACTTTGCCATGTCATGGCTCACTTACTCTTTCCTTCTGGCTCCATTTCATGGAGTCACTTGTCCAGCATAAGGTCCTCTCACAGAAATGACCGAAATTTTTTTTTTTTTTTTTTGCTTTGGGTTCCCCAGCAGGTGGGGAGTTGGAAAGGGCTGACAGGAATGAGTTACATCCTTGAGGCTGAAGGCATTGGGAGCAGGGCTTTAAACGGATCCTGGCATTGTAAAAGATTTGTGTTCTTTGACTTTCCTGTGACTTGGGGCAGGAAACTCAGTTGAGCGTTGGTATGGAAAGATAGCAGGCAAGACAAGGCTTGTATTACAGGGCTCAGTGGCACAAAGCCACAGGGGACGAAAAACAGTGGGCATGGAGCCATTGACAGGAATTGTAGTACCCTTGTCTCCATGGCTCTGATCTCTTGATGCCCTGGGGGACGTGATATGCTCACTAGGAACCCGTGCTGACAAATGCCCAGAGATCTTACCTTCAAGTGAATAGTGTCTGGGGTGAATTAATAGAACATACGATACCTAACCGCCCCCCCCCAGTTAATTTTCTAGAAAAATTTTCTGGAGAATGAAATGCCCAGATACTCAGTAGCTTAAAGAAGTAAAACTATGAGTGTTAAGCTGACATCCTGGGAAGGAGGCATCTCCATAAGAGGAGCAGACATTTCGGGAGGGTTCCAGCCTTGCCCAGCCAAATACACAGGCCGTGAACTTCCCGGCAGCCCAGCCAGGGCCAACACCAGTTCTTTTGTTCAACGAAATTAAAGGGTGCAATTAACAATTTCCATGACTTGAGCCTCATTGCCTTCAAATTACAAGAGGGTAAACAAGTAGGGAAGAAAAGGGAGACGCCAACATTTCAGAAATTATGACCTTCAAAGGAGGAAGGATACATCCAGCCACAAGGAAAGTGGTCAGAAATGTGATACCCTTTGTGAGAGCCCAAGGAGACCCCAAATTGCCAAACCACTGTATCTGAGGAGGCATTGCTGGGGCTGAAGCTTCCAGAACCCTATGAATGGCTCGTTTATTTTACTGAGGCTGAGGCTGATGGGGTAATTATCAGGAGAGGCTGTGGATCTGACTGATGCTCAGGCAGGCAGGCTTTCACCGTCAGCCAGAAAGCCCTCAGTAATTACCCACTGCTGTGTGCCCTGCTGACGTGTGTGCATGCACGTGCGTGTGTGTGTGCACACGCCCTTGCAGACATGTGTATGTGTGTATGAGGGTTGCACAGGGGGGAAGGATGGCCCTTCTGTGCTTTTAAATCCAGGCCAAGATTTTTCTCTGCTTGGTGTTTATACCACAGAGTCATCAGAGAGAGGTGAAATCAAAATCTTCAATATGCTAAACCTTACATAAAAATAATTTCCATTCTCCCTGTAACTCAAGCTTCCCCAGGCCTCGCCAGTCCAACAGGCTTAGATTAATGGTCTAAACATCACAGCCTTCTTCCCCACTCCTCTCCCTCCCCCGGTTGCATGGTGCAGAAACTCCTGCTCCATGAAAGTCTCATCCAGGTTCCGATACTCCCTCGTGGCATTACCCTTGACCTCAGAAACAGCTGTTGTATGCTCTTCTGTTCAAGGTTTCCTAGCCGGGGCTCAAGAAGCAACCTGAGGGTGGCTGTGCCTCTCCTCACCTCTGCACAGCTCCAGGAATCTTCTTGATAGGCCAGAGTCCACACCAGGAGGGGTTTCTGCTTCCAGCGGCCCAAGTCAGCAACCCATGGGGTGCTAAGGAAGGACTATACTTTCTGGAGTTCACACCAGGCTGAAGCTGCCTGTCTCCCCTGTTCTGTCACTCTTGCCTACTAAAGTAGCTGTGACCTTGTTGCCAGGTCATGCATAACCTTGTGAGACCATATCTTTCATCTGTTTCCTAGAGCCCCCTCTTTTCACTCAGTGCAGGTACAAATTCAGGAGGCCAGGTTCAAGGACCAACATTCTAGAGTGGTGCTTCTCCGACTTTAGCATTTATTTGAGTCACCTGAAGGCTTTGTTAAAACTGTCTGGGTTTTAACACCAGATTTTTGGATTTAGTAATTCTAGAGTAGGATGCAGGAGTTTACATTTCTCATGAGTCCCCAGGTGATGCTGATGCTGCCATCTGGGGATCACATTTTGAGAACCATGTTCTACGTCAGCATTATGCTGCTCCTGGGTTCCTATCCCAACAACAGTCTTGGGGCTCCTGCCCACCAATAGGACAAACAGAGCTAGCCATGTGAGGATCTTAGCAAAAGGCCCAATTTAGGTTTAAGGTGGCACTTCCATTACCATCATAGAAGTTGAGAAAATACTGATCCTCCCATGTTTTGCTTTTAAAGCAGTTTACTTGCATTCTTGCCATATAGGATTTCGCTTAGGAACTTCACACGTGCACATCCCTTATGTATGAAGAGTTGACCAACACAACTCTGGAGGCGGGGATGGGGCTCCTTCAAATGCTGAAGCATGGCATTTATGTGGCCTTCTTCCTCCAACTATAGAAACCATTTTATTTAGAGGATACACGTTTTCTTTCCTTGGTGAACTGGTAAAGTTACTTATGGGTGGGAGGTCTGGAGGATGAAATAAGAGGGTCTGTAAAGCCAGGGAGAGGAAATGGGGGAGATGGATGTCTTCCATGTTTAGCCTTTGAGGAATACTCTGAAAATTGCAGTTTCATTGTGGATTAAATGGGCTTTCGGCAAGGGGCCTTCCTGGGAGTCTAAACCATGTCAAACATTTCTGTGGGAAATGTGTTATGAGAAGATACAAACTAACTTAAACTACCAAATGGAACTTAATTTGTTGCAAACGAGGGATTCCAGTAAACGTGCTAAAGGTCTTTTGTCATAGATGAACATTCTTTTTCTCTCATATTTATCATCTGTCATGCTAGAACAATTACATACATACAAGTATAATTATATCTGGCATTTGCTAGACCATTGAGTTATTGCTGTTATAATTGGGCTTCCCATGTCTTTCCCATGGAATTACAGAGATCATCACTGTGGCATCTGCTGGGCCTGAGATGGATCAAAGTTGAGGTTAGGCTGGAAAAGTCAGGCTCGTGGGGACAGCTCACACACAGTGTGAGGTTTGAGCTCTTGGTTTGGCCCAACTTCTGAGTTTGGCTGGAGGTGGTTCTTGGCAATAATGGGACGAGAGCAGAGGTCTGGAAGAAGGGAAGCGTGTGAAAGCTGAATCTCCCAGATTCCAGGAACTCTCGGGACCTTCCAGTGAATCTCATTCAACTCTTCCACTCTACAAATGAGAAACTGAGGTCCACAGAGTCTGACTAAGTGCACCACCTGAGTATGGCCACCTGGGATCAACTTAAGCCTCCCGCATTAGGGTTTCCTCAAGCCAGCCTCCTGCAGAGCATTCAGTAGCAGGTGCTAGCTGAAATGAGTTTGGGAATGAATACTATCATTCATAAGTCATTAAATGGAGAGCTTGTTAGGTAGCAGCTGATAACCCAGACAACATTTGTTTATTCATTCAAAGAATTCATGTGCTAAGCACTATTCTGAGCGCTGAGGATCCAGGTATAAAGAGACAGGAAAAGTCCCTGCCCTCAAGAAGTCTACCTTCTAGCTGGCTTCTTCCCCAAAGCATGTATTTCAAATTTTCATTCTTTCCTTGAAGCCACCATTCCCCCTTTTTTATCGTGTAGAGAAATTGGAAACTCAGCCCAGGTCGACACCGTCTCCTCTCCCCTTCACTAAGGTCTCCTCCACTACCACTCACGGTAGAACCATCCCTCCGCGGGTCCCCTGCCAGTCCGTCCTCCCAAGCGCTGAGTCCCAGGCTCCTTCTTATTCTGGCTCCAGCATCTTTGGCCCCTTGAACTCCATACGTTCATAATGTAAACAAATTCAAGTCTCTTCTATTCAAAAAATAAAAAACAAAATAAAGAGCTCCTTGTTAACCTTATATTCTCCCTCCTTCTTCTGCCCTCTCTTTATCTCTTCAGAATCAAGTTTCTAGAAATTACAGTCTTCTCATTTCTTCTCCATTTTCTCATTTTCCAACCTCTCATTTCCACGGCAACCAGCTTTGGTTCCACGGAAATTACTCTCAGCAAAGTCGCTATATATTTATTGAGCACCTCCTATGTGCCAGATAGTGAGGGGAGCACTGAGGATATGGGGGGGAACAAGATGAGCATGGCCCTTGCTCTCTGGCAGTATGCAGTCTAGATTTCTGTCTCTAGGGAGACAGATTTTAAACCAATTAGCTTGGAAATCGATACACACTTACAAACGGGGGTAAGTGCTTTGAAAGCAAATGGGGGATGTTGTTGAATAGAATGTTAAGGTCTCTATGAGGGGATGACATTTCAGCTAATAAAATAACCATTTCTCAATTCCTTATATTACTTGACCTTGCAGCACCGTTTGACACTCTTAACCATTCTCTTCTTCTTCAGTGGTACGCTAGGCTCTTCGTCTCTTTCTCCAACCCATCCATCTCTGTCCCCTCTCTCTGCTCATCCCTCATTAGGTATTGTTCAGGGTTCAGTGTTCAGCTTTCTCATCTCACTAACATCCTCCGTAGCCAATGTCATCCACATTCATAGCTTCAACCATGACCAGTGTGCTGAAGCTCCCAAACCTGTATGCTCAGCCCAGATGGAACTCCAAGCCTTGGCTCATTTAGCCAGTTTCCTTCCAAGTAACTCCATTTGGGTTTTCCCCAGGCAGTTTAAGTCCAGAGGCGAAGCCAATCTCTTCTTCGTACCACTCCCTATCTTGGTAGCATTGCTTCTTGATGAAGCCCAAAACCAGGTCGCCAACCTAGATTTCTCTATCTTCCTTACTGTTCCCTCACCCACCCACACAGACATTTTCCTAAAAATTACTAAGTCCTGATGACTCTATATCCTTGATATCTTCTCTCTTTATTCTTCCATTTCCATCCCCATTGTTCTTCCTCTTGTTCAGGGCACCCAACTTGCCATCTTTACCTCTGCCACATGGACAGAAGCCTTACTGGACTGCCTGCTCCCAGGTCTTTCCTCCTTCAATGAACCCTCTTCTCTGCTGTAAGCATGACATGTCTAACATTTGCAGTCGATCAGGTCGTGCTGCTGTTCAGAACTCTCCAGTGGCCCCTGCTCTGGCTCCTGATCCATGCTTTCATCCATGCCTCCCCACCCCCCTCCCTGCACCCCCTCAGCCTTCCCTCCTCTGGCCATTCCCTGGGGCCAGAAGGGATGTACACAATTAAGCTAATGTCTTGCCCACCCTCTTGGCAAGACATTTCATCCAGAAATCCAGAACGCTGGGATTCCCTGTGCACACCGTTCAGAACAAGGGCCTCCATCTGTGCTCTTGCATAGGCCCCGGAAGTATTGCGGAGGGCCGTTTGCCCCCTCATACATTCCCCACTACTTTTACCTCCCCTGAGTTTCTACTTTCCCTCATCTCCTAGGGGCGGGGCATTCACTTTCCTCTACCTGAAATGCCCTCCCAGTGTAAAAGCCCTATTCCTCATTAGGTTTTAGCTAAAGGGTCTCCCTGCCACCCCAGCCAACCCAGGCGTGCTTCCCTCTGCATTGTGACTCACCCTCCGTGGTCATCCTCTAATTCCTCCAGAGCACTTCTCCATTTTCTTTGTATTTCCTGGCCCATCCTGGGACTGTAGACACCATGAATAAAGGAAGCTACCTCTACTAGCCAAGAAATGCATCTTGCTTGCCCAATTTCACCATTGCTTGCATTTCAATGGCACAAGAATTTGGAAAAGGCATGCAGCAGCATGGAATGTGGTATCTTATATGAGTAATAATATTAATATTACCTACCTCGTGGGTTGAGTCTTCCCTGCGTGCCAGGCACTGTGATAAGTGCTTTACATACATTATCACATTTATCTTCACTATAGCCCCATGAAGCGTACATGATTATTCAACCCACTTTACAGATATGGACACCAAGGCTCAGCAAAGTTAAATTGAATGTCTCAGGTCACACAAGCAGGAAGGGAAACGCTGAGTCCCCATCTAAAGACTGTCACGCACACACTCTTCTGCGGTACCTCGTGCTGTTTTAACACGCTGTATTAGAGCAACGTATCAGTGCAAAATGCGCAGTCACCCCTCTTCCAACAGCACAAAGGCATCGAAACATGTAGAAAAGTGTGCTTGGGACTGCGGAGTTCTTATGTGACCAGTCAGTACTTTCCCTCAAGGAAAAAATACAAGATGAGCAATCAACCTGCTAAATTTTAACTCCAATTTTAATCAGTGTGGGTGTTTGTAATAAGAGACACATTTAAGGTAGTTTTTTTTAAAATTAAATGTCCTAATAGAAAACCTGTTCCAAGGAATTATTAGGGTTTTTTTTACCCCCCTGCTTACTTTTAGGTTAAGTAATGAAGCTGCTTCTAGAACAGACACACAGAAAGGGAGCACCACTCTCATGAATTAGAATTTCTTTCCTCTTGTCTGAGGCCTTGAATCCTCAGATAGTTAAAGTCACTTATTATTAATATCAGTAATTAATCAGCAGAGGAAAGATTTTTCGTGGCATTGTGGGCTGGGCGGCGTCAGAGACACGTACTGATCCGTGCATCAAGAGCAGACTCCCCCTTGGGTGGGGAGCCATCCGTCACCTCCGTGGAACAAACTCGCTGTGCTTTCCGGGAGGGGGGGTTGGCGGGCGGCATGTTAGGGACAAAAGCAAGAGAACGCGCTGGCAACAGACAGATGCTTAAAGGGAACTTCAGCTTGCCGCTCTATAGAACTGACTCAAAATAGGAATTTGGAAAATCAAGAAGTCAGAGCTAGGGTGGCAGCTCCTGGGGGCAGGACTGCACATCATCACAGTCCTGGGTCAGTTTTCCGGAATGTTCAGTGGGTTAGCAGCCAGCTCCTGCGTGCCGCTCCCCACAACCAAATGGCTGCTGGCACTTGGGACATTTGGCGCATAATCCAAGTCAACAGGTGCCAGTTCCCTAAAGATCAGCAGGACTTGCTCCAGATTCCACAGCGCCCAGCTCATGGCTGTTAAACAGTCCCGGCCCTCCCCGTGGCCCTCATTTTAGGGTTAGCTTCTAAAAGGAAGGGCTCTATTTCCTTCTTCCTTAGCACTTTCTCTGTCTTGGCTAGTGAATTCCCACATTATGGGTGGAAAAAGACCTCAAGCATGGAGACATTATGAGATTTACTGTGCTTTTAAGGGCAAACTAATAGTAAGGTGAAAAGCTCTCCTCTGGTAGGTTAACAATAAAAAGCATAAAAATAGCTGCCTCTATTTTTATGTGCTCTCTGTGCTCAGTATTAGGTGCCTTATAACGATTTTTGTCTTTATTTCTCATACCAACCCCGCAAAGCAGGCATTGGTCTATTTAAGAGATAAGGAAACGGAGGCTGAAGGAAGCAGAATAACTTGTCCAAGGCCATGCATTCAATAAGCGGCAAAGTGTCTAAGTCCAAAGCACAAAAGCCCCCATCTTGAGAAGTGGTCTTATTAGGGACAGCCCTGGTTCATAGAGAAGTACCGGGCCGAGCTTTTGCTGATCCCACAGAACAGTTGTAGCCTATGCCACAGTTATATTATTGTTCTCTCTTAAAATTCCTTTGTATGTGCCAACACTTATAACAGAGTTGTTATACCGTGTGCTATCTCTTTAATATCACTCACTGCATATCCCAGGGCCTGGGCACCTTACCTGGCTCTTAATCATTGTTAATTAATGCTTTATATGTTGTGAACAGTCATTCTCTTCATTCAGTCAATAAACTCTCCTTGAAGCCCACTTCTTTGCTGACAGTGTCCTAGTTTCTATGGGAAATAGCAAAATGAAAATGTTACTGATCTTGCCCTCAGAGAAATCTAGAAAGGGGAGAGAGTTCTAAATGTAGGAAAGAGAAAACGTCCTCACATTTTGCCCATTCTCCTTCCTTGTTCCTCCCCACAAAAGGAGGGAATACTAATCTGATTTGTCTGGTTCTAGAACATTTGTTTGGGCCACACTTACTGATGGGCAGGTGTGATGGATAATTTTATGCATCAACTTGACTGGGTCACAGTGTGCCCAGATATCTGGTGAAACATTATCCTGGGTGTGTCTGTGAGAGTTGTTTTAAGATGAGATCAACATTTGAACTGGTAGCTGTAAAGCAGATTACCTTCCTCAATGTGTTGAATCCAGTCAGTTGAAGGTGTGGATAGAACAAAAAGACTGACCCTCCCCCAAGAAAGAGAGAATTCTTCCTGCTTAATGGCCTCCAGAACTGGGACGTCACCCTTTTCCTGCCTTCGGACTTGCACTGAGTTGGCTCTTTGTGGATCTGGAACCTGCTGGTCTTTGGACTGGAACCATCCGCTCTCCTGGGTCTCCAGCCTGGGCACTCACCCTGAAGATCCTGGGGTTCGCCAGCCTCCGAAATTGTGGGAGCCAACCCCTTATATAAATCTCCTATATGTATTGATTCTGTCTCTCTGGAAAATCCTGCCAAATGGAGCAGGATTACTCTATTTTAAAAGTTTTGCCCTTCTTTTCCTTCCATTGCAAGTGGTACAATTAGTAAGCTGAAATAATGCCCCTTTAGTTAGCTGGCCTTCTTTTTTGTTTTCTTATCTGTTTATATGCATACTTTACTGGTCTTTTTTTTTTTTTAAGATTTTATTTATTTATTTGTCAGAGAGATAGAGCACAAGCAGGGGGAGCAGCAGGCAGAGGGAGAAACAGACTCCCCGCTGAGCAGGGAGCCTGATGCGGGGCTCGATCCCAGAATCCTAAGATCACAACCTGAGCTGAAGGCAGACACTTAACCGACTGAGCCACCCAGGCATCCCTTAAACTTACTGGTCTTTTGTTTTAGTTCCCATACCATGTAATAAATTAGAAAATGTGATTCTAAGATTTAGATTCTTTAAAAAATATATTATTTATTTATTTATTTGAGAGAGAGAGAGAGAGAGAGAGAGAGAAAACACAAGTGGGGGGCGGCAGCAGAGGGAGACTCCCTGCTGAGCAGGGAGCCCAACATGGGTCTCCATCCCAGGATGCCGGGATCATGACCTGAGCTGAAGGTAGACACTTAACTGACGAGCCACGCAGGCGCCCCTAAGATTTAGATTCTGCCTTGGAGCGCAGAAGATACTCCACAGGTATTGAGTTTAAGCTATGGGCTTTAACTCAGGTTTACAAAAGCTGTGAATTGGGGAGTAGTGGTAACTGGCCCAGCCATAAACTGCTACTTTGTTTTGCACTTGCTGTTATCCCTGGTATGTAAATTTTATTCAGGACTTGGTGGAGAAGGGTGTGACTGGCAGAGATTTTTAGGTCCCTGGCTTTAATACCATCAAAGAGGGTGGGGGGATGGGTTAGCCTGGTGATGGGTTTTAAAGAGGGCGCGTTCTGCATGGAGCACTGGGTGTTATGCACAAACAATGAATCATAGAACACTACATCAAAAACTAATGATGTAATGTATGGTGATTAACATAACAATAAAAAAATTTAAAGAGAAAAAAAATACCATCAAAGAATACCAAAACTTTGCTACCTGACATAACCCACTAGCTACATCACAGACAAAGTGTTATCTTGGAAGCACAAGCCATCTGCTCTGGGACCTCAGAGCACACTTTGACTTGAGAGCCTCGGGGAATGTATGAGCTTTTTTAGGTCTCTTCTCCCAGTACTGGTTCAAGAAACATCCTTGGAATATAAAGAAAACCGGGAGCTAAGCAATGTATGTGATAGGGTTGGGTTAGAGTGTATCACCATTGTTTGAAAAGAGACTGATGTATGTATGATGTACAAGTTGGCTAAGCCAGGCCGACAGCTCTGGCCATATCTGCAGTAGGAAAACAATGCTTCTACTTACTTAGGTACAGATACCTACCCACACTCCTTGATTAATGCCCTTCATTAGTCACATCCTTAAAGCCTGCTAAGTTCAAATAACTTCTCAGGTGCCTATTAGAGAAAGCGATAAACTATATAGTTTTGTCCCCCACAATACATCCAGACGTAGTTAAAAAAAAATCAGGGTCACATCTAAATTTATACACCAGTACTCCCAAACTCTTCTTACTATTATGAATACATTTGTGTTTTGATGTGATCTTACCCCTTTAAAATTCTGCTCTCCCCTTATAATGGTTTTGGGTATAATCCACTTACATCTCCCCTCTGCAAGGAAAAGTGGCCGTGGTTCGCACGCAGATGCTACTGAGGAAAATGACCTTCAGCAGGCAGAGATAAACAAGGCTGCCTTTTATCTTCCAACCATTGATTTTCTTCAAGGCAAACCACAAAGCTGCTTTGAAGTCCAGGGGAGAGCTGCAAGAGAAGAGGGAGATGAAACTGAAGGAAAGAGTGATTTGAAATAAAGTTAATCTCTGTCATCTAGATGTAGATGGCTATTGACAAAGCTGAAACTGCCAGATTTTATCAAGAGAGAATTTTGATTATTGTAAAAAGAGGGCATTTTAAGTTGGTAAAACTGGGTTAGGGGAAGGTGGTGTATAAAACAAAGAGAAATCTGAAAGGATCTTGGATAAAATGTATCCATTTAGAAGAAATAGTTGCTTTTAATCGAAGTGGCGAGTGTGTAGTGTATAATCTATTTTAACACTGAGCAGGGAGGCTTCCCTCCTGTTTATGTTGCATAATAGGACCAAATATAGGATTGTAAGAGTGTTTGTTGTGTCAAAATTTCTTCTTAAAAACAACACAATATATACAAACTTTGGCTTGATAGCTTGATAGATCAGTTATGACTTTTATAAAAATTGTAAGCATATTACATTTGTTTTTAAGATTTTATTTATTTGAGAGAGTGTGTGTGTTTGGGGGTGGGGGGAGAGGAGCAGAGGAGGAGGGAGAGAATCTCCAGCAGACTCTGTGCTGAGCGGGGAGACTGACAGGGGGCTGGATCTCTCAGGACCCTGAGATCATAACCTGAGCTAAAACCAAGAGTCCGACGCTTAACTGACTGAGCCACCCAGGTGCTCCAAGCATATTACATTTGTATAATACTTTTCCTTTTACAAAATGCTCTTCCATGAGCTTCCACATAAGCCTGGGAGATAGGCTGGGTAAATGCTATTAACCCCGTTTTATATGGGAGGAACTAGAGTCTGAGAAACCCCCCGGCAGTTACATGGGGCACACAGAGGGACAGCAGCGAGGGCCAGAAGAGCTGGGTTCTCGGATTCTAGCTGTCCCTCTTCCTGCGGGCTCCCTCAAATTCGTGGTTTCTTTAAGGGAGAGAACTCTAACTCTTGCTTCTTTCTCCTCTTTCTGAAACATGTATTGTTTTTCTCTTCGTCTTTTGACAACTTACTTTCAGTGTGTTAGCGTTGGGATTTTGACACCTGTCTCTCATTCTTGAGGTGTCTGGAGGTTAAATTCTGACCCACCAGATCAGGAGGACCTCCCTGAAGACAGCAACGGCGGAGGCCGAGCTTCCTGAGCAGTGCTGCGACAAGTGGGATGGACCGTGATTCTGGGGGGTGTAAGGGTGCTTAGCGTTGTGAAATGAAAGATCCTTGAGAAAGTTCAACGCCTCTCTCAACCATGAATACAGCAATTGCCAACCAACCTGAAACCCCAGCCCACAGTTCTTCCTCATTCCAGCCCTCTAGGATCTGGGTGAGCAAAAATACACAGGGCATTTGAGGGGAAAGGCATCATGGAGGAGTTAGGGTGTCACCAGCCCTTGAGATAGCTGAATCACTCATGTGCCCTCATGGAGCAACAAAAACATGACCTGGAGCCAAGATATGTCGAGTAGAGGGGTCTAGGTTGGGAATAACAGCTTTGGAGTTTCAGTAGGACCTTTTTAAAATTGACTGTTTTCATTTGGCTATTTTTATACAACTCATATTTACCAGATACTTAATTTAGCATTTTGTTCAGATCCTACAAGTCATCTTTGTGTTCTAGCTGGTAAGTAATAAGAGTACATACCCAATAGTCTACTCATATAAAATTTCAATCAGGCTTTACAAGAAATGCCTAGCTGCTTTTAAAAAGGCTCCGTTAATGTCCTGGGCAGGACTAGCTAATTAAAAGAACTAAATAATTACAACAATTAATTTCCTCATTAATTTATCCTTTAAGAGAATAACGACTATTCTACTGATTTAATAGAATTCATTTGGCTGACAATAATGAACCTTAATATGAATTTTGATATTACATCACTTAATCAAAAGGGGCAGTTTTAAATTCATTTCAGAATGTCATACAATTAATTATTTATAGGGCACTTAATATAGTTAGCTTCTGCTTGGGCTATTGTCATCTTATGGGGTAGTTTCTGTACAAGTATGTAACATCTTGCTTTACGTATGTTATATAAGTCACCACTGAAATTTTAAATAGTTGTTATCTTGCTGCCTAGGATTCATGCTAAAATGACATTGCCAGAATTTATGTTGAAATGAGTGGGTTAAAAGTAAATTTTTTTTGCAAATTATTTTTTAAAACCATCTTCTTTAATCGTTTCATTCACGTCTACATTTACACTTTAAAAATATGTGATTTGTTGGGGCATCTGGGTGGCTCAGTCGTTAAGCATTTGCCTTTGGCTCAGGTCACGATCCCAGGGTCCTGGGATGGAGCTCTGCATGGGGCTCCCTCCTCCGTGGGAAGCCTGCCTCTCCCTCTCCCACTCCCCCTGCTTTTGTTCCCTCTCTCGCTGTCTCTATCTCTCTGTCAAGTAAATAAATAAAATCTTTAAAAAATAAATAAAAATATGTGATTTACAAGTAAACATATTTTGAAGTGTGTGCTTCAATGCCCAATCAGCACATTTCATGTCCAACAGGTTTTGTAAAATATTAGTTAACCAGTAGCTAGATAAGTATCTATAGATATATTTCTTTCTGAAATCTGAACTAGTCCTTTTCTATTACCTGGGATGCTGTTAGACTTAGTTTGCTTAGGATAGTTAATTTAATATAAAACAGAGGAGGGGTGTTTTAAAAAATTTCCTTGTTATCAGGAAAATGCTCATCTTATACCTCTTTTCAGGCACCAGATGGTGGCATAAATCAAAATGATTATCTGATATTAACAATAAGGCATGTTGATATGACAAAAAAAAGTCTTGTTACAAACCAAACATAGATAAACCACAGTTTAGGGGGGCTATACAGTCATTGAGCTGTATTAGCCCCAAAGGAGGGTTGAAAACTTTTTAACACTGATCAGCCTCTATCAGACTAATATAGGAAAGTAAATAACTCAAATCGACCTCCTACCTCTGAATTGATATTGTGTGATAACTTTATGTTTTTGCTACATAGAATTAAATGGAGAAGTCCCTGGAAATGAATTCTATCTGTTTACACTAGTTGCTTAGGGTAGACCTTCATGCCAAGGCAAATCTCAGTCATGCGCAGAGAGCACAGTCATTCTAGGGCAGATGGGGGACAGAAGTGGACGACACTTCTGGGACAAGAACCTCTTGAAACCTTTGTAAACAGGAAACAGGCTCAGAATAAGGAGTTAAAATGGTCACACTGAGCAGTGCATTAAGTTAGATGCTTTAATCTGTCCTCTATATTGCCATGTATAATTAATGATAATGTGTGAATACAGAGATTGTTTTTAATCCTCATTATCCATTTAAAAAATCCTTTTTGGTGGCACAACACTATGCAAATTACTTTCTGTGTCATTTGGCCTCAATCCAGTAGTCATGTTCCTCACATGCTGTTCAGATCCTTAAGGACCCTATATGGTGTCCATGGCAATGAATACATGGCACATGGGATTATTAATGATCTTAAGGATAATTTTAGAAAAGATACGTTATCTGACAAGTAACAAATTATCAGGATAGTTTATCTCAGTGCATAAAAATAATTTTTTTAAGTTAGCAAATGACCTAAATGACCTCTGTTTCTTCTCTTTTATGAGTAATAGACCTGGAAACTAGTTACTCCTCTCCCTCCCCCAATAGTTCCCCTCCTCAGCTTTCCACACACAACTTGGAGGCTGATACAAGGACTTTTCCAATCCTTTGAACCTAGTCCCTAGTTAAGGTGTAGAAGACAATGATTGAAGGCCAACTTTGACCCTGTATATAAAGGCTTTGACTGTAGATGGAGACAATGTAGTTCTCCACCAGGGATGTTTTCTGGGTAGTGTTGTCTTGGAGGTGAAGAGGTACCATTATACATAGCAAGAGTTTCTCACAGTGGTTCTACCCTTAGCTCGAATACTTAACTACCTTTTTTTTGTGTGTGGGGGGGAGGAGTCTTTACTTTTGAAAGGTGAATATGATGGGGCAGTGGAGTGGCATCTACTAGGAGCCGAAGTTAAGTGGCACTTCTTTTTTTTTTAAGATTTTATTTATTTATTTGACAGAGAGAGACAGCGAGAGAGGGAACACAAGCAGGGGGAGTGGGAGAAGGAGAAGCAGGCTTCCCGCGGAGCGGGGAGCCAGATGCGGGGCTCGATCCCAGGACGCAGGGATCATGACCTGAGCGGAAGACAGACACTTAAGACTGAGCCACCCAGGCGCCCCAAGTGGCACTTCTATGTCATATATTCCACAGTGAGTTTAATCAACACCTTTAGTTTTTCATTTTTGTATCCCACGCATCATCTAACACAGACCCTGACCGAAAGTCGATCTGTAATGAGTGTGTAATGGGTGGGAATTGGCGTCCTTTTACCTTCTCTATCTATATATGATGGACAGAGAAATGGGTTAGGAGTCAGTCAGGAAAGCAGAATTGTAATTTTGGATCTGTCTTTTACTGGCTATGCGATTTTTACAAAATCATTTCACTGTTCTTATTGTTTGAAACAACGATGCTTGGATTGGACGATCTTTAAAATTCCTTTTACTTTCACGATTTGTAATCTATAGACAACATAATGACCATAGGATGGTTAAAACCTATGGTTTGCTGATAAATATAACTAACTGGCTTAAAAAAAAAGAATAAAAGGAAAGCCATGATTTGTGATGTTTGCCATTTCTACAGTGTAAATACTTCTGCTGTGGCCAATTTTAAGCTACCAGTGTGAGATCACTGAACATACAGTTGGGAAGAAATGGGTATATTCAGCTGTCCCAAGCCACTAGGAGCCAGTTCCAGCACACTATAAGCCTTAAAATAATAAGTTATTCTACCTTAAAGGATTGAAAAGTATGCTAATAGAGAAAAAAAGTAATAAGAATGAGAAGAATAAATTTCCAGAGTTAATGAGAAAATTAATGCATGGATTGTCAGGTTTTAATGCTTTACCTAGTGATCACACTATTACACTTTTTCAAAAGAATGGTAGGTCATGTACTGTTTTTTAAAAAGTCACATTTCTATATAAAGATAGTAATAGTTTCAAAAGCTGTCTTTTAGAGTGATAGGATGCAATATTTAGAGTCTGATCTAATGCTTTAAATGCATTTGTTATAGCTCCAAGATTAGTCTTAAGCCAAGACAGGACAGTGTTTTAACCTCCACCACCCAGAGGATTAATATATAATATCCAGGAATGTTGGCAATACGGTACCTTGGTACTCATCCATGCACTGTTTACTGGTGACAGTGAGCATTAGAACAGAACAGTATTATTGCAGTGCTGTAGAGAATGCAAACTAAAAATGTGTCCTCTGAAAGGAGGAGAAAAAAATATTAAGGAATGTCAACCCAAGGAGACATGAGGCCTGGAAGTCATGGTAGAAGTTACAAATATCAGAATCTATCTAAAGAATACTGAATTTGCCAAGATCCAATTTTAGTCTTCATGTGACAAGCATCTATCATAAGACATTAACAAGAAAATTACTCAGAAAAGATATAAATACATGCAACTTAAAAAAATATGGCTAACTTTTAAAATGGCTTATTTATAAGGCGTACCATTTCTAACATTAAATGAGATAAAACTGGTTTAGAAAACCTAAAGTTTGTGTGTGAGCAAATGCTAGTGTCAGACACTGAAGGTTTGTAACACTTCTCCGTTATTTTTCCACATAAAATCTAAGGTGGTAGTTGTGAAGGGTATTTGGCCTTGAGATTGAACACCCAAACAAAAATTTATCATAAATATTCTTGTTTTGTTTCCACTCTTTGGCTTCATGAATGTTTACCAAGGAAAGTGAATTATTTGGTTAACAGTAGGCGTATATGGAGCCATCACGTATACCCATGAGCGGATGGTTTGTGACTCTGCTACAGCCCAACATCCACCAACTCTATAGCACTCACAGCAGTGAGAGTGGGTTTTACCAGATGACACTACTGCATAAGATCTTTTAGAGAGGCTGTACCATACTTTTGATATTAATCTATCAAGAAGTACAATTGACCCTTGAACAACACAGGTTTGAACTGTGCAGGTCCACTGACATGTGGATCTTTTTCAATAAATACAGTACAGTACTATAAATGTATTTTCTCTTCCTCATGATTTCCTTAACGTTTTCTTTTTGCTCGCTTACTCTATTGTAAGAATGCAGAATTTAATACATAGACAAAATACGTGTTACTTGATAATAATAGACAAAATACGTGTTACTTGACTGTTATTGGTCAGGCTTATGGTCAACAGTAGGCAGGCAAAAGTTGTAAAAGGATTTTTGACCGTGTAGGGGTTGGTGCCTCTAACCCTTGTGTTGTTCAAGGGTCCGCTGTATTTTTATGTAACTATTTGGAAAAGGAATCAAAGATCTGGCACCATCTATGTTTTCCAAAAGTTTGATTTAATTTATTGTTCTCATTTTTAAATAGTCAGATGAACACATGCCTTAAAACCTGTTCTAATTTGGGGACTTATTACAGCATTTCCATTGAACACCTCCATCTGTCTACAACAGATTTGTCTTTCTTTACTCAGAACACCAGGACAATCTCCCCTGTACCCTCCTTGATTTGGTGGGGTTATTTCTAGTCACTTCATGGAGCAAAGAGTTCTTTGAGACTGTCACTGTGTAAAGTAGTTGATACGAACTCCCTACCAGAAGGCCAAGGCTGTGTCTTTTTTTTTTTTTTTGCAGAGACAGGCATTTTATTCAAAAATATATTATTTCAAGTAAATGATTTCAAAAGCAATTTAATCTTTAGGACAAAGAATTGTGGGAATGGTAAAATAATTTAATACTTCCAAATTATTAGTGCCACTATCCTAATAATCCTAATAATGCTCATGTGTGTCTTTTAACCCTATGTTAAAACCACAGTTCCCAGGGGCTGTACTGATAGCTGATAGCCCATGTGCCTGACAGTGTTTCAGTTCCTCTTCAGATGTGACATCAAGGAATTTGTTTATTTCCTTCAAACTTGGTTAAGTATGAAGACATTTTTAATATTCTTTTCAATTAGCATTTTTATGCTTTGGAAAGGGAATGCAACTAGCTTAGTTTACTGTGTTGTTGGAAGTTATTTGTTCCAACTTATCGAACTATAGAATTTTAGAGCTACGTAGAACATTAGAGATATTTTCTTCAGTGAATTACAATTTCGATTTATTTATATATCACCAGGTACCAGATAAGTTGGCATTTGAAAAAATGACCTGTTTTTTTTCTATCCATATAGATTCTAAAATCCCTTAGAGATCCAATTCAATTTTGCACTTGACAAGCATCTCCAGTGTAGTAGGTTGTTGAATACAAAAAGAAGTATAAATTATGGTCTTTGATCTCAAGGGTCTCATATTTTAATATGGGTCCCAAATGTGAACAGATAATTGCCAAATGATGTAGTAAGTCTATTATTAGAAGTATGAATGGAATGCTTTGGTAGTTGAGGCTTTTCATGCAGCATGGGAAAGACTGAGATGACTGGAGATGTTACTGGTGGAGTTTAAAGGATTTGTGTGTGTGTGTGTGTGTGTGTGTGTGTGTGTGTGTGTGTGTGTGTGTGTATCTGTGGGGCTGGTGGTGGTAGTATGGACATTCCAGACAGAGGGAAAGAGACTGCTGATGCCAGAAACAAATAGTGCTGATAGTGATAATGTAGGAGTCAATGATATAGTCCCAAGGACTTCTATAGTCATGGGTCATGTAAGTTCAGGGCAACAAATAGTTGTTGATGTCAACTTTGTTGAAACTATCTGCCACCAAATATCATGTCCAGAATGTAAACATGGCAGTGATTGTGTGTTCTTTCTTATTTTACTGTTGAGAATATTAAATAATCATAATTTGAATGGTTAAAAAACTCATTTAAAAAAGTAAGCCTAAATGTATCAAGTTTTAAGAAAGATCAAATGCAAAATTGTGATTGGTTGGCTACTATTATCTTCTCACACAGCTCTCCTCAATACCCTTCTCACACAGCTCTCCTCAGTACCCAGGTCTTCATCTTCCCCTACTGCCCTACCAATTCATTCAAATCATATCCCCACCCCTCATCCTTCTCTGCTTTCAAACTTTCAAACTTAGAACTTGGAACCACTCCTTCCAAGTGATCATCAGTACCACGTTAGGACTATGAAGTCAGATAAGTCACCAAAGGTTGCAGGAAAGGACAGGAGGACTTAATAATATTTCTCTTACCATGGCACATGATGACCTCAAAATACTATTAGGAAAACGGTGGTAAAATTTTATTATTCTCAAACATTTTTTCTTTGTATATGATGTAGGGGTCACAGAATGATATAATCACTAGTTATGTCAATGTCTTACATCTAATAGGTATTTAAAACATATTTGGTGAATGACTAAATACAATTCAATTAAAGCAAAACAAATAAAATGTCACAGCCTCTGGGACAACTTGCAATCCACATGCAAGAATGAGGTTGGATACATATCCCATGTCATACATAAACATTAAATCAAAGACCTTGTGAGGGATTAATGGGGAATGACTGCTAATAGTTACAGGATTCTTTTTTGGAGAATAAAAATGTTCTGGAATTAGACAGTAGTGATGATGATTCTGAATATACTAAAAACCACTGAATTGTATGTTTTAAAAGGATGAATTTTATGGTATGTAAATTGTATCTCAATAAAAAAGTAGATGTAAAAAACAAAACAAAACAAATAGCAACAATAAAACCAGAGCCAGAGAGTTGAATTGAAGCTCTTATGGAAATGTTCTACACTGAAGAGGAATATAAGTTAAAGAGGAAAAACAACAACGTAGTTGTTGTTCCTAACACTGAAGAGGAATATAAGTTAAAGAGGAAAAACAACAACACTGTTTAGTTAAAATTTAAGTCAAGAAAGGAACTATAATTCAATAATTCTAAGATACGTATTTTTTCACATTTCTGAAATGGGAATGCATCTTATAATTGATGGTGTTTCCAGTTGATTTGGTTGCATTTTTTTTCTTTATGGTTCATAAAATTGTGGTATGTGTGAGATTCAGTGAAGTAGAGTACTTAATTTTTAGAATAATGTGGCAGAGGTTGCTGGTTATCCTTCAATATGTGTTCTCCTCTTCCCACACAGTAATAAATTTTAATAATGTTTAATGAAGTTTTTAAATAATTAAAACTTTAAAAAATAATAATACAATTTTTTACCTGGGTAAATGACCTCCCAGCCAAAGATTATATTCCCAGTTTCCCTTATAACTAGGTGTAGCCACATGTCTAAGTTCTGGCTGATGTTATATAAGCAGAAATAATATGTGCAACTTCTGGTTTGTGCCCTTAAAGAGAAAGAGCATTCTCTTCCTTCTCTTTCTTATTTGTTCCATTCCCGATTTCTTTCCTTCCCCCCAACACCTCCCTCCTCCTTCATTCCCTTCCTTCCAAATGGCATATATGATGGTATGAGCTGAGCAGCCATCTTGATCCATGAGATAGAAACCATGTATTGAGGGTGGTAAAACAATGCGAAGATACCTCAGTTCTTAATGATTATGAAATCAGTATACTAGCCCTAGACTCATTATGCAGACTTTTATGTGAGAAATACAGTTCTAGTTTGTTTAAGTCAGTCTTATTTTGGGTTTCTCTGACATAGGAGCTGAACAAATGTTCTATCTAATGTGAATGGTTTCTGACTTCATTTTTCTGGAAGTAAATTATTTATTACTTTTTTCAGTGGGCTAAATTCTTCTCCTAAACAAACCACACACACATACACACGCACGCACGCACGCACGCACATGATCTGTCTGGGCCAAAATGAATTGCCAAATATAGCTTTTACTTACAAGGAATACATTGAGAATAGCTTTTTGATTTTCACTATCATAGAAAGATGATTTCAACCCCCATTCAGTCTATGTTTCTAAATAATACCTTTGTTAGGACTGTCTGTTCGGTGCAATGGGAGACAGCTTTTTCAGTGCAACTGAGATTTCTTGATAATGCTAAATCTGCCTTGTCAGCTGAATTCCTCTGGCTTTGTGTTGCACTGTGGTAAAAATACATGATCGGATTTCACTGTTAAGGAAATTCTTTCAGCAATACATGTACAGTCAAGTTTGTTGCCTGGATGGTTGAACATGTGGGTTATGAGATTAAAAAAAATGTTTCATGACAAAACTTTATGAAAATGCAACAATCTGGAAGTCTAGCTCTGTCTCAGAGTGGTGAGGCTGTGAAGAGGTGGGCTGTTGGGGGCTGATATCACTCTATCCTTTTCACAGGCACAGTCACAGTCTTGGTTCTTCATATTTGAGGAGATGGGACGGTGAGGAGACCTGTTGGCTTGATCTTATTAATGCCACCGTCTAGAATGCAGATTCTTGGATATTTCATCTTCACAAGATGAGCTGCAAACTGAAAAGATAAAAAAGGCCAAATTTATAGAAGATATACAAAATCTATTTCTACAAACCCATTTTTTCCCCAAGCTGTGAAGGACAAAACTACTTTAATAATACTATTACTGTCACTGTTGTATCAATGAATCATTAACTGGGTTTTCAATATAAATCAAATCACCATTTAACATGTTGACAGCTTCTTTACGCTATGAAATAAATGTGTCTCTTTACTTCTCTTTTAAACTTGTTGGAATAGGCAATAAATATACATGGTAATTATTCAAATAGTACAAAAGGTATACCATGAGATATAAATTCCTCCTACCTCTCTTCTCAGTTTCCCTCTCCAGAGGTCATTAATATTACTGTTTTTCATGTATCCTTCCAGTGATAGTTAAAACATTCTCAAATCTATATTGAACAACTTTTGTTTTAAAGATTTTATTTATTTGACAGAGAGAGAGCATAAGCAGGGGGAGCAGCAGAGGGAGAGGGAGAAGCAGGCTCTCCCCTGGGCAGGGAACCCGATGCAGGGCTCGATTCCAGGACTCCAGGATCATGACCGGGGCTGAAGGCAGATGCCCAACCAACTGAGCCCCCCAGGCGCCCCTATACTGAATAATTTTTGATATTTCTGTCTATTTATTAGTTATTTCAATTCTTGTATAATGTCCCAGAGAGGGCCCATAAACTTGTAACGTGTTTCTGGAGCAACTTCAATCAACAGTTTGAGACCATAAACTTGGAATGAATTTGAAGGATTGATCTAAGAGGTCTTCTAGATGGCTAGCAAAATAGGACTTTGAAAAGTTAACAAGACATACATACACCTTCTGACTTGGCCCATGTCTGCCTATCCAGGATCACTGGTTATCTTTCTCCATTCCTTTGACCTTATGATAAAGCAGTCCTGAGCTGCTTGTCAATCCCGATAGAAATGAGATCACTTTAGGATTCAGAGCATTTTGGTTGTGCAGGTTGCCCTTTGTTGGGAACATGCACCATTTCCCACCAGCTCCTGGATTCCCTTTAGTTCCTCCTCAAAAGCCCCCCACCTACCCCCACCTGCCTAATTTCTACTTATTTCCCCACTCAGGCAATTTCTTCTCTACATGCTAAGTCTCCATTACAAACCCCTCTTCTTAGCCCCTAAAGTTCCTTGGGCAAATCTCTGTCTTTTGCCTAGTGTGTTTATTTAAATTGCTCATTTAAGAGCCTGCTTCCTCTACCAAACTGTAAACTCCCCTAGGACAGTGAACCTGTTCTGTTTCTTTTTATCCCTAGTGCCTGGCACATGGCAGGGGCTCAATATATGCTTGTTGGACTGAACTACACCAAGACATAGGACATATAACCCGGGCAAAGGATGAAGGAAAGAAGGACTGTCTTGGACTCTGGCTTTCTATTTCCATTCCCTCCCCTTGGTGGTATTCTCTTCTTCCTCCTTGAGTACTTATGCCTTCACGTTCTTTTCAATTACTTTGTCATAACCTGACCTCAGATCCCTCAAGAAAAAAGAATACCTGCTGACAGTGCTATTGGGAGTATTTGAAGCTTAACAGTTGGGGAAGTCTCAAGCAAGCAATCTAGACTTTATGGTCCAAAGGCTGAATGTTTTGGTCAGGATAAGTTCAAGGCCTCAACCCCAAAGATTCTGCTTTATTGATCTGGGGCTCAAGAATGTGTTTTTGTTGTGGTGGTGGTGGTTGTTTTAAACAAACACCACTAGATGATTCTACAGCAGGTAGTCCGAGTACAATATTTTTTTTTTCCCGAGTACAATATTTTGAAACATACCACCTACAGCCAACAAGATAGAGGTATCAGTAAGTAGGTGGAATAGATATTGCTTTAACAATCTTCAAAACTACTCACAGAAATGGATCTTAATACTGCTGATGCCACTGATTTTTTCCATCATTCCCTGCAGTGCTTCAATAGATTCAATGGCTATTAACATTTCAGATCCTATACTCTTTTAGCCACCTGAAAGTATCTTTAATAGTAATTAATACTGAAGAAAAACAGTGCATCTGTATTTCAAAAGATATCAAGTGAGCTAGACTGCTACTGTGAGCTGGTCTTCATGCTGTTCTTGCTTATTTCTCGGTCCATAAGAGCAGAGGTGCTAGATTCATCTGCTCTGAGTCAAGTGCAGGCAGCACAGTCCCTGGTACCATATGATTACCGAAACATCTTTGCTTCATTCTCCCACATGTAGCAATACAATTAACATGTAAGCTGGAACTCTGAGATAAACATACCATTATTGAAAAAAATCTTGTGGATAAGCAGTCTTAGCATTCAGTACTTTCAAAACACTGTGGAAGTCAGAAAGCAAGAAAGGAAGGACTTACTACTGTACATTTAACTTAATCTCTCTGAAACTACACTGTAGAGCTAGAAAGAGTTCCCATGGTTATTTTAAGGAGGGACATGACAACTAGGCTGCTGTTGAGCTGGAAATGGTAAAGGCAAAGCAGACAGAACAGAGCACTTTGGAACAATTAGGATGTTGCTGTGTGGGAGGTCTAAGAAAAGTAGAAGCAGAATACAAGGAGATAGCAAATGTTTTGGTGCCTTGAAAAGCAAGGCTGTGCTTAAGTAAAGAAAAAGTGCCAACGTTGAGTTTTCAGGTTAGGATTGTGAGTTCTGCTCTGCTTGTGGCTGCAATTACCCGTGTTAAATGGTGGGCCTAACAGTGAAGGCATGACTGCATCTTTTCCACTCCTACCATGGCAGCGGTTCCTCTTCATTCATTCATTCATCCATCAAACATTTTAGTGAGCACCTACTGAGTACCAGGCACTGTTGCAGTTTTTGCAGTGCTTATAGATCAGTGGAGGAGATAGTGACAAACAACATCAAGTAGTAGGGTGATTACACAAGTAGAAGTTTGGGGTACCTCTGAATTTAACAGGGCTTAAGGGAGATGTTCCCCCCTCCCCATCCCTCTTTTATTGATGCCTGAAGGGAATGGGAAGCCAGATGTGATGGCCACAATTGTGGATTGGATGCTGTTCTCTGTGGGTATAGTCTGACGGGTTAGGGAGGAAGGAAAGGGCTGTGAATGTCCAGGGGTGGTTTCCACTGTGTGAACAAAGCACGTCGCTCACGGAGAAGACAGGTGGTGGAACAGAGGAGAACCAGGCATGTAGAGTTCAGGGTTTCACCCATCTTTTACTCTTCATCTGGCTTTGGCAGCTTTAGGGTGTTAACATACAGGGTACTGGACTTTGGTGATTAAGGATCTAGAGTAGCCTGCAACTGCAGCTTTGGGAGAGGCCTGACATCAAACAGAAATCACAAACCTAGACTCACTGAGCAATATCCTTGGCAGAAGTGGCAGGATGTCATATTGGACCAGTGGTTATGGAGCCGTCAGACTCATCTGGGTGCTTTTATTAAACAGTGATACCCAGACCCACTGGAGATCAGTAATAAGTAGAATTTTGGGGGGATATAGCTCCCACATCGGGTTTTTTTTATTTGCTTGTTTGTTTTGAAGGCTCCTAGGTGATTCTATTGTGTACCCAGCATTGAGAATAATTTTACTAGATAATGGGATTCATTTGTTGGTCAGGTTTGTCTGCGATCTCAAACTGCAATTTTAATAGGTATAGTTCTGTGGGGAGAGCAAGTCACTTTGCACTAAAAAGGCTGTCATGTTTGTAGGGCTGGAATTTATGAGACCAAATCCCACATGGAGAGAATGGGGTTCTTCCAACTGCACAACCAGCTGAGATCTATAGGTCAACATCTCATGTGGAGCTGGCAGGATCTGGTATTTGCTGGGATAGGATTTGGGGACTCAAGATGACAGGGGCAGCTGCATTTCTTGTGGGAAGTACTTTCACTTGGGAAAGGCAAAGCTCTTGCATTTTTGTCATTCCTCTGGTTAGTAGAATCTGGTGGTGCTTTTCATTTCTAGGGCTTAGGTAGGCACTGTCTGAAAGTGGCAGGCTCTTGTGGGTGGCACTCCATTTTGTTTTCTCTTTCATCTTAGCTTGGACCAAGAGGCTGGCACGTTTGTCCAGTGGAAGTCAAGATCTATGATAGGAGGAGAATGTGTGGAGGAAAGGGATATATGGGTAAGATTTAAGAGAAGCAGAGAACAGGACCACGTTTTTTCTCACCGGGTGTCCTAGGTCACAGGCTTGGGTAGAACCCACAGGCAGCTAAGAAAATTTGGCTTCTGCAATATTCTGAAAGGAGCACATTGCAGGACAATTAACTTTCTTGATGGGAATCTTTGGCCTTGTGAGCTTAAAGTTTGTATTGGGAACTGGACAATTGCCATTAATTGACTAACACTCTGGTGAAGTTCAAATGGAGGTCCTCTTCTCTCTTCCGTTTTATTTGTCCATTCCTTTCCCTCCCTAAATTTGGGATATGGAAATATTACTTTTGGTTGGACATAGAACTGAATAAGGGAACTGGCAAATTATTCTGTAATGCATAGCTGTAGTAATTTCGTTTTCTTGGTTTTATGGATGTGAGGCTGATGCCGTATTAGTCCTATGTACCCTCTTGACCGCTGCGATTCTGAAAATATGGGGTCCATTTAACATTTCTGGCACTGTGTGGTTGGGGCTGGACTGATACTTCACACAAATTATGCACCTATTTCTAAGTTTGGCTGGACAACTCAACTCAGTGCGAGATGAGATAAGATGAGAAACAGAATATGGGATGATTTCTACATCTAGAGTACAGTGTGGCCTTGGGTTAAAAATAGCCCAAGTGCTGTCTTGTCCTGATTATTTAAGAAATTCTCAGGTCATTAATAAATTTTGAGGTCTTGATCATTTGAAGGGGTCATCTCAGTGCTCCCAGTTAGAAACATGAAAGCTATGACAAGGAGTACTAGGAAAAGGTAGGAATGATTTATCTAACATGCCACTGATCTTTTCCCTTGATTATATGGTCCAGTATAACTTTGAAATGTCATTTTTGTTTCAATCCTTGTTATGTTCCTTCTGTAACTGAGATAAGTGCTCTGCCTTCTGCTAGACTTCTGTATTTAGATATTTTATAATTAACACATAAACGTTTATTTTCTTAAAAGTACTACAGAAGTTTACTTTCTTAAATAAACTACTAAGGAAACTCTTGTGTGCTTTTAGTAGGAATGTATATTGGTTTGGCCGTATGGAAAACAGTGTGGAGGTTCCTTAAAAAACTAAAAATAGAACTACCATATGATCAAGCAAACCCATTTCTAAGTATGTATCCAATACTTCGTAAGGTGTAAAACTGGTTTTCACAGTAATAACATCTAATAACAATTAGGCAGTGGCTACCTTACACTCTTATTTGACTCACAGAAGTAAAGTCTGCAGCACGGCAAAACCAAGAAGGTGAACGTAATGTCAACAATCATTTTACACCTTACCATAGGCACTGGTGACAGGTAAGGAGCAGAACCGTTAATTCCAGGGTATTAATATAGAATGTTATATACTGTAAAATGGTTAGTTACGCAATAAGAAAAAAATGGGAACATGTACATAAACAATCATTATATGGTCTAGGATTTATCAAATTAATTAAATTTCTTAAATCCATGTTTATTTTTTAAGGATAGCTATCTTAATGGTATCTGGGATATTCACAATCCATACTGTGTTGTACATTAGTCTCTGAGACTAGGAAATTTGGTAGTGTAAAGATTGTATCTTAAAAAAACATTTTTAATAGTTTGTGTTATATAAGGGGATATATAAATAATTGTAGTTTTTTCCTAAATAGTTGTAGTTTTCTTGTTTTAATTTTCTCTTGCCTCTATAGTTTGTCTCCATCTCATCTCTTCCCATTCTCTCTCTCTTTACCTTTTTTATTAAGAAAAATGTCAAAAATATATATAAAAATAGACAAGAATGGTATAATGAGCCCATAGGTACCCAAAACCCAGTTTCAATAATTACAACTCAGACAATTTCATTTGTTCCTTCCACCCACTTCTCTTGACCACATCCATTATTTTGATGTAAATCTCATATATCATTTAGTACATAAATATGTATCTTTGAAATAAAAATCCTTAAAAAATATAACCACAGTATCATTATCACACCTAGAAAATATTAACAATCCTTTAATTATTTAGTAAGTGTTCAAATTTCCAATTACTTCATAAATGTCATCTTTTCATCCATTCATCCATCCATCTATCCATCTGTCACCCACTTACCTATATTTACAATCTGTTTCTTTGCATCAGGATCCAAACAAGGTTCACACATTGTGACTGAAGGATGGCTTTTAAGTCTCCTGTAATCTATATATTTGTTCTATCTCTTCATTTCTTTGCAGAAAGCCTATTCTCTCTTGCATCTACTCCAATCAGACTTTTGTCTCCATCACTCCCCTAAAATACTCTTAAAAAGGTCAGCAATAATCTCCACTTTGTCACACTGCTAACCAATTTTTAAGACTCACTTTGAATCTAACTTGACCCATCAGCATCATCTGACACATTTGATTATACTTTCCTCTTTTCAAAACTCTTAGCTCAGGTCATGATCTCAGGGCAGTGAGATAAAGCCCCGTGTTGGGCTCTGTGCTTAGCCGGTGGTCTGCTTGAGATTCTCTCTCTCTCTCCCTCTCCCTTTGCCCCTCCCCCTGCTTGTGCTCTTTCTCTGTCTAAAATAAATAAACAAATCTTTTAAAAAAATTTTCTGAAGGCCCATGATATCTCAGCATACTATAAGTCAGTGCAACTTCTATTTCATTATTTGTTTTGTTGAAATCCCAGTAAAAGATTTTCCCCCCTTACATGTCAAAATGGTGTTTTCCTTCCTTCCTCTTCCATTTTCCTTTGATCTCTTGTTTTCTTTGTTGATTTCCTCTACCAATCACGTGCACTAAAGCAACTTTTAAAAAAAAATTTATAGCTAGTTTATAATGGAGACAATGGATTTTTACAAGTTCCTGAAACAAATTTAAGTTATATATTTTAATGGTTATTTGGCAATCTGTTGTTGATCCCATCACCTGGAATTTGTCTTCCATTCTGGAATAATGCATTTATAAGCTATTAAATTTAATTATAAGAAAGAAAACCCTACTTTTTTTCTGTATTGTACAATACTAAGTGCTTACTTCATAAGTGGAAGGATTCTATGTGTATACACATTTTGCTTTAACTCTCTGAATTCTAGTCTGAACCTCTAAATCCTTAATTGATGTTTTTATACTCATGTCACATTAGCACTTCAAACTCAGTGTGTCCAAAGTTCATCACAGTCCCTCCAAATCTACTTTCCCCTTTTTTTTAAAAAAGATTTTATTTATTTATTTGACAGAGAGAGACACAGCGAGAGAGGGAACACAAGCAGGGGGAGTGGGAGAGGGAGAAGCAGGCTTCCCGCGGAGCAGGGAGCCCGATGCGGGGCTCGATACCAGGACCCTGGGATCATGACCTGAGCCGAAGGCAGACACTTAACGACTGGGCCACCCAGGTGCCCCCCCAAATCTACTTTCCTAAAGGTATCAGCAACCTCTCCAAAAACCCAATCTGGAAATTTTAAGGTTATCTTTGACTTTTTTTTTTTTTAATTTAAATTCCATTAGCCAAGGTATATTTTTGACTTTTGACTTTGGCTCCATGTTCATTTAGGCACAAAGCTATTACAGTTCTCTCTGTGACTGTCTTGGATTCATTCCTTCTTTTCCATTCCTCTGCTCCTACTCCATTTTAGATCCTAATTACTCTTGAATTAGTTCCTAAATGGTTCTTGTGCTTTTAGTTTTTCCTTTTCCATTTGCCTGGCACTCTGCTGCCTACACAGAGGAATATGGAGGCCCTCAGGAAATCTTGAGACCCCTAACACTGTTGTGTAGAGACTTTTTCCTTCCTAAGGGGGATTACCCTTAGGCAAGGTGACTCAAGATCTGTGGATCCTTTCCAAGGAACAGCTTGCTTCTCTATAGTCAGGAAGGACAACATAAAGTACCCAAAAGTCCTTACTGAAAATTTCATTTTGATAATATTAAGTCTAAAATTTCTTTGCATTTTAAGGACAAAAGAAATTCTTCATTTTAGATTTATGCTTGCTCATTCTTTATATAAGTACATGCATTTATTTATATATAAATTAAAGATTAATGAGAAGATTGTCTCTTAGTGTCCTGCATAAAGTAAGAGAAGATAGTGACAGAATGTTACCAGATGCCTTGAATCACGTAATAAAAGCAGTAAGGCCATTTCCCCAATGTCCTTTTGAAAGTTGCAGGGCTTTGGCTATCAGTCTCAGACAAACTCCTGTTTCCTTTTCTCCACAGCCATGAGAGCTTTGCTAAATGGGGGCTTAGAAACTATTTAGACAGCGGGAGATTGCAAGCTTGAGATAAGATCAGCATAAAGGTAGAATCTGGGAAGAACCTAGCATTGGAACAGCCTGGAAATATAGGGAGTGAAATTCTTTAACTGGTCTCTGGTTTTTGGTGTTTAAAAATTTCTATTTTATTGGGATCAAGGGCAAAGGAGAGGGAAGACACTAAAAGTATTTTGCCAATGACTTTCTAAAATGCAGCTGTTAGTATCACTTTCCTTTTTAAAACCTTTAATAGTGCCCCACTGCTACTGTAAACTCCTCAGTATAGCATTCAAGGCCATCTATTTCCAGACTCTTCTCCTCGCTTTCCAGCTTGTCTGTAGCTAAAATGCTCTTCAAAGAAGCTCTGTGTTTTCCAATCAGCATGTGCTATTTCCTTTGCCTGGAATGTTCCTTCCTGACTATGGCTCTCCTCCCAATACATTTCCTTACTGAAATTCTACTCATAATTTCAAGGTCTGTTATCATCTTCTCCCATGAAGCTTTGGGGGCTCTTCATTTAACTGGAAGAAATTTCTTTCTTCTTATCGATTTTCTAAACATTTTATTTTTTTAAAGATTTTATTTATTTATTCATGAGAGACAGAGAGAGAGAGAGAGGCAGAGGGAGAAGCAGGCTCCCAAGGAGCAGGGAGCCCGATGCGGGACTCAATCCCAGGACTCCGGGATCACGACCTGAGCCGAAGGCAGACGCCCAACCATCCGAGCCACCCAGGCGCCCTCTTATTGATTTTCTAGAACTTTAATTATAAATTTCACACAGCACATATTATATTCTGCTTTGAGTTTTAATTGGTTGTATCTTCCTAACTAGATTGTAAGTTTTTTGAGGGCAAGGGACTTTGTCTTTCTCCTTTCTGTTTCCTCATAATAGTTTCCATTATGTAAGCACTAATGTTTGTTGTCATGAATTAAACTAGTGGCTATTAGTATTTTTTCTTTTGCCTTCCTCTTTTCACTAATTTCTGCAAATCTGAAGTCTACAGCAAACTATTATTTTTCATGTGTTCATTCATTAACTTAGTCATTAATTCAAACATCAAATAATTTATTGAGTGCTTTCTACTTCAAAGGCATGATGCCAGGAGCCAGGGGTACAACAATGAATATAATATAATCCTCGTCCTCAATGAGCTTGGAGTTTAGTTGGAGATGCAGAGAAGTGAAGAGGCAATTAAAATACATTTGATAAATGCTATATGAGCCATGATTTATGGTTGTTCAAATTGTGCATTGCATAAGAGAACCTGAAAAAGGGGTAAGTGGAGCATGAAATGTAGTCCATCCTCTCCTTTCCAGACTTTGTGCCCTTACACGGTGCTGTGTCCCACTAAAGGAAGGATGGGTTTTTATCTAATGCACACAGAAATTCTATATATGTTAGTGGTCCCAATGTCATTATAAAACTAAAAGATATTTTATGAGCACTTGGGAAAGGTACTTAGTCCTAGACTTGATGAGTTAAGAAAGAATTCCTTATATAAACAGTGTTTTAAGACACATGGGAATTACCCAGGTGAACAGAAGTGGGAAGAATGCTCCAAATAGAGAGAAGTACAAAAAGACAGTATATAGGAACTACAAGTAGTTAATTGTGACTGGAATCTAAGAGGCTGAGGGAAGAGCAGTGAGGGATGAACTTGGAAAACAAAGCAGAGTTTGGATCATGAAGGGCCTTATAGATGGTGAGTAGGATTTGAATTTTATTTTGAAGGCACAGAAAGTCACAGAGGCATTTTGACAATGATCTGATTTATATTTCAAAAAGCTCACCTTAATTATGGGGTAAAACTGGGGGGGAAAGGGATTGCAGGCAGGGACACTGGAAGTTGTGGTAAGTCAGGCATGAGGTACTGGTGATCCGAGTTAAGACAGGTGGGTTGGAGAGATGAGAGAATTCCAGACCTAGCTAGCAGGGTGATAACACAAATAATAATTTTCTATATAATTTGTTGTCACTAGTCAAGAATGTGAGATAATTCACTATTTCATTCATACAGACTGGGTGGTATGGAGAAAAGTATAGGAACTTTGTAGTTAGCATAGAGTTTGAGTCAGGGTTCTGCCACTGGTTAGCTATGGAATCTTGGGTAGGTCACTTAGCTTTTTTGGCCTTAGTGTCCTCACCTGTTAAATATGTAATAATAATACACTTGAATAGTATATTTATAGTGTTGTTGGGAGGATTAAAGTAGATATCATATGTATAAGTGCTTGATTCATAGTAAATACTATAAGCTAGTTTCCTTCTTTCCTCTCTTCCTCTTTCCCCTATTGATCCATTAATAGGAAAGCCATTTACAACATGTCACAATTGTACAGATTTAAACTTAAATAGCATATTTGTCCTCAAATGGAATGTAAGGTAGGGTTTACAGTGTTTATGATGAACTGTTTATAATAGAGCAGTAATGTATACTAGTAACTCTACTGTTTACTGGGTTACATATGCTTTTAGCAATTATATGAAGGCTATGGATCTATTCTTTTTCAAAAAATGACACATTTGTATAACATTTTACAGGTAATTTTAATTAGTTCAAAGACTTTCTAAAACTCATGATGGACTCTTGGTTTAGAAGTTTTCCTTTATACTAATCTATTTATTTTTAATTTATGATAGTTGATAGTGTTTATCCATATGGCAACTGGGATCTAGTGTTTATCCATATGGCAATTGGGATCTTCCTCTAGATTTACAGATTAGGTTTAACAACAGCTTATACTTCCAAACAAGCCCTCTTAGGAATGCTATGTGGAATGTTTTTTGAAGTTGATATTAAGAAAATAGGAGAAAACATTTTTAGACATGACATAAAAGTTTTTTTTGAAAACAGTTCTTATTCTAATAGAAAAAAGCATACTGACTCATATTAGAGGATAAGCCTCTTCTGATAAAATTCCATCATCCAATACCATCATGAATCAGGAGCTCTAATGAACCCTGTGATACATTTTCCTTTAATCTGTGATATTTGGGACCAGAATTTTAGCAACAATCATTTATCAACTTATGTTTACACTAGACAACCAAGAACAGTAAACCCATACTGTGTCTCCCCCACTGGCCATATTACACACAGTATACTATGCTCTGAAAAGAATGTATACAATAAAAACTGAGATTCAAAACAGTTAGGGCTATGATGGATCATAGCCAAGTTCCAACCTCTGTAGGTCAAGCGGGAGGGCAACTATGGTTAGTTTGTTATTCAGCCACGAACATTCCTGTGGTAAGGAGTAATTAATTAAATGGTGGGCTGTGGAGGGCAGGGTGGATACGTAGAATAACACATACTGAGACAAGATAACTTTCATCTTGTCATGAATATAGGTGCCAGAGATCACAAAATTCAGATGATGACTTCGCAGTTTTTCCTGAAAATTGGAAATGAGTTCCCCTGTCTTTTTAAAAACTGCTTGTACACATAATACATCCAGTAAAGATGTTTATAAAACAAAGTCTGGTTAGGTGTTTTAAGGCTCTCTTTACTACAACTCCCACACTGCTTTTTACTTCACAAAACCTTTGAAAAGCTATGAGAACAGGGACTCTACAGGGCAGGTTGTAGCTGGGTGGTCTTTTAAAATAAGTTATCCTCCATCATTTAACAAATGCAGAGCTGTACAGAAGATGTTTCACTGTCACTTGTAAGCCTCATATTATGTCTAGTGTGTTCAAGCCACATTAATATCTAAAATGTTTCCTTATAATCTGATATAAACCCACAGACCAAAACATTTGACAAGAAGGCAAAGAATAAGCCAGGAAGAAAGCCAAGTTTAACCACAGCCAGTGCTTATGGGTCTAACAAGACCAAGAAAGAATTCCTTGCATATTTGGAACTCATAAAAGAGATTCACTTCCCATTCTTTACCAAAATGCTTAAGGCAAAATTATAAAGAAGGCTAATACATTTTCTGACAGGTAAGAGATCTCATACAAAGTGGTTTAAAAGTATTATATTAATCTTGGGGCGCCTGGGTGGCTCAGTTGGTTAAGGGACTGCTTTCAGCTCAGGTCATGATCCCAGGAACCTGGGATCGAGCCCCACATCAGGCTCCCTGCTCGGCGGGAAGCCTGCTTCTCCCTCTCCCAGTCACCCTGCTTGTGTTCCCTCTCTTGCTGTCTCTCTCTTTCATCTGTCAATTAAATAAATAAACAAAATCTTAAAAAAAAAGTAAAAGTATTATATTAATCTGAAGGACTAGGTAGATATTATCTGGAGCCAGAGAAGTTTCCTATGGGGACAACACATGCTGAATTGGCTCAAAGTTTTTTCAGAGTTACCTGGTCCCCTCTGAGCACTCTTGCCATGGGCTGAGAGTGTGGAAGCCTCCCATTACTGCAGTACAGACTGATTTCCAACCTAACATCCCCAAACCAAATAGCACTGGCCTGCAGGGGAGGGTGAATAAACACAAGTGGACTACTATCTTATTTAAAAAAATAACTAATGGCATGCTTTTCTATTAGGAATCTGATTATCTGCAGTTGATAACAGATGCCATATTGTAAATTTAATTCCTACATGCTGTGTGTAGAAAGTATCAGGCACTCACACTGTTCAGTCATAGAACCTCCACAAAAATCATCTCTTGTCTAAGTTTCGGAATCAACTGTTATTCAGAAATATATGTTTGGCTCTTTTCTATTTTGTTTTGTTTTGTTTTAAAGGAGAAAATAATAGCAATAATAGCACACATGGCTTATTATTGCCACTGGCTCTTATATTCTCAGATGAATATTTCTTTTGATAACAAAAGGAAAGCACTGATTTTATGCCAAGAGTATACCATTTTAAGGGAAACACAAGATGTTCCTAATATTTTCCAAAGGGTTGACAAGACAAAGTGAAATGCAAAGATTCCTTTGATTTCTCTCTTAGATAACCTTTTGAATGTGGTACACTGGCAGGAATGAAATTTTAGTGGTTTTATAACCACAAAATATAATCCGGATGGGGTGATTATTTATAAAGTCTTATGCATTTCAGTGACTAACACAGTAATATGATATTTACAGTTTTTCTTAAGGACTTATTAAAGGTAGAGAAACACCAACTTTCATTTTGTTCTGGTCCATGTTGTTGGCCATTTTCTAGTCCGACAGCCATTACTAGCTCTAGAGTTGGGTCTCACTACCTTCTTTCCCCACAGGGGAGAAAAAAAATAAACAGTAACACATTAAAACATGCCACAGTGCTATTAATATTCTCCTTAAACATTATAATTTACCTCTGGGAAAGAGATGTATGCATGATGGTATTTTGTTCAGCAGAGATACCTGAGAGTTTGACCTTAGGTTGGGAGTGGGGTAGTACAAAGGTTGCTGTATCAAAACAACCCATACATTTCTCCTTAGGTAGTATTCGATTAATGTTAAAAATCAAAATTTTCTTTAATCTGAGTAATCTGCTCAAGGATATAACAATGCTCCCTCTTTGGGTTCATTTAATCTGTAATTTGAATGGTGGAGTTATCTCTGCCTTCCCCTATTGATCTGAATATATACAGATTTATACACGAGCTCTCTGAGATTAATTCAGCACATTCCAGTTTTGTAAGAGGTATCTTTTATGGTACTTTCTGTACAGATCATGCTGGCATGTTTTCCTTCAATGCCCAAGAAATCTAATTCCGGTTTAGCAATCAAAGATGCAGTTTCTCATGTGAGTTTTAAAAAGATGATTATCTCTGCAGTGAGACAAAAATGAGACCTTGCCATCTTTTTCATTTCAAATGTCACACGAAGCCTGAGTTGCTTTACCCTTGTTTTGATAGAGAGGACTTCCTACTCCCATTAACCCTACCAACATATACAGTCTGTATTTGTTTGGCTTGTCAAATTAAACTTAGTCACACAGCAGCAAGCATCAGCACAAAATCTGACCCACCCTTGGAGCAGCAGTACACAGTTCCGAGACTCAGGACTCCACTCACTTGAGACTACCTGGCATTCCTTGATGCTGCCATGACATTGTTCTCAGAATATCTGGATGTGCTTGATTATATAATAGCTCACTGCTTTATTTAACCTGTACTATAAGGTGAATTAAAGATTACCTGACAAGTGAGATTCAGTAGTACTTAATACAGAGAAGCCCTATGTGGTACCCTAATTAAACTAAGATCTTTGTAGTCCTCCTTTTTTGCCCTGTTCAGGGGAAAAGCAGTATTTTAGCTAGCTAAGAAACGGCAGATCCTAAAGCCTTCCTGGTGTATTTAAGGTGGTAGCTAGGCCAAATACAAGAGCCTTATGAAGTGGTAATTACAAAGAAACCAATAAATTGCTAATCAATTGTAATTACAGGAAATAGTTAATGAATACATAAGTAAAATGGGATCATATATCTTCCAATTATAGTTAGTCAGGTACACAAATAAGCTGTAATTCTCAGATCTGTTTTGCCTTCTCCTATGTAATTTTAGATAATATATTCAATACACTTGGCCATTATAGAGTAAATCCGTCATATTTGTATTACAAGAGACACTCTGGTCCTCATTTGTATGTCAAATGGGTGATTTTGATACTGTCACACACTAGATAAGTGGCTCATTTTTTTTCTTTCTTGTAGTTGCTCAGTGATATTTTGCTACTTGTTAAATGAAATATGAGAGCCTTTTTATTAAGCTATAGTCTATTTTACTTACTATTTTTATTTGTTAGATTTTCAGTCTAGCTCTTTTACTAGATCTTAACAGGAGATGTAAAACTGGAAAAATTACAATCAGCATCTACTGTTTTGTAAGTAAAAAATCCCCTAGTCCAAATATGGGTTTGACATAAAAACCATAAACTTTTGCAAAGATAATTTGTAACTTCTATAACTAGAATTGGCACCTCTGCTTCCTTTTCACAGCATTCAACTCGGGCTCTCTTAATCTTTTCAAAATAGGACTCTGCCAGCTGCAGGGCACTGATTTCAACTTAGAAGAAAATCTGTTACTTGCTTGGAAATTACTGTGTTTGTGTGTGTGTATGTTAATACTTACAAGGGAAAAAGATGAGCCCTGATCAGAAGAGCTCTTATGAAAGAATCTCCACTACTGTTTGACCAGAAACTGTAGGGCTCAGATGAACTGTGGACAGGATAGTCTGAACATATCAAACCCTAGAACTTTCTAAAAATTGCTATTTTAACCATTTTTAAGTGTACAATTCAGTGGCATTAGGTACATTCACTGTCACCACTAGTTATTTCCAAAATTTCTTATCATCTCAAATAGAACTCTGTACCCATTAAGAAAAACTCCCCTTCTCTCCTCTCTCAGCCCTTAAGAACACTAATTTACTTTCTGTCTCCATGAATTTGCCTATTCTAGATGGTTCATTTAAGTGGAATCAAAGAATATTTGTCCTTTTGTGTTTGGCTTATTCCAGCTTAATATGATGTTTTTACAGTTCATCCATGTTGTAGCATGTATCAGAACTTCATTCCTTTTTAAGGCTGAATAATATTATACTATATGTATATACCACATTCTGTTTATTCATTCATCTGTTGATAGATACTTGGGTTGTTTCCACCTTTTGGCTATAATGGTGCTATAAACACTGGCATACAAGTTATGTATCTGAGCTCTTGTTTTCTATTCTATTCTATTTCTGTTCTTTTGGGTATCTACATAACAATGGAATTGCTGGTCGTAATGTAATACTACATTTATGTTTTGAAGGAACTGCCAAACTGTTAAACTGATTTCTATAGAAGTTGCATCATTTTACGTTCCTACCAGCCTTGAGCCAGAATTTCTTTTTAATTTCTCCATATCCTTGCCAACAGCTGGGTGTGAAGTGGTATCTCATTGTGGTTTTGATTTGCATTTCACTAAAGACTAATGATGTCAACTATCTTTTCTTGGGCTTATTGGTCATTTGCATTTCACCCCTAGAGCCAAAGGGATTAGGGGCTGGAAAAAGAGCAGTTAGAGAATGTTTTCTGGAGATAAGTGTTAACCTTCAGTAGAGGAATACAGCAAACCTGAGATAATTTTTGAGGAAAGAATACATGGGGATAAATATCCTTGACTCTTTTCCTCCCATTACTTGTCAGAATTCCCCATTAGCTCAACAACTAGAAGCCAGAGAACATGGAAGCCAGCCTCCTAAGGCAGACAGCAGAGTGAAGAAGCGTGGAGAATGGATCTAGAATGAAAGGCGGAGCAAATGGAAGCTATCCACAACCATAGATACATAGAATTCCAGTAAACAGATTTTAAATTGAGATGCTTCCAACTTACATGGGTGGTGGTGGAGAAGCATTAGTAAAGTCATACAGATATGTACAGCAGATAAAAAGATGATGGAACAGCATAAGCAAATAAATATCTGAAGTTCTTTTAAGTCCCATGGTGAGAAAAATTATTAAGATACATTCCTATACAAATACTTCATTTGTTTCTCAAAAATAATTTCCTGATGTTGGATTGAAACATGAATAGCTGAACATACAATATGTTCAGTCATTGTTGTCTACAGGCACTAATGACCATGCAGTTTGAAGAAGGAATTTTTCATGAAATAGTACCTGGTTTCTGATAAGGAAGACATTGGCTAATTTATTCATAATGTGATGGCTCTTCATTTATTACTTTTATTATCATATATTGTTATTTCATCTGAATATTCATGCTTCCAGATTTCCTTCATATTTTGAACTTTTAAATTTATTTGCACTATGACAGACTATAGAATTTCATAGTGTTTTGCATATAACAAATGACAAATGCTTTATAATTGATTATTTAATGAAATAAATTAGTTATCTATTTATTTATATATCTGTTTTAACCTTTATGGTAAAATTAGAACACAATTCTAGAGATTAGTACATTGAGTAGGATGCTTGAAAACATTTGGCATATTTAAGAAGATTAAATCACACAGGGTCTATTATTAGATAACCATCTTCCAAATGGTGAATGCTTTATAAAAATAGAGGCTTAAGCTTGTTAGCCTGAACAGCATAAAAGTTTATTTCAGGTCTTGGTTTCATACACTGGGAAGAACTACTGGGATCAGTAAAAAGTCAGAATAAGCCTACTGAAAAAACAAACATACAAAAAACAGGACCAATGGCAGCATTCAGACTCAAAAGCCTTAAGAATTTACTGAGTTAAGGGGATGGCCTGTAGAGTTCATATGGACTCATGTTTCAATTCTGGCTCTCAGACAGGCAAATTAAAGTTTGAGTCTAAGTTTTTCTCATATGTAAAATGCATAGAATAATGCCTCCCTCATAGAAGAATGTTGAGAAGAATGAAATAACATATGAAAAGTACTTGCTACTTACAAAGACCAGTCAATAACTGGGATTATTATCATTGTAAGGATTTCTTCCTAAGGCTGTCTATTACTTGGAACCCAGAAATATGTGCTTTTCAAAAGTATTTCTGTGGCTGGAATGTATTGATATGCATTATAATTGAAAATCGATATTTTTCATTGGAATGCTATGGCAATATAGTTTAATGTAGCAGCAGCATAAATGGTAGTAGTAAAATAAGAATAGTAATTATTGTCTAACAGCGTACATAAAAACAATTTAGACACCATGACTTTAGTTCTAAAATGTCCTCTTTTACTTAAAATTGCACGTTTGTCATTTTGTATACTGACTTTCTCTGAAATAGGTGTATTTAAATTGTTCCCTGTTAGATGCCAGATATAATTATATAAAAGAGGGGGTGAGTGAGATATGACATAACTAATATCCACTCAGATACTTCTTTAGTATGTTCAGTTAAGCTTCCTCATCAAGGCTGACCTTCATTTAGTGTCAAAAACCATTGTTACCATTAGCCCTGTACTTCTGAGACAAGGATTACTAGATGCTTAAAATGGTCTATGACCAAAAGTTTTAAAGTTCTCATCTGACTAGATTTCTAGATTATTCAGTATATATAGACATTAAAGAATATACATATTAGAGGGGGAATACTTTATCTCCACTGCTGATTTCTTTGAGAAATAATTTTTCTAAGTATATTCCTAACTTTCTTTTTGTCCCTCTATTCACTCTGCCTAGAGTAGTGGAGGACTGATTCATTTGATTGGTAAATTTGGGAAGGCTCTGCCTTGCCCTTCTTCCTTTTGGGAATAAGCTACCTGCATGGAGCAAACTACCTCTGGTACTTTTCCAGGAGCAGATTCTTCCTTCCCTTTAGAAAAAGGGACTGTCCTGGTTCAATGTTGCCTACATCTGGATATGTTCAACCAATCCTGGGGGATTTGTGAGCAAGCTCCATTTGGCTCTCGTCTTAAACTATATTCTCCAACTTGTCTTTTATAAAAAATAAGTGATATTTTTGATCTCTATAAGCTACTCTTTGTTTTATTTTCAGTTTGCTAAGAACATGGTCAGGGAAGAGGGAAGACATTTTACTTTTTCATATACTCCTTGTATCTGAAAGTTAGCCTGGTGATGGGTATTGAGGAGGGCACATTCTGCATGGAGCACTGGGTGTTATGAACAAACAATGAATCATGGAACAGTACACCAAAACAAATTATGTAATATATGGTGATTAACATAACAATAAAAAATACTAAGGAAAAACTAATGATGTAATGTATAGTGATTAACATAACTATAAAAAATTAAAAAAAAAAAAAGCTTTGAGCCTATAGTAAACAAAATCCCCAGATCCAATAAATTCTATCATGATCAGCTTTCAGAGTCCCCAATCAAGCCCCGGTGTGCTTCTCCCATGGAAGGTATTGAAGCTACTTCTGTGCAATTTCAGAAAGAAGTTCAAAAACAAAAACAAAAACAAGAAAACATCTTAGGTTATCATTTGGATCTTTCTAAGTTTACTGCTGATCTTCATGTTGCACACCGAGGAAAAAGCGTTAATTCTTTTACTGGGAAAAGGTGAACAAACTCTTCAGTTTAAGAATATAGTCAGAACTTCAAAGCTCATTTGATTTGTGACCAACTCCTGAAGAAATATACTCTTAGACAAACCATTATGATAGACAGGTAGATAACACATCATTATGTGCATATGATGTTTCTAAGTACACTTACCTCTGCTGTGTGCTTTGTCACATGCCCCACGATGACAATGACCTTCCCTTTGAAGCTCTGGAGCACAGCAGTGAAAGGGCCCTGGGTAAGCTCTCCTTCGGTAGTGAAGGCAGCACTAAATGGAATGTTGATGCTTCCTGAAATATGACCCCGAATAAAACTGAGAAGATTAAGGAAAAATTATTTGTGTGTAGACTTGAGTGTGTGAGGGAAACTCACAGAGGGAATCGATTCACAGAAGATAGTACATTAAAATCAAATACAAACAGAAACCAGATTTAAAAATTCCCTGAGCAGGGAAAACTAGTTTAGTCATACAAGCAAAGTTTAGTTTGGCTTATTTTGCAAGACAAGTGAAGCTAACTTAACCTTGGTCACTTCTTATGCCTCTGAAAATCATAAACAAAACTTAAACTGTTGCCCCAAATTGATATGAGGTAATCCCTAACCAATTCCCTTTCATTTAAGAAAATTCTAAAATTTTCAGAAAATAAAAAATATAAATAAACTGAAAAATAAAGTCACTGCCTCCACATTGTATAAGCTGCTTTATAATAATATACCCTTGAGCCTCACTCCATGTTTTTGTTTGAGTGCTCCTGATTTGTAGACTCTTTTTTGGTATGTGCACAATAAGCTTTTACTAATTACTATTTCAGTGATTCATTAGTTTTACTTCTGGTTTTTGTTTTTTTTTTTCCCCTGACGGTTCTTAACATCTTGAATGCTCACGTGAGTATTTTATCTAAATGAAGTAAGGTACCGCTACGGAAAAAAAAAGTTAAATATGAAAACGGAATGGAAAAAAGAAAGGAAGAAGATGAGTGGAAAATTTAGAGAAGACTTTCCTGAGGGGCACCTGGGTGGCTCAGTTGGTTAAGCATCTGACTTTGGCTCAGGTCATGATCTCTGGGTCCTGGGATTGAGCCCCGCATTGGGCTCCCCACTCAAGGGGAAACCCTGCTTCTCCCTCTCCCTCCCCCTGCTTGTGCTCTCTCTCTCTCTGTCAAATAAATAAATCTTTTTTCTTTTTTTTTAAAAAAAGATTTTCCTGATTAAATGAAGTATTGCAAAAGTGATCAGGATGCAGCAAATCAATGGCAATCCCATGGGTTGCACAATATTCATTGCTTTCAGTTCATTATTATAACCATGATTATTTTACAGCTCTGAAAGTAATATAGTCAATCAGAAGTTCTCAGATCTAACTTGATACTGCAAAACCTATCTACTTTGGGCAAGTGACTGCTAAGCAGGACTCTCTTTAGAGTTGTTAGGTCATTAGCATTGATTGGAAACCCTTTTGTTCTTGGCTATTTCTCAAGTGAACTTAGTTGACATTTCCATTCTTTCCAATTTCATGTTCTCTAAGGGGGTAATGTGTTATTATATATGCACTTTAGAAGAGTTCATATGGTTTGAGTATTTTAATTTTGGAATTAAAAGCATATATTAA
The DNA here is from genome assembly GCF_003265705.2 of Callorhinus ursinus. Lineage (NCBI taxonomy): Eukaryota > Metazoa > Chordata > Mammalia > Carnivora > Otariidae > Callorhinus > Callorhinus ursinus. The sequence goes on from NW_027397066.1 coordinate 87,018,831, forward strand.
TTTAAAATATTTAGTAATATCATATGATCTTAAAGTAAAAAAAAATATATATATATGCCCCCAACTAAGGCATAGTATATTTCAAGAAGTGGTAGATGATAAAACCAGAGAGGTAGATTAAATAATTATTATGAACTTAGTCTTCTAACTATTCTCAAGGTATTTAAATTTGTTTGAAATGTGAGATCCCATTTAATGTTATTATTTATTATCTGTCAGTAATATCTGTTCCTGCCAATAAATGTTATGACGTTTAACACATTGTGCTTCCTGTACTCTCCAAATTTGCCACAGAAATTTTAAAAATAAAGGCCCATATATCTTAAAAAAAAGAAAAAAATATACACCCCCCCAAATAATTTAAAAGTACAATTAAAAAGATAATTCTTCATATAGAGTCTATAGAGGAAGATGTTCTTTTTTTTAAGATTTTTATTTATTTTAGAGAGATTGAGAGAGAGAGAGAGAGAGCATGCACACAAGTAGGGGGGAGAGGCAGAGGCAGAGGGAGAAGTAGGCTCCCCGCTGAGCAGGGAGCCCGATGTGGGGCTCTTTCCCAGGACCCTGAGATCATGACCTGAACCGAAGGCACTTAACCAACTGAGCCACCCACATGTCTGAGGAAGATATTCTTAAATGTTGTTATTAATCAAATAACTCTTCAAATAAACATAAAACAACTGTGAAAACTGTTCTGAAAGAGATGGATAGGATACTCTGATAGGATATATCAACTTGGGGAGGACAGGGAAGGTTTTCACTGAGAAAGCAAGTGATAGCTGAGTTAAAATTGGAAGAATTAATAAAACTTAATTAGGCAAAGGGATGGAATGGAGGTGGGTTGGATAAACATTTCAGGCAGAATGTTAGGCTTATAGAGGGGAGGCACATGGCTCATAAGGAGAAATAAAGGAAGGCCAGTGTCAGCAGAATTTAGAGAGCAAAGTATAGCATGAGATAAGATGAGCTTGGAAATGAATGCAGAGGCCAGACAAAGCAAGGCCTTGTAGGTCATGTTGATAGTATTAGTCTTTATCCTAGAACAATAAAAATCAGAAAGTATTTTAAGCAGAGAAGTAACAAATCACATTTGTACTTTGGCAACAATGTAAAGAAAGGCTAGAAGGAGAGTGAATGTGAAGACTAGTTTATAGGAAGTCCAGGCAATCTGTCTTCCCTCCCTTAACAATCACTGATTGATGACCATGGAAGGGATATTTATGTGTCCAATAGAGGCATTTCCCCTAGACGTCTTTTAAAAAATGGAAGAGTCATAGTTTTAAACAGTTATGCCACAAGCAACTAATATTCCCCCCTCCCAAAACTCATTAGTCATCACTATAGAACGGGAAAAATTATAATTATTTATTGACATGACAGTTTCTCAATTGCCCCAGTTTGTAGTTTCGTCTTTAGAATTTTACTTCTCTTTTTCTGTTTCTCTGCCTGTCTCTTTCTCTCTCATTAATGGTGAGAGGAGAAATTGAGGCTCCTACTCTCAAGAATGATGGTGAAGATTGACCACATATCTTACATTTGAAATTTTCTAGTCAGTTGCTGCTTCATCATTTTTTCTTCAAAGAAAAGCATTTGGCATTAATAATGCAGGAAAGAACTACAAGTTTTGAAAAATAAAAAGAGAGGTAAAGTAAACATTAGCGTCCCAGTGTACATTGTTTAGTTAGAGTCTTCTAGAATGGACAAAGAATTTATGATCATGGGCAGATCACCCCTGGATTTCATCAGCACTAGTTTCTCAAACATTTAAAATTATTCATTATTCTCAACTGCAGTTTTCATGAACAGTCAGGGCTTTGTTCTCAGCATATAATTACTCTGATAGTACTTTTATCTTCAGTTAGGACATACCTTAAAATGAAAAATTTGGATACCACAAACTAAAGAATCTAACAACTCAAATATTCTGATAGTACTTTTATCTTCAGTTAGGACATACCTTAAAATGAAAAATTTGGATACCACAAACTAAGAACCTAACAACTCAAATATTCTCAGCAAATGATTCTACATCTGCCAGGCTGAATCAGTTGCCAGAGTTTCGGTGTTTATCAAACAGCCCTTATCAACTGTGAACATACTTTCTTTCCAGTGCTTTTACGGTAGCAAAAACAATACAAATCTATCCTAGAAATATTTAGGTTGTTTGCCCACCTCCCACTTTCTTGTTTTAGAGAGTCTCAACTACTGTTCCCAAGAAAGGGTGAGCCTAGATTGTCATGTTTGTATCAGATGATCCTTCCACAATCATGCCTGACAGGATAGTTGGGAAGGGAAGGGTGAAAGTGGATATCTGATGCAGGCTGAGCCAATCAGATTCTCTTCCTTGAAAATCAGAAATAAAAGATAAAAGACAATGCTTAGACTGTGTTAAGCTTTATAATGTAAGTTACATTTGAGTGTCTGTTATACAAAATTTGTTGTTACATATTAGAAAATTGGTGACTCTAAAAATAATCTTTATTTTACAAGATAAAGTCTATAAATATTTGGCTTTAAAAAGTACTCATTTGTACCCAAATACCCAATATCTAAAATCTGTATCTAAATTATAGAGGAGCATCTAGATGATTTTGTGAACTCAGTATCACCAATTTCTTATGTGCTTTTAAAGATTTCAGTCCAAATTGCTTTTTAGTCACAGATGTAAGTCATAAACTTGTTACTATCCTAGAATTTTCTGTTGGTTGTGCTTTATAGTTTGATTTAAAAAAATCTATATTAAATGTTCAAATGCTTGACAAAATATGATGGCAGCAGAGACTTTTTTGGAAGAAGAAAATTATAATACAAAATACAAAAACTATTCCAAACCCTTTTTAGGCTATCTTAACATTTTGAAAGATAAGGCACAACAGAAGTAAAACTTTAAACCACACTTCCCCTATTCTTAGTTTTGGTCAATCAAAAAGTCCTGGAAAACATTTAAAAGCACTCATCCAAGAACTTGCTTGTCATAAAACTTCTAGTGCAAGTAAGATTAGGTAAGCATGAATGCTTGTAGGGTGGTCAAACCTCTAAATATCTATCCTTAATTACATTACTGGCAAATAGCAGAGAATGAGATTGGCCTAGTTATATATTAATACATTTACCATGAACATGGTTGAACAATGAAGACAATTTCGATTTAAGGATCTCGCTTCCTTGGTAATTAAGTTCCTCTATCTACATTAGAAATTCTCATGTGAAACAGACATCATATGATGAAGCAGAACTCCCTTAAACAATTTCTTAAACATGTGAGAGGCTACCATATTATATTGTAAAGGTAGATAGTAGAATACTGTTTTTACTTTCTGAGTCCTCCATAATCATAATAAAATATTAGGTATCTGAAAACGGAGTGAAGAACAGATTTCTGTATATTTTGTGTTAACTGGACAGAATAAAAGTGAGATAGAAGGCAGTTTCTGACATATAGTGACTCTAACTCTCAAAGTTGACTCTGATTAGTCATGGGCAAAATATGGCAAGGAGAGCAAAATGATAGAGAATACACATCTGAGATAAGCACTTTCTCCATGCTCCAAGAACTATAGTTTTATTTCATTGTACTGCAGTGGATGACAAGTATGTATAGGTTCTTAATATAAGGCAGTATTAGAGATGAGCATGCAACAAGACATATTTTAGGATTGTGAGTGTCACTTCACGGCTTCCCTCATATTCTAGAAAAAAATCTGGATCCTTTGCATTTGCCTTTTGTATTTAAAAAAGCCACTGTTTGTCAGCATGAACATAGATATGGGGTAAACAATACCCACATCTAAAGAGGTTCTGTAGTGAGTACACTACCCAACAGCCAGACACTCTGCTATTCTAGAAACTAAGACCTTAAAAGGTTTCAGCTTCATAGTAATTAGTTCAGAATCTAGTTAGGCAATAGAAGCCAAAGTATTTATGTGGTAATTAGCTCCAATCATATATACATCTTTATAGCGTAACAATGTCCATCACAATTTTCAGATCGGTTTTGGCAAAAGTGGCAATGGCACTCATAAACAGTAACTTTTTAACCTTTCAGTGTTCATAAAACATTTTTACTATTATGATTTTTGATGACATACTTGAAAGATTTAAAAGATAAAGGACATGATTAAAGAAATCATCAGTAATTACAATGAAACCTCTACTATGGAACAACAGTAGCTATAAAAACAGTTATTATAGTAGTCACCTAGTCAGGTATTTGAATCAAGTTGTTTACTACACTGATTGCATTCTGTGATATATTCTAGTAAACATGATTTTTCACTGGCAACTGGTGACCTTACCCTATCTTGCAGTACGCTGTTCCTTTCCCCAAAAACAGCATTCAGCTCAACATTCCATTCGGTAGGCATTACCAAAAAGCATTCAAATGTGTGCTTATAACAAAAATAAATTTTCACATTAAACAAAATGTGATAATCCAATGTACAAATAGGTCAGAACAAATACTTTAAAATGTCTGTGACAAAAGAGTTGGATTGTTAGAACAGTATTAACAGATAAAGATGACATGCATCATCTTCTAGGTTTCTAAGATATGAACACCTTCCTATATTTATAAGTCAGTCTATATCACAAATATTGCAAGTAGATGCACCATACATCAATCAAGCAGATAGAAGAATATCCTTCTAAAAATAATATGGTATATTAAATAGGTTCATAGTCTAGAAAGATTGTTTACTTCATAAAAGGATTTAATAATTGCTTTAAAATATCTAACAGCTCAAAATTTAACACAGAAACAATCTCATATTTTTCTAAACCCTAAAAGAGCACAGCATTTTTGCTGGGTACCACACTTAATGACTTCATACCTCTATATACAAAGCACACCAGGATTTCATCAAACCACTCTGTTGGCTTGTTTGGTTGCCATGTTAACTAATTATAATTAGTGTTATAGAGTCCAAAGTAAAGGCTATACCTTTAGTATATCAGTAGCCAAAAGTGAATATAGAATTAAGCCCATAGTTTCCTCATATATAGTGTAACTAAATAGCATTGATCAATATAAAATTATATCTTTAGAGATCACCATTTCTCCTTGCTAAATCTGTTGCTGCTTTCTATGAATGGCATCACCATCCACCAAATCAGTTTAAATCTCATCAGTGGCAACATCCAACATTCTAGAGCTCTAATAAATCCCATCCTCCTATCTATTAGATTCCCATAACCATTTGCCTATTTCAGACACTTATTCCCTTGAGTGCAGACTATTGTCGTAGCTTTTTGTTTTCTTCAATTCTTATCTTTTCTCTTGGAAATCCATTATATTCACAATATTGTTAGATTAAAATTTTAAAAACAAAGTTCTGATTATCACAACCTTGTTGAGAAAACTTTCACAGGACATAGGACAAAGCCCAAATTTCTCAGTTGAGCCCTCATGAATAAGAACTAACTACTTCACTTCCAACCAAACCAAATCACATACTGTTTCCAGTATATGTCCTGTCTAGCTTCTGCAGCTTTCTCTACCTAAAAGCCTTTTCTCCATTTTTTTGAGGGTTCAAACCTTATCCATCCTTCAGGTGTTTCCTCCATGAAAATTTTCCTTCCCACAGTATCTGTACATCTCTCATGACAGCAGTTTGATCTTGTATAAAACATACTAATGCTAATGTACTTGACTTCCATTAAGACTTTAAACAATTTATAGGATCTGTATTTATCTCATCTATGGAACTCTTATAATGCTTTAATACAGTGCTTAGAATACATGTTATATATTTACTGAGTAAATGAATTTCAGAACTGTGTCAAACCTAGAATAACTGCGTCAGCATCAAATCTCCTGGCCTTCCTAGCTAGTGGCACCACCATCTATCAATACTTGCAGTTGCCATGATACAGAATTATCTTTTTTAATACATAGTTAAGAGAAAAGGGAAAGGAACAGCAACAAAACACATTTCTCTGGATTTTCTCCAGCATGGGTATTGACCCAAAGGGTTCACTAAAAATGATTTATTTTAGGGCAAAGTTAAAGATTCCACCCTTTGTGATTGCAAATATGGAGAAATATTTATGCACATCAAATCTCTGGGTGATCCCATCCTTCTGGCCTTGCCTGCACCATTACCTCTGCTCTTATCTTCTTCCACACTGCATAAATCCCTACAAAATACAAATGCAAGCATGCTACTTATCTGATTAAAATTCTTTCTCATAGTCTTTGGAATAAAACCCAAATTTCTTAGCATGTTACATTCTCCATGAAGCTGCCTTTGCTTACTGTAGTGTCATTTTCTACCCTCATGCATTCTAGCCACGCATATCCAGAGTACCTGTAATTTCCTGAATGTGTCCTTCTCATCCTCTCTGTGCACTCATACAGTATGTTTGGGTTTTTTTTTTTTTCAGTCTAAAATGTCCTTTTCCTCTTCATTCCTGGGGTAACTTCTATTTCTCTTTCAAGACCCAACTCCGGTATCACCTGGTTTGGGTGACCATCCTTATATTCCCATGGTCTCCTGGGTGTGCCTCAAACATAGACCATTTCATACTGTATTGTAATTATCTATTTAATGTGTCTCTCTTAGCCATAAGACTGTGAACTCCTGGTCAGCAAGCATTCTGACTTAACTCTGTTTCCCCATTGCCTGGCAAAATAGGTCATCAATCAGGATTGAGTGGCTGATTGAATGAGACTACATGGCACTCAGGAACTGGGGCTATGGATGGGTCTCAGAACAAATGGGAGCTCTTCAACAGGTAATGTACCTTACACAACTCACTATTGATCCAGACAGTGTAGACATTCCAGCAGTGGCTACCATTTTGTCCCATATTATGCAAGGTCTATTCAGATAGGGGAATACAACTAGCTAGAAATTTTAATTCAGGTAGCTTGAACCTAGACCCAAATGGAATGAAAAAAATCTTACTAAACCTCCTTAATATCTATTCTGCTCTGAACACAAGTATCTCTAAATTATTCTGAAGAAATTTTTAGAAATTAATTCTTCAGGACACAGAGACAAGAGCAATACTAGCATTGACTAAGGATGAATAATGTGGTATAATAATAAAAACAACTGAGTTTATGTGTTTTTCAAATTAAAAAAATTAGGCCTGAGGTCTTTCCTATAGCTTCTGATACTAAAAAAAGTAAATGCTTTACAAATAAAGCTGAAAAAACAAGGATATGAGAATAATATTCCTTCAAAGTATTTCTGTTTACAGATAATATCAGTTGGTCCCACATTTACATGACTAAGACCTCTCTTAATATGAACTCTAGAAATTTGAAACTCTATTTAGAACTATTAAAGAAAACAACAGTTCGGCTTGTGTATTATCTTTGAAGTTATTAACATTACTTATAAAATTTATGCCACTATATGAGAAACACTTTCTATTGCCTCTTTAAAATATGCAATTATTGGGGTTGCTCAGCGCCTCACAGGGCAACTCGTGATGGTCGTCATGCGGCTGAACCTGAGTCCGGTGAGGCCGCGTGCAAGGAAGGCCCGGACGCAAGGAGGGCATTAAAGGACTAGAGGAAGCGAATTTCCGCCGAGCAAGGCAGGTTGCCGAGCCCCGAGCCCTGCGGTTCTCAAGATCCTGGTGCCCCTGGCTGTTCTGTGAACATTGATGATGTTCCTTGATTCAAGCCAGCACATGTGTGATTATTTGGATTATTTGGATTGTGACTTTTGGTGTTGTGGCTGTGGACTTCACCTTGGAAGAGTGGACCTTCTGGACTCCTCTTAGAGAAACATATATAAAGACGCAGTACTGGGGAACTATAAGAACCTGAGCACAATGGGTTATTCACTCTCTACACCCAGTCTGATCTCATGGTTGGAACAAAAAGAGTGAGGACAGTAGAGAGAGGTAGTCTTCAAGGCTCCACACCCACATGGAACCCAAGGCAGGGCTTGAATTCTATCCTGAGATCAATACCTAGGCTGAGATCAAGAGTCAGAGGCTTGACCTACTGAGCCACCCAGGTGCCCCTGTGTTTATTATTCTTTTCCTACCTCAAATCAAATGCATAGCCCAGGGGCGCCTGGGTGGCACGGTTGGTTCAGCTTGGGATTCTTGGTTTCTGCTCAGGTTGTGATCTCAGGGTGGTGAGATTGAACCCTGCATCAGGCTCTGCGGTTAGTGTGGAGTCAGCTTGAGATTCTCTCTCTCTCTCTCTCTCTCTGCCCCTCTTGCTCATGCTCTCTCTCTCTGAAATGCATAAATAAATCTTTTTAAAAATGCATAACCCATTTTTCAGACTTTCTTCTATTATGTAAGCATTTGAAGCTTTGGCTATCTCTGTACTGCTAGAGCTGAATCTCTAACAAAGTTTGGATAATTAGTAATATTGTGAATTTTCAATAATAAATATTTAATTTACACTGCAGTGTGTAGTTTGACATCGATTGTTTCAAATGTGTTTATATATTTCTACCATATGTTGTATTTTTAATGCTTTTGTTATTGATTGTAACCAACCTTCATTGTCTTTATAGAATTGTATTAATTTTTTGAAATGTTTGGATATGCTTTTTGGCCCTGTATATGGTCAATTTTTAGAAGTGTTTTATGCAAGCCTGAAAAGAATGTTTGCAGCCAGCAGTGCTCTGTGTCACTGGGTCCAGCTCATCAACTGTTTTGCTCAAGACTTTGTGGTTATTGAATGTTCCTCTAGTCTGTTAGAGAGTAGTGTATAAAAAATGTTCCACTCTAATGGTAGCTTTTAGAATTCACTTTTTTTTTTTTGGTTCATTTTTGTTTTCTATTTTTGAAAACTGTGTTATATTAGCTGCATACCATTTTGGAATTGCTGTAGTTTTTTGGTGAATTAACTTTTAAGTATTGTGAGTAACCTTTATCTCTATAAATGCTAATTTCATTAAAATCTCTTTTGTCAAAAAAATATGCAGTTACTGTTTGCTCTGAAATCCCTGTTATGTATTAGAACAAAGTAACTGACCTGAACCTTTGCCTAGATTAACATTTCATGTTTCTTTCTTATAAAAATAAAATATGATTTCAACAGAAACTTAGCTGTTTAGCTTCTCTGACATAAGCTGTTCAGCTCTAATATTAAGAATTTAGATTGGATTATCTCTAGGTTTCCTCCTTATTTGAAAGTTGGGATTATGTCTTAATTGTCAAGTGGGTAAAGTCTGTCTTCATGTTCTCCAGCTTTCCTTTTCTGTATTCCTTACTTGTACTACTGGGCCCCATTGAAGTTAGAGTTAGTTCCCTCAGACTGTTGATATGCTTCTCCTTACCTACTATCACAAAAATTGATAATAGATTAAAATAGTACCTCTTGCAGGGTATTTATATTTTAACAGGGAATACTTATAAGCTAAATGACTAAAGTTTTAGCAGAATTTTAGGTAATGGGCTTCAGGGTACAGTATCCCAAAATATGGCATCTTGGTATACTGAATAGTTTAAGCTGAAGGAATTTGAGAAATGGCATGAGCAGAAAAGACTTTCTGACCTTTCCCTGAATCAAGACATAAAACTCTCAACTGAGGGATGCCTTCCCTATACTCAGAGGATGGGGATATCCTTATCTCTGAGGCAGAGGGACACTAAAAGGAATCTGAACAAACAGGCCTTGCTAAGTTTCCTTTAGCTTAACTAAATTTAACTCATACCCACTTTTTCCTATCATATGTTCTTGTCACTGTCTACTCTTCGTCAAGCCTAGAATAAAAACTCTCAGGTTTAACCACTTCTTCAGATCTTCATTTTCTTATGAAGGCTCCCATATCATGTAAAACTTACATTAAATAAATTTGTATGCTTCTCTCTTGTTAATTTGTCTTCTCTTACAGAAGCCCAGCCAAGAACTTAGAAGGGTAGAGGAAAAAGAAACTTTTCCTCCCTTACACACATAGGAGGGCTCTAGGGGGTGATAAGGCTAACTCTTAAATTCATTGGTAGACAGTAACTTAATTTGCTGAAGGATAACTGCCTCCTCCCTTTCATAAACAATCATTTCAATTATTTTACAGAGGTAAACAAAATGAGATAAAACTTAATGTTAGATTCTTAATCTCCTGAAAGAACAAATTACGAAAAAAATTTCACCTATATGAAGATATAAGAATTGTGTTAGCCAAATTTTCCTATCTAAACGATCTTATTATAAAAGCAAAATAGAGGATAAAAGCTATATACAGAGACTATAAATAATTTGAAAAATATAAATGACCTTCAAAAATAACTTACTTTTCTTGGGAGAAGGAAAAGGTGTTAGAGTTTTTTTGATGTTTTTTTGTTTTTCTCTCTACTGTATAGGACTACATTTTGTTGGCAAGAGAAAGTTATTTTAAAAGTATACTAGTATTAAATATTTATTAATTTATTAAACAGAGATAAAGTCACATAAATCCGAGTTTAATTGCAAAGATTTACCTTAGTCAGAATTAAAAACTACTCTCCAAAAATAATTCCCTTAAAAAAATATTATAAGGAATTCAATAGGCTTTCATTTGTTAAGTTTTAAAACACCAGAATCTAGTGATAATTTTTTGGAAAAATTAATAGAAGACTATTATTTTAGAGAGCAAGAGAGGGAGGGGGAGAGAGCAAGAGAGCAAGCACACATGAGTGGGGGTTAGGGCAGAGGGAGAGACCCTCAAGCAGACTTCCTGATGAGCATGGAGCCCTCTGGGGGGCTTGATCTCACAACCCGTGAGATCATGACCTGAGCCGAAATCAAGAGTCAGATGCTTGACCTATTGAGCCACCTAGGCACCCCAATAGAAGAATATTTTTAAGAGATTAAATTAGTCATTTAGTAGAAAAAAGCCTTTCTAAAATGCTTCCCTCAAAGTGTTCTAACTTTGCTTTCCAATATTTAAAATAGTTCAGTTTTCTCAAGTGGGATTTATTCAGGGAATGCAAGTGTCATTCAATACTCGCAAATCAATCAACATGATACACTACATTAATAAAACAAAGGATAAAAATCATATGATCATCTCAGCAGACGTAGAAAAAGAATTTGACAAAATTCAACACCCATTCATGATTAAAAACTCTCAACAAAGTGGGTTTGGAGGGAACATACCTCAATATAACAAAGGCCATTTATGAAAAACCCACAGCTAACATCATACTCAATGTTGAAAAACTAAGAGCTTTTCCTCTAAGATCAGGAACAAGACAAGGATGTCCACTCTCACCACTTTTATTAAACACAGTATTGGAAGTCTTAGCCACAGCAATTAGATAAGAAAAATAAATAAGAGGCATCCATATTGGTAAAGAAGTTAAACGGTAACTATTTGTGGATGATGTAATACCATACATAGAAAATCCTAAAGACTCCACCAAACACTTACTAGAAATAATAAATGAATTCAGTAAAGTTGTAGGACATAAAATTAATACTGAGAAATAAGTAGCATTTCTATACACAATTAACAAAATAGAAAGAGAAATTAAGAAAACAACCTCATTTATAATTGCACCAACCCCCCCCCCAAAAAAAACCCTAGGAATAAACTTAAAGAGGTGAAGGACCTGTACTGTACTTTTTTGAAGACTATAAAACATTGATGAAAGAAACTGAAGATGATGCAAACAAATGGAAAGACATTCCATGCTCATGGATTGGAAGGATTAATATTGTTAAAACGTCCATACTACCCAACACAATTTAAAGATTCAATGTAATCCCTATCAAAATACCAATAGCATTATTTCACAAAACTAGAACAAATAATACTAAAATTTGTATGGGACCACAAAAGAACCTGAATAGCCAAAGCAATCCTGAGAAAGAAGAACAAAGCTGGAGGTATCACAATCTCAGATTTTAAGATATACCACGAAGTTGTAGTAATCAAAACAGTGTGGCATTGGCACATAAATAGACACATAGATCAATGGAGCAAAACGGAGAGCCCAGAAATAAACCCCCACTTATATGGTCAGTTTATCTATGACAAGGAGGCAAGAATATACAAGAGAAATACAGGCTTCCAATTATGGAATGAATACATCATGGGAATAAAAGGTATAGTATTAAAAAAAAGAAGAAGAAGAAACATCTAGAATAATGTTTGACCAAATATGTGGACACCATCACTAGCCAAGTTGGCACATAAAATTAACTGTCATATGATGCTTGATAAATTATTGAATAGTTGACTGATTCATTAAAAAAAGGGTTCAATTGGCAAAAAAAAAAAAGTTGTTTTCCTTGAGTATGTGGCTGTGTCTATATAAAGACAAATATTGGCAGATTTGTTTATTAGGGATTAGGTCCCCCCATATAAGGCACTGAAAGTAATAGCTCAGTTTGTGTGTAAGATTTGAAGGAATGTGTGTAGTATTTGAACACATAGTTTAGAATCAATACATGTCTCATTCAGTCATTAATTTATATTCACTCATTTGTCTCTGTGTTGTTTATGCTTAACAACCCTATGCAGGGAACAAATAGTCACTTGCATAAAATTTAGGTGCATGAAACTCAGGAACATGAGTTTGACTCTACCAGTTGCCAGTTGTATGGCCTTGGGCAAGTTGCTTAGCCTTTTTAAGCCTCAGTTTCTTTATCAGTAAAATAGAGATATTAGCAGAATCTACATCATACAACTAGCATCATGCTTGGTACACTGGAGGAACTTAATCATAGCTGTAGATTATTGAGGATTATAGATTTTTAGGAATTAGTGATTATAGGTATCCAAGGAATTGAGGGCATGTTACTAACTCTAAAACCATATTGCAGAGACTTCTGACCATCCTATACTTTCTCTTGGCTTCAGTGATTTTATCTCCTTTGACTTAAATCTCTTACACTTCTGGTGTCTTTACTGGTCCAAAATAGCCAAGCATGTTCATATACCAGGGTCACTGCCCTTGTTCTTTCTTCTGCCTAGAATGTTCTTCCTCATATCATTTGTAGCCTGCCTCTTTACATCATTTAGCTCTGCTGAAGTATCTTTTTTGAGAGGCTTTCCTTGAATACTTTATAGAACTTTATAATTCTCTTTTACCCTGCTTTATTTTTATATATAGCATTTATTGCTGTTTAAGATCTTACAATAGATGTATTTATCTATCTCTCCAATTAAAATGTAGTTTTCATGAGTGCAGGAAATTTGTCATTTTGTTCACCAACAAATCCTCAACCTCTGGTACACTATTGACTAGAATATATCAAGACAGCCAGTAAATATTTACTGAATGAATGAATGTTAGGTTTGATGAATGCTTCTAGCTCTAAATTCTGATTCTACTGACTTGTTCTTGCTTCTGGGTTTAAAGGAAAAAAGGTCTCAGAAGTCACTGGACACATATAGAATGTAAAAGGACTTATATATTGCCAACTCTTTATAACTTTGAAAGGTAATGGTAGGAGACTGGGTCACTGTGTCCTCCACCCTGCTGTTTTCCTTATATAAATATTTTCTGGGTACTTTCTAGGAGCCAAAACTGGTGCTGGGGTTATAAAGATTAGAAGGATATAAGCCCTATACCTACCTCCTTCTGTTATCCAGAGATTACTTCTTTGCTGATACATTCTTTGTACCACTCATTTGGCACTTAATACATCATTGTCTTTACTCTTTATTTATTTCCCACACAAAATATTTTCATGTTTTATATTCTTTATACTAAAAGCAACCTAGTGAATAAGAACGATATTTTATACCTTTTTCTTCGAAAAATTATCCACAGCACTAAAGACAGTAATATTTATTGGTTGCTATTAATGATGGCATCTAAGAAAATCAAACACCACATTCTAATATATTAATTTGAAGCATTAAATTTATGAATCTCTTCATTACCATGAAATACACTTTTCCCTTGCCTTTAATTCTTTGAGAATAGAATTTAAGATTAACAGAAAAAAATATTACTTATTTCCTCATAGTGTAATCAAATGGTATGCATCATTAGAGATTATAAAAGGTTTTTCAGCCTTGGAAGGCCATAGGTAGGTAGTTTAGATACCTCACTGAAAAGGATTCTTATAACCCCCAGCTCTTCATTCTTCACTGTGTTCTTGATACTAAAAGAGACCTAATGACACCCAATCACTCTTGGACAGTTTAGCTTGTGGTTCTTCTCAAAGCAGTGTGATTGAGACACAAGTGCCAACGTTTGGTATTTAGAGGTGAGACAAAGCAGGTTATGTGATAAAATAAGAGGATACTGAAAACAACAACAACAACAAAACTTAGGAATGTTGTGAGGATAAATAACACAACTTAAGAACACTTTGGTTTTAAAATAGGCTTTCAAAAGGGGATTTAGAAAATTTCACAAGTTGGGTCCTTTGGGAGGGTTATAAAAGGTGGGTGACTTTATTTTTCTTTCTTCATTCCCTTGGGACCATGCCCCCCAGAATGGCACAAAGCACTACTGATTCTCTTCGTTCAGCCTGTGATTGTAAAGACGAAAACAACCAACCCAGTTCTCTGCCTAGTTGCAACTATGAGCCACGTATTGTCAGATGACACAAAGGCATTCCTATGTTAGGCAACTCATCCGTACTCATCAGAGAACAATGATCAGGCTAGCTGCTCTGCTTTCTGCTGTCCTAGTTATATTTATCCCGAAGAAAACAAAGGAGAGTAGTAATTTAAAAATCAGACTATGAGGTCTGAAAAACTTCGGACTGAATGTCACTCTCATATTGTGTGTACTTTACAATTTTAAACAGTTATTTAAATTATTCGAAAGGAAGTGAGTGGTGTGCATATAAGCTACTTTAATTATTTTAGAAGTAGTCTTTAAAATTAAAATAGGGTGGGGAGTCTAGGTGGCTCAGTTGGTTGAGCATCTGACTCTTGGTTTTGGCTCAGGTTGTGATCCCATGGATCCTGGGATGGAGCCCTGCCTCAGGCTCCACGCTCAGTAGGGAGTCTGCTTGGAGACTCTTTCCCTCTGCCCCTCCCTCCTCTCTCTCAAATAAATAAATAAATCTTTAAAAAAAATTAAAAGGGCACTATAATGCTACACTTCTTGATGGTTTTATGAGAGCCTATGACTAAAGTTTCAACCAAAAGAAACAAGCTATAAGGTTAAAAAATTAAATGTATTTTAAACCCTTGAAATAACATATAAGAAGAACTTTTACAGCAGGAGTTCCTGGACCTGTCAACTGGAATTTAATGCTACTTTTGGGAATCCACTCATCTACTCTGCTAAGGAACTTCCAGTATCCCTAAAGACCTAACAACGAGGGACATAAACATTTAGGCTCTCTCCAAACTCAGTAGTCTTTCACAAGTGAGGGAAAATAAAAAGTAGTAAGTTTTCACAAAAAAGTAGGGATGTATTATTTGAAATAGTAGGCTCCCAAATTGTATTCTTAATAATCTAAGATTCTATGGATTGCTTCAGGAGTTCAGTAAATGTACAGCTTAAATTTCATTTTAAGATTTCATTTCAAAAATTGTGATTGTAAATATGCACATGAAAACTCATATGCCAATATTAGCATATAAGAAACCACTAATCTATTAACCCTCATTTTCATAGAACTCTCATTTATAGTTAGTAAATGATATAAATATTAACTTATGAAGAAAATCGCTTAAAATTTCTTCATTTATATTTTATTAAATGAATTTCTAAGAAAGAATTTACTGTAAAGGGAGTTACCCTGTTAAAAAAATTTTGAAAATCATTTACCTATATTCTAGAGTACAGAGAATCGAGGCATGCTTCATGAGAATCTGACAGATGAAGATATAAGTAGAAAGATTAAACTGCTACTATTTTGTAACTGTTCATACTTCAATGCCAAGCAAAATCCCAAGAAGTTATGGTATATTTAATAGTAAAATGTCAGTAAAAAATACTTTAATATATTCTCTGAAGACAATATTTTGAAAATTGTAAAAAATATAAGTTCAAAGTTGAGATCTGTCACCCTCTCTTTCTAGGCTACAAAATAGACCAGTTAAATAGTCTTCATCTTTGCCAAAATTTTATCTATAGCAAGAAGGATTCAAGTACCCTCAAGAATAGCAATATACACTAGAGAAACACAAAAAAACAAGAAAATGTCCCAATATTCTCGTGTTATCTGGAAACCATTTTAAGGTCATGCAATGTTATATCATGCAAGTCTATTCTGGCATTTAGTTTGAGAGTTATTTAGCTATTTGAATTCAGAGGAATCCCAGATATGTTCATTGTTTTTGCCACACACCCTTAAAATGGAAAGGAAACAGTATGAATAAGGCACTACCATCCTTTAAAACCACATGTGTAAAGGATACTCTTCACTATTCCGGATGTCAACTACCAGGAGCTTTGGTTTACTGGACTTTGTCTTCTTGGTGGGTGTTTTGAAATGGCCTGTCACTGTGAGTTCACACAAGTCGATCAGGTCCTCTGCTGAAATCCGGGGTGATACTTCTGACTTTAGGTCATTTAATGGGATAGATTCTCTTGACTGAAAAAAATATACAAACAATATAAATATTGAGAATAATACAGAGAGAAAAACTATAGCCAATATAGAATATCTGTAGGCTCTTGATATCAATCATTATAGCATATAGGAGAACAGGAAACTGAATCTCACTTTAGTGGTCTACTGTTTAACTGTATTCTTTACTATTGAGGTTTACTTACTCACAGAGGAAAGCATTCTTCTTTTGGTTCACTACAAGCTCCTGGCTCAAATTTTATAGAAGGAGATGAGGCAGATTTTTCCTTATGAGAGCACTGTGTATCTTTAAAGACAGCTCCTTTAAGTACCTTTCACTTTCCTTCAAGTATAATTACTATTGTTGTGAATCACATTAATTAAAACTCTGGTAATATAAGAAATTGCATTGTAACTCAGTATACATACCAATTAAAGAACCTGGTTCTAATATACATATTAGACTTTTATAACATAATTTATGTCACATATGGATAGTTGAGCAGAAATTAGATTTTCAGAGATGAATGCAGAGCAACATAACACTTTCTTAGATAGTAAACAAAAATGACAATGTATCTTAATTGTGAAGGAGGTAAAATCAGACTCCAGACAATCAAACCAGTACTTTGGTCTATGTGACTATTATATGGTGTAAGATTGATTCAGATTAAGGGCTATTTACAACTGTTCTCCACGTTATTTAGTAGGGAGAGGGAATTTCCTCCCCCCATAAAAGGCAATGCAATACAACTCAACTCAATTCGACCTAAATTTATGGAGCACTAGTAGTCACTCCTGAAAACTAATTTAACATAACTTGAGAATTTAAGAACTTTCAAAATTCACTTGATTGAGAACATAGGGATTCAAAAGAAAAAATGTATTTATATGCTTAAGTTTTCAAAACTGAGTCTATTATCTCATTTACTTGTTTTCTCTGTTTTCACAATTCTGTTGTGGGATACCACATTTAGAATTTCCAATTTAGAATTTCTAGGCAGGAGAGAATAAAGCATATGGATCATTTATCAGACTTTTTAAAAAAGCTTTTATTTAAATTCCAGTTAATTAACATACAGTGTAGTATTAGTTTCAGGTGTAGAATATAGTGCTTCAACACTTCTATACAACACCCAGTGCTCATCACTACAAGTGCACTCCTTAATCCCCATCACCTATTTAACCCATCCTGTGCTCCCCCCCCCAAAACCCTGCACTGTAATCATCAATTCAGACAGACTTATTTTGAAAAAAATTTGTTTTCGGTTGTAGTTTCAATGTCAGCTCTCATCCCTTGGGTTTCCCTGACTATGCCGTAAATTCTTTAGCGGTGAAGTACATTTTCTCCCACTTCATTAACTTTTAAATAGAAATGGAAATTGCTAAGCTTTGTGGGTTTATGGCTCTTAATAAAAGATAGACATTAGAAATTTTAATTTTTTAATGTAAAGAATTAAATCTACTTAAATATTCTGAAATTAAAAATGTTTCAGAAAGATAAAAGAACTTTAAAATCAGCTGGCCATACAATCAATGCTTCCATCTCCTTTTTTGTTAGATTGCAATCTCAATAAATATTTTTCCCAGGCTTCACACGAAATTGTACATTTATGAAGATAAAATAAAGAACTTTTGATTATCCTAGTTCTGCTTTTAGTCATTTAGTGATGAATGAGGCATTTCAAACAGAGGTTTCGTCTGAATGAAAGATGTGCCTTGTCTGATGAAGAAGAGAATTATTTGACCAGAGTATTCTCTATGAAGAATTGATTTAAGAAAGATCTGACCTTGGCATTGGTTCCAATCAAATGTAACATATATAAAGAGTTTCTCAAAGGAAAGAGCAATTATTACATGAAATGGTAAGAGCAGAAGAAGAGAGGAATCACTGACAAATTCATAACTTTCTGAACTTTTGTGAGTGTATATAAATGAAGAACATGACACATGCAAATTCCTCTGTGAATTAATTTTAAGAGATTAGTAAATTAGATTTAGGACAAATTATATTACTTTGCTTTATGAAGAAAATAATTATGATACTAAAAATTACAGAATCTAGTTTATTTTTATTAAGACAATTTTATATGCAATTTTACTATCCATTGTATAATTTCCACTTAGAGGTACAAAAATAAAACTTCCTCTGTACAACTTTTGTTTCACTTAGTACTACTGACATTGGCATTTTCCTTTGTGACTGGGTTTCAAACTCATGGGACTTTGTTTATGGACAGTGGACAAGAATTTATTATTTACTTATTTAAAGATTTTATTTATTTAGTTGAGAGAGAGACAGAGATAGGGAGAGAGAGCACAAGTGGGGAAGAGAGGGAGAAGCAGGCTCACCGCTGAGCAGGGAGCCAGACCCAGGGCTCGATCTCAAGACCCCGGGATCTTGACCTGAGCTGAAGGCAGATGCTTAACTGACTGAGCCATGCAGGCGCCCCAACAGTGGACAAAAAATTTAAAATAACTATAGAACAATTCTGGAAATACCTATTAGTTTATCATTTCTGCCCAAGAACCTATATATACAATGCATATTAAGCCTAGACATCCAAATTTCACAAGCCAATATGTCTGGGAGCTACTCCTTTTAAAAATATTCATATTTTATAGCCAACCTAGAGTCAGAGTTTTTGTTGTTGTTGTTTTGTTTTGTTTGCAAGTCTTTAAGGTTTACTGAATGGGTGGGTAGAGAGGAAAGTGATGAGAAGCTGCAATTCAAGAGAAAAAATCTTGGTCATTAAAGTCATCCCAGGCATAGCAGAGGGACACGGGGCTGGCCTTCCCTGTCCATGGCCTCTCAGGATACTGTTGTCAGCCAGCTGAAGTGGACCCTGGCCCCAGCCTCAGTGCCTGCCCTCTGATCTCCTATGTGAAGAGTTGATCCATGAAGCTCTGAGTGGAGAGCAGGAGGAACTCTGGGGATGCTTCACGTGGGGATTCCTTCTCCATTCTCTGCCCCTCTGGTGTTCACAAATACCACCAAGAGAATCCTGGGGAGAAACATCAGCAAACCCAAGGGTCACTGACTCATGGCCTTGGCTCTTACTTCAATAGCCTCTGGATCTAAGACTGACCTTGGGGCCCCATGGCCTAATGCCTGGCTGATAAGATGATACCTCTCATGGAACCTCTGCACATGCAGACCCACCTGGGACCTCCTGATCCAGGTTCTTCCTGAGGTTACCTCTCACATACATGGAATAGCAGTCATGAGATACTCCTGCAGGGGACAAGAAGCACTTGGCACTGCTTACATGCCCAAGAAACTGTTATAGTCACAAGAGTTAAACACTGGGAAAATCCTGGTCTTAGGAGGTGAATGCACTGAAAGCCTGCCTCCCTCCATCTACCTTGTGCTCAGTCACCCAAAGCTGTCCCATTTTGAAACCTCTGAACATAAAGAAAACCTTGTAACTTTTCCTTCGCCTGCAGACCAGAGCATAGGCAGCCTGTAATCACCTCAAATGCAGGGGCAAAAAAGGACATAGGGCTGCTGAAATTAAGAGATCAGTGTCAGAGGACCACAGTTGTGTTCCACAACCAACTCAGACATGCACTGAGGCAGGACCCACTCTTGTTCTCCCTTTTTAAAGCCTCATAGAAACCACACTGAGCCAGGCAAAGAGAGAATGCAATAAGACAACACCTAAAAGGTGGTAGAGAGGAGGAAGTGTGGGAAAGCTCCAGAGTTTGGAAGGCACAGGAATGGACCCTCCAAACACTGGGAAGTGCTTTCAGCAACTCCTCTCCCTGCACTATCAATGACCAGGACACAGAGAAACCATGATCACTTCTGAATGTGGATGGAGTCAGAATTTACTTAGCAGTGTCACTGAAAAAGAAATCATCCTTCAGTAGAGTGGGCTCTCTGAAATGACTATCTGGATATATTAGTTATAATCCTAACTAGGCAAGGAAAAATCTAAACCTGGTAACAAGACAGGCATTTTGCTGTGCACATTAAAGTATCGTAAAGTACATAAAGTACAGTAAAGTATAATGTACATAAAGTACATTAATGACTTGGTCGTGATACCTGAGAATCTGAAATGGTAGACTTTAATGAGCTTATGTCTGTATACCCTTATGTTGAGTATGTAACCAGCAACCATAAGGGTATAACTGTATACACTTATGTTTTATATGTAAGGGCTCTTAAATAACTATAAAGGCATTTTAAGTGTGAGCATACAGGGCTGGTATCTAGAACATTCCTTCCATATTTCCTGTCATGGATTCTGGCACTAACTTTAACCTGGTTAAAAAGACAGAAATATGGAAATAAGCACAGATACTTTGTTCTTCCTTATTCCTCATTCCAATCTAACGTATCCCCAAGTTCCACCAAAATACCTCTTGAATATGTTGATCCATTGCCCTGTCTCAAGGATTCATCATATCTTACATGGACTCTAGAAGCTGTTTGCCTCTCTCTCTCTATTCCCCTTTTCTCTACTTCCCTGTCACCTAGTCATTCCTTCTAATTCATCTTCCAAATGCTATTTGAGTTAAAAATAAAAATCTGATCATGTCACTTTTATAATTAAAATAATCTCAATGGCTTCCAGACATTGATGGAATGAACTCAGCATTCCTTAGTATAGCATGTAAAGCCCTTTATGAATTAAACCCTGTCTAGAGGCAGGAGACCATAGACCTTGGAGTTAGATTACCTGGATTCAAATCTTGGCCACCCCACTTATTAGTATGTGTCTTTGGGTGTGATATTTAACTTCTCTGTCCAAGTCCTTTGTCTATAAAGTGGGGAAAAGGTACCAAACACATTTTTCCCCCAAATAATTCTATCTCACTTTAAAAGGGAATCTATATGATATAATAACCATTCCAAGGCAAAGAAAACATCAAAGTGCCCCAGGACATTTTTATTAAGCTGCCTTAACCTAATACTTAAATCTGACAAAGATAGCACTAAACACACACACACATAATATTTTTTATGACTAAAGATTTTTTTTTAATCTCAAAACTAGAAAACTGATGCAGTACCAATTTGAAAGAATGACATACTATAACCAAGTAGGGGCATGTTCCAGGAAGCGTGGCTCAATATTAGGACAATTTTTTAAATAATTCATCACCTTTCATTAGGCAAAGGACACAAAGTATGTAACAACACTACAATTGACATAAAGCCATATGTGATAAAACAGCACTTGTTCTCAATTTTAGAAAAAGAAAAACTGATGGTAAATGTGTATCAGAAAAGTTAATTAGATGATGAAAAATGTTCTTTATTTCAAATATTTGACATTCTACTTAATGATGAACCACAGAGGTAGACTTTTATTAAAATGAAAATGCAAAAATATAGCTATCAGCATTACTATTTGTTACTGTTAATAGAAGTTGCTTCTGAGACAATAAAAAAAATAAATAAGGGGTATAAATATTGGAAGAGAAGAAATAAATTATTTTTATTTTTAGGTGATACAACAGTATTCTTAGAAATCTGGAATAATTAAAGGAAAATACAATAAAATTGGTAAGAATTTGGTAAGGCTTTAGTTACAATATCCATACCACAAAATCATTAGTTTTTCTATGGCAGCAGAAGCCAGTCAGAAAATACAATGAGCAAAAGCTTTCATTCGCAATATCAGAACATCTCTCCAAAATAATATGTTTAGAAGTAAGTAGATCACATTTAAAGAAAATGAAACATTTTCACGAAGGGCATTTGAAAAAACAGAGATATAAGATGTTATCTAGAAAGAAATAGTCACTATTACAAGAACTTCATTTTTCTTTGGAGCAATGTATTAATATAAAACAATTTCATCAGACTCTTAAAAAGGATCTTTTTTTCAATTTTGAAATGTAAATTGTAAAATTCATTTGACAGACCAAATAGGTGTGAATGTCAAGAAAATATTGAAAAATAATACATTGTTATATATTAAAACTGTATAATATTAACAGTATGGTACTGCACCAGAATAGACCAAAAGATTAACAGGACATAATGGGGTAACAGAAACAGACTCAAACACACATAAGTATTTGCTGAAAGAATAGGATGCCACGTCAATCACTAGGGCAAGGATGTATTATTTAGGACACAGGTTTGCAAAACTTACTCTACACTTGGAAATTAGGGATTCCAAAAGCTATTCATAGCATTGGGTAATAAATGAGGCCAGTAGTGCTGCTTTCAGAAGATACCTGATAGGTTTGATAGTTTCTTGAAAGTTTTGAGAGCAAAGTATTGTTTATTAAATATCTACTTTATAATTCAAGAACTTAAAATAAGCACAGAAAGTGACATACATTGCATTCATCTATAGAGAGAGATCAATCTGAATGTTGAGCAAAAACAATTTTTTTAAAAAGACTAATAAATCTCACTGAATAATTAGAATTGGAATAGTAACTGGAATACTAAAATACTCTTCTGAAAGAAAGGTGGAAATATGAATCAGAAAGTATGAAGGGCAAAAGTAAGCATATTTATGATGCAAGGAACATCACAGGCTAACCATGTATTTAATAATGTATACTTCAACACAATAAAAATATACTTTTTCTCAAGGACAACTTGTAAAAGCAAATAGCTACTCAAAGATTTTTTCAAGTGACATATAATATTTCTAGGAGAGAGACTGGATCAATGTAAACAGGCTGATGACAACACAGAGCCAGGTACCTCAAAAGCTTGAATTTCTTGTATTTCTTTCTATTTCCCATAGCAAAAATAATAGGGCCCTGCCCAGCAAAGGTGCTAAGATGTTTGATAAATAATTACATGAATGTATAAAAGAATGAAGAGTGATGTTGTCCCTATGTTGAAACAAAGAGATATATTGATATGCTATCAAATAACAGAAGCCATCAACAAAGGCCAACACCACCTTCCCTAGGGCTAACTGAAAAGGAAGAGAAGTGACTTTACTAATTCAATCACCCCAGCAACACCTTTCCTCCCAGTCTATATAAGTTGGGGGGGGTGTCAACTTTGTGGAGAGCACAGTGTTCAGGATCAGATGTAACTCCCTTCACATCCCACAGGGTAGAGGAGTGGGCATTTCTGGACACTTAAACCACCCCTCACAAGGCAAATGAGGGTGAGTGCCAATGACAATCATTTGCAGAGATTTGGGCATACCTCCAAGAAGGGGTGGCTGATATTCTGTTGTAGAAGAATATCTGCTTACACAGAAGACATTAATCTGGCCTCTCTAAGCAGGAAGAAGCAGGGAGACATAGCAGTGCTGACAGAAGGGGTGGTAGATACCTTCTTTGACCTTAAGTTCCTAGGGTGTATAGTGAGAATAATGACACTTGCCTTATTTACCTTACAAATTTACTGTAAGGAGCAATTGGCATAACAGGTACAAAAATATTTGGTAGACTATAGATCTTTATATAAAAAGTTGTTGTATTGAATCCCAATGAAGCAGCTTGAATTTCATGGTAGTCTTGTTATAGTCTAATTTTGAATGAATCAATTAACAGATATTTAACTAGTCTGTTCTTGCCATCTTGAGAGAGATAAAATATCCTTTCTACCTCAAAGAACCTGCAATCTGGTTGTAAAGTCAAGACTAACATAAATGAAGTGGTAAAACTATACAATAACAGAAAACGTTTATATAATGCTTACTCTGTTCTAGTCACTGTGATAAACATTTGATATACGTGAACTCATTTAGGTCATGCAACAATACTATGAGATAGGTTTTATTATTTTGCTCACTTTATAGATGAGGAAACTGGGGCACAGAGAGGTAAAATAACTTATATAATATATAATCATAAGTAACAGAGATAGGATTCAAATTGGGTCAGTCTGGCTCTGGAGTTTGGGGCTCCTAACTATAGGATTCCATGTATGGAGTCACAGGTACATAGTATGGGAATTCAGACAAAGTTAGAAATGTAATATGGGCAGAAATAGTTAGCAAAATATAGGTGGAGCAAGTAGGACTTGGTTAGAAGAAATCAGTAGGGTTTAGATAAGTAGAAAAGAGAAAGAAGAGTGGTGTGTGAGTGGATAACTCTAAGAGTTCTGAAGTGTGAATGAACATAAATCATTATTGAGCACTTACTAGGTACCACACATTGTGAGTGGGATACATTAATGAACAAAACAAAGATAGATGTTCTTATAGAACTTACACTCAATAGGTGTGAAAAAGAGAATGAACAGACTAGTCTTACTGAGCTGAGCACCTATCCTGGGAATTAGAGGGAAACAGTATTGAATAGGTGGGTAGGAAGCAGATCATGAGGGCTCTGAAAGATGAAGAAGCTTGAGGATATAACAAATAGATAAGTACTGCAGGATTTTTGGAGGAATGTGTCACGTTAACAGCAATATCTTAGGAAGACTAATTTGGGCCTTGGCTGCCCCTTGCTGTGGCTGGGATCTCACGGGAAGAGCGGTGGGTATGGCTATAGCTTGGTCTCCCGGCTGCACTCGAAGCAGGAGGGCTCTCCTCACACAAGCGCTTCCTCCTGGAGAGGTGAGAGCTGTGGCAGTCACAGGCCTGGGCCGCCCCTTCCCTGCCTCGGGCTCCTCGGTTGGCTTGCCCTCTGGAGCTCCCAGAGATCAGTACATGCAGTAGGTTGAAATGGAAAGCACAGAGGTTGAAGGCAAGATGGTGGAGGAGTAGGAGACCTAAATTTCCTCTCGTCCCAGGAATTGGGCTAGATGGGTATCAAACCATTCTGAACACCTACGAAATCAACAGGAGATCTACAAAAAGAATAGCAGCAACTCTCTGAACAGAAAAGCGACCACTTTCTGGAAGGTCTCTTCTGATTTGTTTAGTGTATATTTTTCTGGGGTCATTGTTACCCTCTTATCATTTTGTTCTCTCATTCATCTATTCTCCTCTGGACAAAATGACAAGATGGAAAAACTCACCTCAAAAAAAAGAAAAGGCAGTACTGACTGCCAGGGACCTAATCAATACAGACATTAGTAAGATGTCGGAACTAGAGTTCAGAATGATGATTATAAAGATACTAGCTGGGCTTGAAAAAACCATGGAAGATACTAGAGAAACCCTTTCTGGAGAAATAAAAGAACTAAAATCTAACTAAGTCGAAATCAAAAAGGCTATTAATGAGGTGCAATTAAAAATGGAGGATCTAACTGCTAGGACAAATGAGGCAGAAGAGAGAATCAGTGATATACTTCCATATACTCCCCAATGATGGAGAATAAAGAGGCTGAGAAAAAGAGAGATAAACAACTACTGGATCACGAGGGCAGAATTCGAGAGATAAGTGATACCATAAGACGAAACAATATTAGAATAATTGGGATCCCAGAAGAAGAAAGAGAGGGGCAGAAGGTATATTGGAGCAAATTATAGCAGAGAACTTCCCTAGTCTGGGGAAGGAAACAGGCATCAAAATCCAGGAGGTGCAGAGAACACCCCTCAAAATCAATAAAAATAGGTCAACAACCCAACACCTAATAGTAAAACTTGCAAGTCTCAAAGACAAAGAGAAAATCCTGAAAGCAGCTCGGGACAAGAGGTGTGTAACCTACAATGGTAGAAACATTAGACTGGCAACAGACCTATCCACAGAGACCTGACAGGACAGAAAGGACTGGCATGATATATTCAGAGCACTAAATGAGAAAAATATGCAGCCAAGAATACTATATCCAGCTAGGCTGTCACTGAAAATAGAAGATATAAAAAGCTTCCAGGACAAACAAAAACTAAAAGAATATACAAACACGAAACCAGCCCTACAAGAAATATTGAAAGGGGTCCTCTAAGCAAAGAGAGAGCCTAAAAGTAACATAGACCAGAAAGGAACAAGACAATATACAGTAACAGTCACCTTATAGGCAATACAATGGCCCTAAATTCATATCTTTCAGTACCTACCCAGAATGGAAATAGGCTAAATGCCCTAATCAAAAGACACAGGGTATCAGATTGGATAAAAAAGCAAGACCCATCAATGTGCTGTCTGCAAGAGACTCATTTTAGACCCAAAGACACCACCAGATTGAAAGTGAGGGGGTGGAAAACCATTTACCATGCTAATGGACAGCAAAAGAAAGCTGGGGTGACAATCCTTATATCAGACAAATTAGATTTTAAACCAAAGACTATAATAAGAGATGATGAAGGACACTATATTATACTTAAAGGGTCTATCCAACAAGAAGATCTAACAGTTGTAAATATCTATGCCCCTAACATGGGAGCAGCCAATTATATAAGGCAATTAATAACAAAAGCAAAGAAACACATCAACAACAATAAAATAATAGTGGGGGACTTTAACACCCCCCTCACTGAAATGGACACATCATCTAAGCAAAAGATCAACAAGGAAATAAAGACGTTAAATGACACACTGGACTTCACAGATATATTCAGAACATTTCATCCCAAAGCAACAGAATACACATTCTTCTCTAATGCCCATGGAACATTCTCCAGAATTGATCACATCCTAGGTCACAAATCAGGTCTCAACCGGTACCAAAAGATTGGGATCATTCCCTGCGTATTTTCAGACCACAATGTTTTGAAACTAGAACTCAATCACAAGAAGAAAGTCAGAAAGAACTCAAATACATGGAGGCTAAAGAGCATCCTACTAAAGAATGAATGGGTCAACCAGGAAATTAAAGAAGAATTAAAAAAATTCATGGAAACAAAAGAAAATGAAAACAGAACTCTTCAAAACCTTTGGGATGCAGCAAAGGCAGTCCTAAGAGGAAAGTAGATAGCAATACAAGCCTTTCTCAAGAAACAAGAAAGGTCTCAAATACACAACCTAACCCTACACCTAAAGGAGCTGGACAAAGAACAGCAAATAAAGCCTAAACCCAGCAGGAGAAGAGAAATAATAAAGATCAGAGCAGAAATCAATGAAATAGAAACCAAAAGAACAGTAGAACAGATCAACGAAACTAGGAGCTGGTTTTTGAAAGAATTAACAAGATTGATAAACCCCTGGCGAGACTTGTCAAAAAGAAAAGAGAAAGGACCCAAATAAATAAAATTATGGAAGAAAGAGGAGAGATCATAACCAATAGTGAAGAAATACAAACAATTACAAGAACATATTATGAGCAACTATATGCCAGCAAATTAGAAAATCTGGAAGAAATGGATGCATTCCTAGAGATGTGTCAACTACCAAAACTGAACCAGGAAGAAAAAGAAAACCTGAACAGACCTATAACCACTAAGGAAATTGAAGCAGTCATCAAAAATCTCACAACAAACAAGAGCCCAGGGCCAGGTGGCTTCCCAGGGGAATTCTACCAAACATTTAAAGAAGAAATAATACCTATTCTTCTGAAACTGTTCCAAAAAATAGAAATGGAAGGAAAACTTCCAAACTCATTTTATGAGGCCACCATTACCTTGATCCGAAAACCAAAGACCCCATCAAAAAGAAGAATTACAGACCAATATCCTTGATGAACATGGATGCAAAAATTCTCACCAAAATCCTAGCCAATAGGATCCAACAGTACATTAAAAGGATTATTCACCATGACCAAGTGGGATTTATTCCTGGCCTGCAAGGTTGGTTCAATATCCGCAAATCAATCAATGTGATACATAACATTAATCAAAGAACAAGAACCATATGATCCTCTCAATAGATGCAGAAAAAGCATTTGAAAAAGTACAGCATCCTTTCTTGATTAAAACTCTTCACAGTATAGGGACAGAGGGTACATACCTCAATATCATAAAAGCCATCTATGAAAAACCATCAGCAAATATCATTCTCAATGGGAAAAACTGAGAGCTTTCCCCCTAAGGTCAGGAACATGGCAGGGATGTCCACTATCACTAATGCTATTCAACATAGTACTAGAAGTCCTAGCCTCAGCAATCAGACAACGAAAAGAAATAAAAGGCATCTGAATTGGCAAAGAAGTCAAACTCTCACTCTTCGCAGATGATATGATACTTTATGTGGAAAACCCAAAAGACTCCACCCCAAAACTGCTAGAACTCATACAGGAATTCAGTAATGTGGCAGGATATAAAATCAATGCACAGAAATCAGTGGCATTTATATAGACCAACAACAAGACAGAAGAAAGAGAAATTAAGGCGTTGATCCCATTTACAATTGTACCCAAAACCAGAAGATATCTAGGAATAAATCTAACCAAAGAGGCAAAGAATCTGTACTCAGAAAACTATACTCATGAAGGAAATTGAGGAAGACACAAAGAACTGGAAAAACATTCCATGCTCATGGATTGGAAGAACAAATATTGTGAAGATGTCAATGCTAGGGCGCCTGGGTGGCTCAGTTGGTTAAGCGACTGCCTTTGGCTCAGGTCATGATCCTGGAGTCCCGGGATCGAGTCCCACATCGGGCTCCCTGCTCAGCAGGGAGTCTGCTTCTCCCTCTGACCCTCTTCCCTCTCGTGCTCTCTGTCTCTCATTCTCTCTCTCTCAGATAAATAAAATCTTTAAAAAAAAAATGTCAATGCTACCTAGAGCAATCTACACATTCAGTGCAATCCCTATCAAAATACCATCAACTTTTTTCAAAGAAATGGAACAAATAATCCTAAAATTATTCTGGTATCAAACCAGAAAAGACCCCAAATAGCCAGAGGAATGGTGAAGAAGAAAAGCAAAGCTGGTGGCATCACAATTCCGGACTTCAAGCTCGATTACAAAGCTGTAATCATCAAGAGAGTATGGTACTGGCACAAAAACAGACACATAGATCAGTGGAACAGAATCGAGAGCCCAGAAATGGACCCTCAACCCTATGGTCAACTGATCTTTGACAAAGCAGGAAAGAATGTCCAATGGAAAAAAGATGGTCTCTTCAACAAATGGTGTTGGGAAAATTGGACAGCCACATGCAGAACAATGAAACTGGACCATTTCCTTACACCACACACAAAAATAGACTCAAAATAGTTGAAAGACCTAAATGTGAGTCCATCAACATCCTAAAGGAGAACACAGGCAGCAACCTCTTCGACCTCAGCCGCAGCAACTTCTTCCTAGAAACATCGCCAAAGGCAAGGGAAGCAAGGGCAAAAATGAACTAATGGGACTTCATCAAGATAAAAAGCTTTTGCACAGCAAAAGAAATAGTCCACAAAACCAAAAGACAACCGACAGGATGGAAGATATTTGCAAATGACATATCAGATAAAGGGCTAGTATCCAAAAGCTATAAAGAACTTCTTAAACTCAACACCCAAAGAACAAATGATCCAATGAAGAAATGGGCAGAAGACGTGAACAGACATTTTTCCAAAGAAGACATCCAAATGGCCAACAGACTCATGAAAAAGTGCTCAACATCGCTCAGCACCAGGGAAATCCAAATCAAAACCTCAAATGAGATACCACCTCACACCAGTCAGAATGGCTAAAATTAACAAGTCAGGAAATGACAGATGTTGGTGAGGATGTGGAGAAAAGGGAGCCCTCCTACACTGTTGGTGGGAATGCAAGCTGGTGCAGCCACTCTGGAAAACAGTGGGAGGTTCCTCAAAAAGTTTAAAATAGAGCTACAGTCTGACCCAGCAATTGCACTACTGGGTATTTACCCCAAAGATACAAATGTAGTGATCCAAAGGGGTACGTGCACCCCAATGTTTATAGCAGCAATGTCCACAATAGCCAAACTGTGGAAAGAGCCGAGATGTCCATCAACAGATGAATGGATAAAGATGTGGTGTATATACACAATGGAATATTATGCAGCCATCAAAAAACCTGAAATCTTGCCATTTGCAATGACATGGATGGAACTAGAGCATATTATGCAAAGCAAAATAAGTCAATCAGAGAAAAACATGTTTCATATGATCTCACTGATATGAGGAATTCTTAATCTCAGAAAACGAACTCAGGGTTGCTGGGGTGGTGGGGGGTGGGAGGGATGGGGTGGCTGGGTGATAGACATTGGGGAGGGTATGTGCTATGGTGAGTGCTGTGAAATGTGTAAGACTGATGAATCACAGACCTGTACTTCTGAAACAAATATTACATTATATGTCAAAAAAAAAAAAAGAAGATAGTAGGAAGGGAAAAATGAAGGCAGAGAAATCAGATGGGGAGATGAACCATGAGAGACTATGGACTCTGAGAAACAAACTGAGGGTTCTAGAGGGGAGGGGGGCGGAGGGATGGGTTAGCCTAGTGATGGGTATTAAAGAGGGCATAACTGGGTGTTAGATGCAAACAATGAATCATGGAACACTACGTCAAGAACTAATGATGTAATGTATGGTGACTAACACAGTAAAATAAAATTAAAAAAAGAAAAAAAGAAATG
>NW_027397066.1:87049609-87069962 GCF_003265705.2 Callorhinus ursinus
ACTAACACAGTAAAATAAAATTAAAAAAAGAAAAAAAGAAATGGAAAGCACACTCTTAGAAATCAGCATACTTGAGTTCTAGTGTTGGTACAGCCAATACTAGTTGTGTGCCTTTGGAAAAATCATTAAACGTCTCTAGATCTAAAAAAAAAAAAAAAAAAGGAAGACTAATTTAGCTGTATTTTGAAGGATGAAATAAAGATGGGAAAACTGAGCCAGAAAGGCTTGTTAGAAAGTGAATTTTATGAAGATTTAGATTAAATGATGACATCGGAAACTGAGAGCTTTGCTTTATTCACTATCCTCTTTTTTCCTTTAGTTTTTCCCTTTCTACTATTTTTTCTTGGTCAATTCTCTCTCATCCACAGTGAAAGATACATTAAAACAACATATAATAAATAATAAAATTACTCTCCCAGGGGTGAGTCTTTGTCTAGCTACTGTCCCTTTATCTTCTCATCTCTACTTTCTTCTTGCCATTCCCTCCTGAAATCACTGAAACTTGGTTTCTGTCAGGATACAAAAGAAGATATGGTTCATTTGTCTAGGAGAAAGTGGACAATTTGGGAACACTTCTTGGAAAAGGTAACATTTGGGTTGAGAATAAAAGGATGAATAGGAGTTGGCTAGTAAAGAACTGGGGCTTTTCACACATATTCTGTGTAAAGCCATTTTATCACACACATTGGAAAGGTGTTTTGATTCTACTTCTAGGATTTTGGTTCTACCTCTGGGAGATATGCTGAATAAAGCTAGTCTCATTTAAAATCCACTTTTTCTTCAATTCAACCTGGAATGAACAGGGCAGAAATTTCAGTCGGGATGTTATTTTCATTTTGAAAGAATTTTTAACAGTTGAGTTCACAAATATCTAACCAGAATTTCTCAGGTTTATGGTCCTTGCCTCATTTTGATAATGGTCTATGCCATGAGCTCTGTGAAAGCAGGGACCGGAACTTGTTTGTTTTTTATACTTCCACTGCCTAGCAGAGAGCCTAGAACTCAGATGCTACTCAGCAAAATTGGGTATATTAATGAAAGGCTAAAGAAAAAAAAAAAGACATACGAAAAGCACTATAAGAAAATATATAAAAGATATGGAAAGGGTTCAGTAAATGAAGGCTCTTAAGTTTTGAATATGGGTGATTAGGGAAAAAAGATGGTAACAGTGACAAACAGTAAATAAGAGGAAGAAAAGTTCAGACTTGGATATGTGAAATCGAGGTTGCACAGGGTCTACTAAAGATGAAGTATTGAGAATGAAGTTAGAGACAGAAACAGAGACAGATTTGAGAGAAGTCATGGCTAGAGTTATATTTTTGGAATTATCAACATAAAAATTAAAGTTTAAGTTATGAGAAAAGATAAACAATTTGAAGAAAAAGGAAAAAAATGGCAGGAAAAAAAATCCTAGTTTTGGTAGGCACATCTATATACTACTGAAAAAATTAAATTATATAAACTATGAATAAGGCTTGGAAATACATAAAGTTGAGATTTTTTTAGGGCAACATATATCAATTTTTATTATTCCATAAGTCTACAATAAATAGACTGCTTATTTTCTTAGTGCTAGATATTTTGAACTTTTGTATGAAGAGGGGCAGATTTTTACAAATGGCACAGGCGGACATTAACTATCATTCTCAAAGTAATTTTAACAAAGAAAAAATTACCTTTGAAAACATTATCAATCTACAAAGATACTTTTATATATTTAAAGCAATAAATTGTTTCTGTGGCATTTTGGTGTTTTCATTCCTCTCATGTTTTTAGAGAGAAAAGGGAAGGTTATTATTTCTAAGATATAGAAATATAGCATCTGAAATGGAGTTTGAAATAAAACTGTTATGCTCTGGAAGTTACATAATATAGCTGTCACACTAGATAGAATATTTTTTCTCCCCCAAATAAAATAGAAATAATGTATATGAATATGAAACACAAAGAGGGGAGATAGAATTTTTTTCAGTGATTAGGGATTTTATGCTAAAATTTTCCCACATATGCTCCTGAAAAATTGCATTTAAGCTAAATTCTGCAGGGTGAGTAATTCTCCCTTTTATATACAATATCATTTTGGAGATATTTCATCTCTCTGGGCCACAGTTTTCTCATGTATAAAATAAAGGGGTAGGAGTAGATATCTTATGCTTCCTTTAGCTCTAGAACTCTATGACCTTATTTCTGATAAGATTTTCAACTGGCAATAGGTCCCAAACTTTTGCTTACTTTCTGGGACAAAAGTTAGACATCTGTAGGTAATACTTAATGACACCAGAGGAGTTTCTATTTAAAGAGATTCAGGAGTGATTCTAATTGTGAGGCTTAGTAAAGTGTTGTGCATACAGTGTGACTTGCTTATGCAAACTTAGATAAGTGAGAACTTATGTATTTCATAGACAGGTGGCTGGGAAATATTTCATACTTCACATTGGTTAAAGTGAAGGCAGAGAGATGGAAGTTACAGTAACAGAAGAACTCTAATATCAGTGATTTTTGAGGCAAAAACAAGGTCAACCTGGCAATGAGTGGAAGATGGTGGTGCTGGTGCTGCTGTATATAAGTTTCTAAAATCTTCTGGAAATAATTTTTGAAATAAAACCAGAACCTGATAAATTTCTTAGGCTAAGGTAAACAAGATGAAAGTTAAACATGAGAGTGGCTCCACTCAGCTGAACTAAACGTGGAACTTATGACACCTTCCTTCTGGAATGTGATTGAGCTGCTATTCCACATAGGATGTTAAGGTCAGCTTTCAATGGCAGCAGAGATTCAGGAGTAGAGCCAGCTGGTGACTAAGAGGTCACAGTATTTTAGTTAGTCCAATAGGTATTTTCATCTCAAACTCTAATGTCAAGGTAGCCGTCATTTGAACTAGTTGCTGATTTCATTACCCTTCTCTCTCATTCTTCCCTTTTCCTTATATGCTGAAGTGATTAGCACTGCTATTTTTGCTCAGTGTTCCTTGTGACTTGGGAAATTCCCCCATCATTCCCCTCACTACACAATGAACACATGTCAAATAAATGACCCAACAACACCCTCTGGCTGGAAGATTCAGTAAATCCCTGTGGAAGAAAGTCTTCCAGACTGCCTTTCTCATCCTTATTTCCGTGCCAAGGAGAAGGTAAATGAGCTCTCTAAAGTGCTTGTGGTATTAACAGTTATTACCATGATTAATATCTAGTGGAATGTTCAACTAATATCATGCATCTGCCAACCATTTTTATCTTAATATAGTTGAGATGTCCCAAGTGAAGGGAAATCAGTTTCTCCTGTGAAGACAGAAGACTGTTAAAAATCTTATGATGAAGGAAGGATACTTAGTTGTTTCTAATCTCAAACCATTTATTTTAATATACTACAAACCATCCCAGACAATTCTTATGAGAATATAGATATAGAAATATCAATGCCCATAATGTGCTTACTATATTTCAAACTTCTTTCACATAAATGACGAGATTTAATGAAATCAGAAGGTTTATGTACATGTCACCACCAGTCTAAGGCCAGGGGTCATGGAGAGGTACTTTAGGTTTATAATACATATTTTGGAATATGAACTGATAAATCTGAATGGTTCCTTTCCATGTTAAATTGGTTAGAGCCCATTTTTTTTCATATTTTCTGATAGAAATAAAAGCATTTCAGGGGTAAACTAATTTTTCAATTCATTTAAGATCTGACTAGAGTTCTAGATCCTGAAACATAAATTGGGCATAAACAAACAGAACCTTATAAGAAAGCCTTATAAATTATTTGATGTACAAAAAGTCTGTATAAATATAACAAAAGTCTGTTAAATGTAACAGTTAGTGAAAACTAACTAAAATTACCAGCAATAATGGAATAGATGAATTACTGCAATATTTATTCTAGATATAGTCTATACTTAAAAAATCTTCATAGCCTCTATTTGGCTTAATATAACATGATATGCAGTTAAAAAGTTATCTAAGAAGGGGTGCCTGTGTGGCTCAGTGGGTTAAGCATCTGACTCTTGTTTTTGGCTCAGGTCATGATCTCAGAGTCATGAGATTGAGCCCCACTGAGCATGAGCCTGCTTAAGATTCTCTCTCCCTCTCCTTTTACACCTCCCCTCTGCTCTCTCTCTCTTTGTTAAAAAAAAAAAAAAGTTCCTTGGGACACCTGGGTGGGTGGGTTAAGCATCTGCCTTCGGCTCAGGTCACAATCTCAGGGTCCTGGGATTGAGCACTGCCTCGGTCTCCCTGCTCAGCAGAGAGCCTGCTTCTCCCTCTGCCCCTCCCCCTGGCTCATACTCTCTCTCTCAAATAAATAAATAAGATAAAAAAAATAAAGTTATCTAAGAAAAAGAAAAATCTTTCATAAAGGAGTTACAGGCAATATTTCTTGTGGTGAAGTAAATCTTCAAAAAACTATAGTGACTATTAATGTACAGATATATTTCAACAATTATATACCCTATTAATTTTTTTTTTTAATTCTTTGGCACTTCTGGCCACAGTGACAGACATTTGAATGTGTTCAAAAGTATTTTTTAATAGAAAAAAATTGATATTCTATTGCAAAACCAAATGATAAATTTATCATTAAAACACATGAGGTTACTTTAATTGAAATGATAATAATGCTATAAATGGTAAAGAATACAACGTAGAATCAAGAATTAACCAAAAAATGACAAATGGACATACAAATATACAAGTTGGTCCTAGCCTCTGAGGAAAGGTAATTTAAAATTACTTATTATCACATACTACTAGAAATAATTATCTCCTTTCCAGTCAAACATGAAACAAATAATTTCTTGGTATCTTAAATTTAACTGAAATTTATGTTTTAGTTTTGGCTGGTAAATTTTCAGTAAGGTTTCATTGCTCTTCAAATCTAGTCAATTTCTTTTTTCCAAATCCCTCTCAAAATCACAGGATTTCCCATTCTATGACTTCTTACAGTATTTCCACCCAACGGTGAGCAAGGACTTTAAAATATCTCTGGCTTAAACTAAGGGTTTGGTGGTTTCTGATAGGATTGATACCCTCTACATAAACAGAAATTAGGATAGACCGTAGATTTAGAATGGACTCCAAAAGCTGAAACATTATAAAAAGACATAGCTCAGGAGTCAATAGTCATGGCCTGTCTTTGCTTCCTACTGAATATCAAAACAACATGTTGAAAGACATTTTTTAATATTTTTAAGAAATCAGAATGTACTTGTACAACATGATGAAATTTATCTCTCAAGCCAAAATATAACGAAATATTAGAAACACTGCCATTAAATCTAGGTTAAGATAAAAATACTATTATCACTGTTGTTTAACACTGTTCTGGAGAATTAGGTGAAGTAATTGAATAATAGAAAGATATAAGATGTATAAAATTGAGAGGCAACATTATCATAATTTGCAGATGAGATAAACTGGAAAATCCGACTCAACTGAAAACTATTACAATGAGAGAACATTAATGTATCAAAAAAATGATGATGATAGTGAAAAGTTACAGGTGCTTACTATGTACAGTAGTGTTCTACATATATTAACTCATTTAATCCTCTCAACAATTCTATATAATATCATCATCTCTATTTTATGGACAATAAGGAAACAGGTCACATAGCTGGTGTGGTAAAGGTGGGATTAAAAAATTTGAGGCTGTATTCTTAATCACTACACCAAATCAAACTGTTTGTAAAGTATTTCTATTGGTATTTAAAAAACAGCTAGAAAATATAATAAAATAATAAGACATCATTATATTAGCAACAGATTTATAATAGCAATAGAAAGGTTAACATAGAAATAATCCTATCTCAAAATATGCAAGAAAACTTTAAAATGCCACAGAGGAACTTAAAAAGTAGACAGGAAGATGTACCTTGTTTTTGTAAAAAATAAAACTCAATATCATATGCCAAATTTCTCCTACTTATTTGTAAATTTAATTTAATGACAATATAAATACCAAAATGATTTTTTTCCCCAAGGGAGGGAGAAAAAAGACAAGCCAATTCTACTATTCATGTAGAAACAGTGGCAAATGTGATATAATTTTAATAACCTCTTGGTACTGGAAAATAACCTGAATGAGATGAATATAACTGAAAATAGATTCAGAAATAGACATAAATTCATGTGAGAATCCAGTTTACCATAAGGGCATTTAGAATCAATGGGAGCCATTTATTCACGTGAACAAATATGTTATTAACCTTAGACTCATTCAAATATCTATTTGATAAGTATAAAAGTTTAAAATGTATTAAGTCAAGTCTGTCTGGACTCTAATTTATCTACTCTCTGCTAAGTATTTATTTTACTTAATTTCTGTAGGATCTCTGAACAATAATTTGTAATTTGGATAGATGTGTTCTGGAATAATATCAGCTTAACAAGAGCTTCTAGTTCCTCATTTTGGCTTTGGGGGAATGAAGAAAAATAACCTTTAGGAATGATTCTCCAGCAGATGTAAGAATGCTGCAGATAAAAGCTGCCTTTTCTTTTTTCATTATGACCTTACTTTCTTAAATTCTGTGTTAGCATCTGTATAAACCAGGTTAACAAGCTGAATTTTTAGCAGATTTACTTCTAATATGGCTTGTTTATTTATTTTGCATATTTAATAGGATATCCTGGAAGAAAAGCTGGAGAAAAACAAGGACATTGATACTTTGGGACTGTGAAAATGATTAGACTCACTGAATCCTATATATAACAACTGGGCCTGTTGTTGCTGCCTTTCGACAGACTTGTGCCAGAATCCATTTCTCTTTAAATGCCATGGAATGTCATTGATACATGAAATGACAACCCTGAACTTTGACGTTGCATAACGAAGACCTCAGTGCAGGACCCCAGATACTCCTTAGCAAGCTGGAATTGTGCTATCTGTGCCCATCACTCTTCATGAAGAAAATATATTCTATGGAAAAACATTGCTACAGGAGCTGTCTCATATCAATACTGAATTAAATCAGGCTGAAAAGGAATAAATACTGTCACCAGCATACTTTCCAAGCAACTGCAATGTGGATATGTTAGCACTGTGTCAAAGCATCGTCTGTCCTGAAGTCTGTAGGGAAGTATGCCATTGTCTCGATGAGATCAGCTGCCAGCTTGGGCCAGTCCTAAGTAGGATACTCTACCCTATATCATGAGAATTGTTATTTTCACCAAAGGTGACAATAATTCATATTTATTTTCTTCTTTTGTGTTTCTCATCAAGAAATCCACCCCCAACACCCTCCTACTCACAACTTCTAAACATCTCTCTTTTGCTTCTCAAGAACCTTCTCCACCCTGGCTCCCTAGTCTTCCTTAATATAAGATTCTCTAGAAATCTCTTAGTGCTCAGTCATTATATGATTTTTTATCTGGCTCTGGAAATTTTTTCTGTTCTCGTTTCACTTGCTCTGTTTACAGGGCACTGCTCCATTCACAACAGGCTTGTACACACTGAAATCTCCAACATTCAGAGAAGTAGTATTTATTAATTTGATGATTTAGGATGAGGAGACCCATAGATTTCTATAACTCAGAGAAAACAAATATCTTTAATATGTAACTATGAGTTTTCATTTCCTAGGATAACTTTACAAAATAGAATAGTAAATGTTTAAAAATATAGTGACAAGATATATAACATGTAAATATTTCAAGCTTCATAGAGCTGCAGTGAAACAATTAGATTTTTTAAATGAGAAAAATAGGAAGGGTCACCGAGAAAAAACAATGATAAACATGCATCACTAATTTAGTTTCTTGACCTGGAAATAAAGAATTATCCTTGAGTTATTTTGTTACATCTATTTATTTATTCTGTTTCATTCCAGAAAGGATTTGAGAGTTTGGTTCAGTTTACCCTTCTAAACAATCTAATACATACTTTTATCCCTTCCTAATATATTATTTCCATCTGCCAAAATAGTTTTCTGGTGTGCTGAATTAAATTACACCCAAAATTTGGAACTGATATACTGTGGGAAAGGAAGTTTATATAAAATGATAACAATCTTGCTAACTCTGCACTTAAGCTCATCTTAAATAACACTTGAGACTGGAAAACGAACAGCATGGTTGTAATGGGGGCAAGGCTGGGGCATTGCTGATCTTTCCCTTCATCTGACCTGATTTGTTCTCAGCCACCTTTCAGCATGCACCCTCAATTAGTAAGCTATTTTGAAAAGATGCAGTAAACACTACTAGGAAATGAAGATTGAAAACTTCTCTGTAACTACAAAGCCCTTAACAAATTAAATCATCAAGTGCTTGGGATATACTAGATGCTCAATAAGTGTTTACTGAATGAATAAAACTTAGTCAAAAGTTTCTTAAAATGAAGAAGAAAAAAGGAAGAGTAAAATTAAAGTGTTTTTTTTAAATCATTACTTCTGATCTTGGCTTTTCCTTTATCCCTTCCAACCTTTCTCTTGCTTCTTTACATTTCTTCTCTTGAAGAAAAACTTTTTGTTCATATTTTTCAGTTTTCAGGGGGGATAACATTTTGTCACTTTCAATTTCCGATGATGTCCATGTTGTATGACAACGGTGTTTATGCTCATATATACTCCTATGGTAGTACCCTGTAATTATCACTTTAATCATGACACACTTTCTGAGTTGATTTAATAGGGTGGCCTTTTACTGATTTCAAGCGGGAAAATACCATAAAGTGTTAGTAGGGAACATAAACTTTTTGAGTCCTGGATGAGTTTCTTACTCTTATTTCCACATGAATGTCCTTTGAAATTCCACTGTTATTGTAGGTCAGTATCTCTGATTAGGAACTGCTTTCACAAAGCAGAACAAGGGGTGGAGGAGCGAGAGAGAGATTTTTAAGCAGTAAAGACAAAAAAAAAAAGAGGCTCAGAGACTGAATAGGCTGTGATTGCTGAGTAGTGAAAACAGGTGGTGGTTTTGGTTCACGAAAGGTAACTTGCCAAAAGAGATTAGACATAAATAACCAGAGCATAAGTAGATTAATATAAAAAATACACAAAGAATCAATACAAAAAATAACACTATAACCATAAATATGAATGTTTTATCATTGAGGTTTTTTCCCATTATGAATGAACATTCCTGTTTACCTACAAAGTCATGAGAAAATTGTATGCATATATCATGTTAAGAATCACCCAAGGACCTTAGTAAAAAACATAGATTCCAGGAGCCAATCTTCAGAGAAATGATTTAGTAGATATTTGTGGAGTCTCAAATATGCATTTTCAATAAGTATTATAGAGGATTTTGGAAACCATTCTTCAGATATGTTGTCTTACAGGAAACAGAGTACAATACTGGATAATTTGAATTAACCTTTGTTAATTCACTCAAAAATAATGATTACTAGGTACTATTTATTGATATACCAGTTATGTAGGGATTGGAGATACAGTGGAAAATAAGGTAAGCATATAATATATAAATATGTAAATATAAATACAATGCATTCTATGAAGGAAAATTAGATAGAATGCCTGATGAATAAGGAGCTGTGACTAAGCAATTGAGGGCTTTGTTCAACTGAGAGTTAACTGGTATAACCTTATTTGTGGTAATTAATTCAACTAAATGCACATATGTTGAGAACACACTATTTCTTAGACACTGAATTAGGCCCTGGGGGTCGAGAGATAAGAATGGTTCTTTCCTCAATGTACCCATAAACTATTAGGGAAGAAAATATGTTATTATTTTATTTATTAAGAAGTTACAATACATCAACCATTATGCTAAGCCATCAGGACACAAAAATGAATAAGACACAGTTCTTACTCTTCAGGATTTCTTCTAATAAAGGAAATGAAGAAAGATATAGAGAACTTAAGGTAGAAGTATGTATGAGGTATTCCTAAAACTAAGAAATCTAAAGCATAGAAAAATATGAGGGAATGATACTGATGGCAGAATGTGGTAAAGTAGATAAGGGAAAGATCATGCAGGGCCTTGTAGATAGGAGTCTTGATAAGAATTTTGGTTAAAAAAGATTATTTCGAGAGTGGGCGAGAATCCAATATGGCTGGTGTCCTTCTAAAAAGGGAAATGAGAAATTTGGATACACCGACAGACATTCAGAGCGAAGTTGATGAGGGAGAAGATGGCCATGTGACTGGAAGGATGCATTTACAAGCCAAGGAACACCACGGATTATTGGCAAATACCAGAAGCTAGAAGAGGCAAAGAAAGATTCTCCCCATGAGCCATCACAGAGTACATGGATCTTCTAACATCTTGATTTTGGATGTTTAGCCTCTAGAAGGGTGAGATGATGAATTATTGTTGCTTTAAGTAAAATAATAATAATAATAATAAATAATAATAAAAGATTATGCTAGTTTAAGCCTGAAGAATAGAGAGGAACAAGAATGGATGCAGGAAATTATTGTTAGGAAAGCAGGTAAGAGATGATGACAAACTTGACTAAAATGATGTCATGAAAGATAGAAGTGAACAATATTTATGAATAGGGCTTTTTGACTGATTGCATTTGGAAGAAAAGGTAGGAGTCAAGTATGAATCTTGTTACTGACTTGAGTAAGTTGGGGAATGATAATGGTGGTTACTGATATATGGATTGCTGGAGGAGGAGCAGCTTTAAGGGGGAAAATAAATTCAGTTTTGGACATGTTCAATTAGAGGTTACTTGTGAAACATCCAAGTGGAGTGTTGAGTAGGCATTGGATATATGGGTTTTCTAGAGCTAACAAGAGAAGCTCGAGCTGGAGCTAATAACTGGAAATCATGGTAACTACACAGTTTAAGTATAGAATACTGTGTAATATCTTTCTTGTGAGAGAACAGAAGGAGGCCTACACAGAACCCTGAGGTTTTTTTCCATTTAATGACAAAAGGACAGGTGGAGACAGTGAGATAGTGAGTAGAGGTAACAGAAAACAGGAGATTGGGGTGTATGAAAAAACTCAAGAAAACTGGGAAGAGTTAAATGTCCTGAAGGTTCTTAAGAGATCAAGGAAGATCAGGGCTGAAAAAAAAAATTTTGTGACTTTTGTCAGGGGGATGGAGAAGGTAGAGCACAAAGTGAACTGAGTATAAGAATAAGATAGGTGTTGGGGCGCCTGGGTGGCTCAGTTGGTTAAGCGTCTGCCTTCAGCTCAGGTCATGATCTCCGGGTTCTGGGACTGAGCACTGCATGGGGCTCCCTGCTCAGCAGGGAGCCTGCTTCTCCTTCTCCCTCTGCTGCTCTCCCCCACCGCTTATGCTCTCTCTCTCAAATAAAATCTTAAAAAAAAAAAAAAAGATATGTGTCATAGAGGGTAAGATATATACATTCTGCGTGTCTCTACGTAATGGAATAATTAAGTCATGTAAATAAAAAACTACTGAAGAATGGTGATATTCTCTATCTTTAGATCTACATGCATGTATTGAGAGAATAATGTGATTAATCTTGCAATCATTATTCCTTTTTTAAGGATGTGAGGAATTTATCACCAAGAATTTAAGAATTTGCCCAGGCATCTTAATTCAGCTCTCAGGTATAAATAGCTAATTGAATAATAACTGAATAATCTGGTAATCTCCTGATTATGGTAAATGACTTAAACTATAATGACATTTTTATAAATGATAAACAGAAGATTAATTATATGTAAAGAAAACCATCAGCTATACTATTAAATACTGAGGAATAACAAATAGCATAGATTTCAAAAATAGCAAGCCTTTATCCATTAAACTTCA
The DNA here is from genome assembly GCF_003265705.2 of Callorhinus ursinus. Lineage (NCBI taxonomy): Eukaryota > Metazoa > Chordata > Mammalia > Carnivora > Otariidae > Callorhinus > Callorhinus ursinus. The sequence goes on from NW_027397066.1 coordinate 87,061,306, forward strand.
CTTTCTTTAACATGGTGGTAATAGATATAGCTTTTCTATGTAGTTTTAACCCAAACAGTCCTTGATGAAGTGTCAGATTCTGATAGACTACTCAGTGTCAGTTATTCACTTCCTTAACTTCAGAAACAAGTTCTCATTAGCTCTATCCAACTTGGAGGAGTTCTCTCTTTGACTAACAGAAATAAAACCTGACTTAGTTTAGAGAGAGATCAAAGAAATTCTCTCTCTGATGATTAGCTCTGCTTAGGGATGACATATCAAGATTCTCTTTTAAACATTAGACAGACTTCAGAAATCTTGCTGGTGGAATTACTGTCCACTCAACTAAGGCATTTCTTGCCAAAGACCAAGAGCTTCCACTAACACCATTTTTCTCAGTATAAGGGTCAAAATTAGTTAAAATACAAAACAAATAAAATCAACTGAAGTTCATAGAGTACAAGGATGTATCTCCCTGGCTTTGCCCTTTCTTTTGATCTTCATTCCTCCTTCAGCAACTTACATAGCTTTATTTTATAAATATGAAGTTATACATTTTCCCCTAGGGTATTTATGACAGAGTAGAACACATTTTTGAAATGGCAAAACTCATCATTTAAAAAAAACTCATCGTTGAAATGGCAAAACTCATCATTTAAATAAAAACAGTAATAAAAATTAAATACAACTTGCACACATAATTTGATGATGTCACTAACAAGGAGAAAGGATTTCCAGTAGGCTTAGACTATAGAATTCAAGAAAGGTATGTTCAAAGCAAAAGGTGGTTGGATGCATGATTAGAATAACTACATTAAGTTATTAAAAATATAATTTCAGGTCTTTGTATTTAAGAACTCCTTTATTTTATTGTTAATAATTTCAACTACCCAGCTTCTTTAAACTCTTAAGAACTTAATATCCATAAAGTTACAAATCCTGTATTGTAAAATCTTGGGCTCTATATACCAAATACACCAGAACATTAACAGTAGAACTCCATTTGTTGCAAATTCTCGTGTTAGCAGAGGAAATGTGACCTATTCCAGAGAATGGACTCTTTACAAAGTTCAGTATGCATTAGTAAGAATAAGTAAAATTAGATAAATATGCAATATTATTTTTATTTTCCATAAACCTTTTATTAGAGTGGTTTGAGATTGCTCATGGTGATGAAAAGGGAATTCTTGATGTCCTTTACCTACATAAACCCTATTTTTCAAAGGCTGATTGAAGTAAAATGAGTTGATAAGGACAACTGATAAATACCTAGTCTGTGTAAAGCATTATGTGTTAAGAAAAATGCCCACTTTAGCTGTACCCCATACATTTTGATATGTAGGGTTCTCATATTATTTTCTAGATACTCTAGAATTTTCATTTGGAATTTCTTCCTTATCTGAAGAATTAAGAACTTGTTTAATTTTTTTGGTTTATTTTTAATTTCTAAGTTGTAAGAAGTTATTTTTATTTTTATTGCCTTCCAGTTTCACTAAATAATGATCTGAGGAATCTTGTCTGTGTTATTTCCACTTCTTAAAATTTATTGAAATTTACTTGTGGCCTAAAATGTGGTCCTTTTTTTTTTTTTAAAGATTTTATTTATTTATTTGACAGAAAAAGACACAGCAAGAGAGGGAACACAAGCAGGGGGAGTGGGAGAGGGAGAAGCAGGCTTCTCGCGGAGCTGGGAGCCTGATGTGGGGCTCGATCCCAGGACCCTGGGATCATGACCTGAGCCAAAGGCAGTCGCCCAATGACGGAGCAACCCAGGCACCCCTACAATGTGGTGTTTTTTTTTTTTTTTTTTTTTTTTTTGGTCAAGGCATCATGATCACTTGAACAGATTTATTTCTGAGTACAGATGTATAACAATATCTTAAAAATAACATCTGTCCAATAAGTATTATACAGATACAGCAACAGGAATGTCTTTTCATCACATGTAGGTGGTAGTAATATGAAGACTTAAGAAGAATTGGACTTAGATCTATTTTGTAAAAGCTGCTGATTCTATGATATTTTCAATCTCAAAATGACAATGGAAGACAGTAGGTAAAAGTACAATATAGTAGCTTTCACTGTGGTGATGCTATTTACTCTCAAAAATAATCTAAATCTGACAAAAAAAAGTATATGTAACCAAACAAATTAAATGATAAAAGTGACCTTTGAAAACACACAGTTACTCACATTCACAATAGTTCTATTGCATTCAAGAGACCTAATGTCTCTGATATACTTTTTCTTTAGTACGTCTATAAATTTCTTGAAGAGATGAAAATTGCACATGTAATCCTATTGCTTTTTAATCTTGAGATTGAATTAGTAACTTTTTTTTTAATAAATTCATCAACAATTCAATGGTGGTGATAAGGCATGGCCAAATACCTCAATGGAAGAATTCTAAGAATTTCCCACCTTCCCAAATCTTATAGTCAAAGCACTAAGTTATAATGGCGACTCCCCTTCCAATCATTCCACTTAATGTTTAAACATTTACCTGAATAGAGGGGGGCATAAATATATATATTTATATATATATTATATGAGCACAGCAGAGTCTTGGTAAATAATTCATCTCAGAATAAGGCAAGGAAAAAAAAATTCAGCTTGGTTCAACCATGCTTCACTCTCACTTGGGTGTACATCTTTAAGCACGGACATATTGAAAATAAAGACCAAAGAACAACTAAAGAATGAAATTTCCTCTTTTAAAATGTAGACTAGGGAAAGGATAAGAAGAAAAGGTCGGTAAAGGACATTGGTAATTACATAAATTATCCACATACCCTACAGAGACTTTGGTGGTGAGAGACAGAAGTTTTGTTACACATTGAGAATCACTATATATATATATTGTACCTCTATAGCAGAGAAAATAATTGTCGAGATTAACTTTCATAGCTTGTATCACAAAAATTTTCCCAATAAAGAAAATTATTAATTTAATGCACAGTATATATTTTTCAAACCTTAAATGTTCCCTTGAGTGTGTAACTTTCCATTCCTTTCCCATTCCTCTCCCCATCCCAATTTCCTTATAGCTTAAGCTAATCTTCAACATAACATGTCACTAATCCATCTATTTTCAACCTACTAGTTCATTTATCTATTATAAGTAGGAATTTCAAAATATATTGTTTTAATAAATCCATTTCATTCTATTTGTCAGTTACATATCTTTATATATATATACCTTTATACAAATACATATATATATTTACACATAAATCTATCTACCTATATATTTTTTAAACTAATAAGCTGTGGTTGGAATTGTGAAGCAGAATCTTAGCTATTTAAGGAAAAGCTGATGGGAAAGACATTGGCACTAGATGAAATGATTCTTTTGGCAATTCTTTAGTAGTTTCCAGATCAAAATAGTATTAAAACTAAGAAGTAAAGGTCAAAGTGAAATCTTAAACTTAAATTACTAAAGTAAAACTGCCAGAAAGATTCCTTCTTTGGACAGCCAGTCTCCCTCTCCCTTACTCCTCTTACTGTTTGTAGTGACTTCTAAATGTAAAGTGATAGTAATAAAGTTAGCATAGCTGAGCAGAAATGGAATACCAGGATATCTCTTCTTTTGTACATATTATTTAGATATAGAAGATTGTCATAAAATTCTTGGGTAGTTTTCAAAGTTGAAACCTTAAATCTTTAATTATTAAACATGTAATAATAATTGTTACCATTTTTGAGTGCTTATCACATATTAGACACTGAACTAGGTACTTTACATATATCATTCTTAAAACAATTCTTCAAGGTAGCAATTATTATAATTATGCCTGCTTTTACAAACACGAAACTAGAACAGTTATAAAGATTATAAGATTATAAAACCAAAAGAGCAGGGTGAAATTTAAAACCAAGTCCATGTAATGGGAAACCTCATGCTTTTTCTACTACAAAGGGTCTACTTCAGGGAATAAATATGATAGATGCATGTATAAATTAATGTTAATTAGAATTCTCCTCTCATGGGGCAGAAGGTATATTGGAGCAAATAACAGCAGAGAACTTCCCTAATGTGAGGAAGGAAACAGGCATTAAAATCCAGGAGGCACAGAGAACCCCTCTCAAAATCAATAAAAATAGGTCAACACCCCGACATCTAATAGTAAAACTTACGAGTCTCAGAGACAAAGAGAAAATCCTGAAAGCAGCTTGGGAGAAGAGATATGTAACCTACAATGGTAGAAAAATTAGATTGGCAACAGACCTATCCACAGAGACCTGGCAGGACAGAAAGGACTGGCATGATATATTCAGAGCACTAAACGAGAAATATATACAGCCAAGAATACTATATCCAGCTAGGCTGTCATTGAAAATTGAAGGAGAGATAAAAAGCTTCCAGGACAAACAAAAACTAAAGGAATTTGCAAACACAAAACCAGCCCTACAAGAAATATTGAAAGGGGTCCTCTAAGCAAAGAGAGAGCCTAAAAGCAGCACAGATCAGAAAGGAACAGAGACAATATACAGTAACAGTCACCTTACAGGCAATACAATGGCACTAAATTCATATCCTTCAATAGTTACCCTGAATGTAAATGGGCTAAATGCCCCAATCAAAAGACACAGGCTATCAGACTGGATTAAAAAACAAGACCCATCAATATGCTGTCTGCAAGAGACTCATTTTAGACCCAAAGACACCCTCACATTGAAAGTGAGGGGGTGGAAAACCATTTACCATGCTAATGGACACCAAAAGAAAGCTGGGGTGGCAATCCTTATATCAGACAAATTAGATTTTAAAACAAAGACTGTAATAAGAGATGAGGAAGGACACTATATCCTACTTAAAGGGTCTATCCAACAAGAAGATCTAACAATTGTAAAGATCTATGCCCCTAACATGGGAGCAGCCAATTATATAAGGCAATTAATAACAAAAGTGAAGAAACACATTGACAACAATACAATAATAGTGGGGGACTTTAACACCCCCCTCACTGAAATGGACACATCATCTAAGCAAAAGATCAACAAGGAAATAAAGACTTTAAATGACACACTGGACCAAATGGACTTCACAGACATATTCAGAACATTCCATCCCAAAGCAACAGAATACACATTCTTCTCTAGTGCCCATGGAACATTCTCCAGAATTGATCACATCCTAGCTCACAAATCAGGTCTCAACTGGTACCAAAAGACTGGGATTATTCCCTGCACATTTTCAGACCACAGTGCTTTGAAACTAGAACTCAATCACAAGAGGAAAGTCGGAAAGAACTCAAATACATGGAGGCTAAAGAGCATCCTACTAAAGAATGAATGGGTCAACCAGGAAATTAAAGAAGAATTAAAAAAATTCATGGAAACTAATGAAAATGAAAACACAACTGTTCAAAATCTTTGGGATACAGCAAAAGCAGTCCTGAGAGGAAAGTATATAGCAATATAAGCCTTTCTCAAGAAACAAGAAAGGTCTCAAATACACAACCTAACCCTACACCTAAAGGAGCTGGACAAAGAACAGCAAATAAAACCAAAACCCAGCAGGAGAAGAGAAATAATAAAGATCAGAGCAGAAATCAATGAAATAGAAACCAGAAGAACAGTACAACAGATCAACGAAACTAGGAGTTGGTTCTTTGAAAGAATTAACAAGATTGATAAACCCCTGGCCAGACTTATCAAAAAGAAAAGAGAAATGAACCAAATCAACAAAATCATGAATGAAAGAGGAGAGATCACAACCAACGCCAAAGAAATACAAACAATTATAAGAACATATTATGAGCAACTCTATGCCAGCAAATTAGATAACCTGGAAGAAATGGGTGCATTCCTAGAGATGTATCAACTACCAAAATTGAACCAGGAAGAAATAGAAAACCTGAAAAGACCTATAACCACTAAGGAAATTGAAGCAATCATCAAAAATCTCACAACAAAAGCCCAGGGCCAGATGGCTTCCCAGGGGAATTCTATCAGACATTTAAAGAAGAATTAATACCTATTCTCCTGAAACTGTTCCAAAAAATAGAAATGGAAGGAAAACTTCCAAACTCATTTTATGAGGCCACCATTACCTTGATCCCAAAACCAAAGACCCCATCAAAAAGGAGAATTACAGACCAATATCCTTGATGAACATGGATGCAAAAATTCTCACCAAAATCCTAGCCAATAGGATCCAACAGTACATTAAAAGGATTATTCACCATGACCAAGTGGGATTTATCCCTGGGCTGCAAGGCTGGTTCAACATCTGCAAATCAATCAACGTGATACAATACATTAACAAAAGAAAGAACAAGAATCATATGATCCTCTCAATAGATGCAGAAAAAGCATTTGACAAAGTATAGCATCCTTTCTTGATCAAAACTCTTCAGAGGATAGGGATAGAGGGTACATACCTCAATATCATAAAAGCCATCTATGAAAAACCTACAGCAAATATCATTCTCAATGGGGAAAAGCTCTCGGCTTTTCCCCTAAGGTCAGGAACGCAACAGGGATGTCCACTATCACCACTGCTATTCAACATAGTATTAGAAGTCCTAGCCACAGCAATCAGACAACAAAAAGAAATAAAAGGCATCCAAATCGGCAAAGAAGAAGTCAAACTCTCACTCTTTGCAGATGATATGATACTGTATGTGGAAAACCCAAAAGACTCCACCCCAAAACTGCTAGAACTCATACAGGAATTCAGTCAAGTAGCAGGATATAAAACCAATGCACAGAAATCAGTGGCATTCCTATACACCAACAACAAGACAGAAGAGAGACAAATCAAGGAGTTGATCCCATTTACAATTGCACCCCAAACCATAAGATCTCTAGGAATAAATCTAACCAAAGAGGCAAAGAATCCATACTCAGAAAACTATAAAATACTCATGAAAGAAATTGAAGAAGACACAAAGATATGGAAAAACGTTCCATGCTCATGGATTGGAAGAACAAACATTGTGAAGATGTCAATGCTACCTAGAGCAATCTACACATTCAATGCAATCCCCATCAAAATACCATCCACTTTTTTCAAAGAAATGGAAGAAATAATCCTAAAATTCGTATGGAACCAGAAGAGACCCCGAATAGCCAGAGGAATATTGAAAAAGAAAAGCAAAGCTGGCGGCATCACAATTCCGGATTTCCAACTCTATTACAAAGCTGTCATCGTCAAGACAGTATGGTACTGGCACAAAAACAGACACATAGATCAATGGAACAGAATCGAGAGCCCAGAAATGGCCCCTCAACTCTATGGTCAACTAATCTTTGACAAAGCAGGAAAGAATGTCCAATGGAAAAAAGACAGTCTCTTCAACAAATGGTGCTGGGAAAATTGGACAGCCACATGCAGAAGAATGAAACTGGACCATTTCTTTACACCACACACAAAAATAGACTCCAAATGGTTGAAAGACCTAAACGTGAGACAGGAGTCCATCCAAATCCTAAAGGAGAACACAGGCAGCAACCTCTTCGACCTCAGCCGCAGCAACTTCTTCCTAGAAACATCGCCAAAGGCAAGGGAAGCAAGGGCAAAAATAAACTATTGGGATTTCATCAAGATAAAAAGCTTTTGCACAGCAAAAGAAATAGTCCACAAAACCAAAAGACAACCGACAGAATGGGAGAAAATATTTGCAAATGACATATCAGATAAAGGGCTAGTATCCAAAATCTATAAAGAACTTATCAAACTCAACACCCAAAGAACAAATAATCCAATCAAGAAATGGGCAGAAGACATGAACAGACATTTTTCCAAAGAAGACATCCAAATGGCCAACAGACACACGAAAAAGTGCTGAACATCACTTGGCATCAGGGAAATCCAAATCAAAACCTCAATGAGATACCACCTCACACCCGTCAGAATGGCTAAAATTAACAAGTCAGGGAACGACAGATGTTGGCAGGGATGTGGAGAAAGGGGAACCCTCCTACACTGTTGGTGGGAATGCAAGCTGGTGTAGCCACTCTGGAAAACAGTATGGAGGTTCCTCAAACATTTGAAAATAGAGCTACCATACGATCCAGCAAGTGCACTACTGGGTATTTACCACAAAGATACAAATGTAGGGATCCGAAGGGGTACGTGCACCCCAATGTTTATAGCAGCAATGTCCACAATAGCCAAACTGTGGAAAGAGCCAAGATGTCCATCGACAGATGAATGGATAAAGAAGATGTGGTATATATACAAAATGGAATATTATGCAGTCATCAAAAGGAATGAGAGCTTGCCATTTGCAACGACGTGGATGGAATTGGAGGGTGTTATGCTGAGTGAAATAAGTCAATGAGAGAAAGACATGTATCATATGACCTCACTGATACGAGGAATTCTTAATCTCAGGAAACAAACTGAGTGTTGCTGGAGTGGTGGGGGGTGGGAGGGATGGGGTGGCTGGGTGATAGACATTGGGGAGGGTATGTGCTATGGTGAGCGCTGTGAATTGTGCAAGACTGTTGAATCACAGATCTGTACTTCTGAAACAAATAATGCAACATATGTTAAGAAAAAAGAAAAAGAAGAAGATAGCAGGAGAGGAAGAATGAAGGGGAGTAAGTGGGAGGGGGAGACGATCCATGAGAGATGATGGACTCTGAAAAACAAACTGAGGGTTCTAGAGGGGAGGGAGCTGGGGGGATGGGTTAGCCTAGTGATGGGTATTAAAGAGGGCACGTTC
>NW_027397066.1:87074962-87107450 GCF_003265705.2 Callorhinus ursinus
AAGGATCTGTACTCAGAAAACTATAAAATACTCATGAAAGAAATTGAAGAAGACACAAAGATATGGAAAAACGTTCCATGCTCATGGATTGGAAGAACAAACATTGTGAAGATGTCAATGCTACCTAGAGCAATCTACACATTCAATGCAATCCCCATCAAAATACCATCCACTTTTTTCAAAGAAATGGAAGAAATAATCCTAAAATTCGTATGGAACCAGAAGAGACCCCGAATAGCCAGAGGAATATTGAAAAAGAAAAGCAAAGCTGGCGGCATCACAATTCCGGATTTCCAACTCTATTACAAAGCTGTCATCGTCAAGACAGTATGGTACTGGCACAAAAACAGACACATAGATCAATGGAACAGAATCGAGAGCCCAGAAATGGCCCCTCAACTCTATGGTCAACTAATCTTTGACAAAGCAGGAAAGAATGTCCAATGGAAAAAAGACAGTCTCTTCAACAAATGGTGCTGGGAAAATTGGACAGCCACATGCAGAAGAATGAAACTGGACCATTTCTTTACACCACACACAAAAATAGACTCCAAATGGTTGAAAGACCTAAACGTGAGACAGGAGTCCATCCAAATCCTAAAGGAGAACACAGGCAGCAACCTCTTCGACCTCAGCCGCAGCAACTTCTTCCTAGAAACATCGCCAAAGGCAAGGGAAGCAAGGGCAAAAATAAACTATTGGGATTTCATCAAGATAAAAAGCTTTTGCACAGCAAAAGAAATAGTCCACAAAACCAAAAGACAACCGACAGAATGGGAGAAAATATTTGCAAATGACATATCAGATAAAGGGCTAGTATCCAAAATCTATAAAGAACTTATCAAACTCAACACCCAAAGAACAAATAATCCAATCAAGAAATGGGCAGAAGACATGAACAGACATTTTTCCAAAGAAGACATCCAAATGGCCAACAGACACACGAAAAAGTGCTCAACATCACTTGGCATCAGGGAAATCCAAATCAAAACCTCAATGAGATACCACCTCACACCCGTCAGAATGGCTAAAATTAACAAGTCAGGGAACGACAGATGTTGGCAGGGATGTGGAGAAAGGGGAACCCTCCTACACTGTTGGTGGGAATGCAAGCTGGTGTAGCCACTCTGGAAAACAGTATGGAGGTTCCTCAAACATTTGAAAATAGAGCTACCATACGATCCAGCAAGTGCACTACTGGGTATTTACCACAAAGATACAAATGTAGGGATCCAAAGGGGTACGTGCACCCCAATGTTTATAGCAGCAATGTCCACAATAGCCAAACTGTGGAAAGAGCCAAGATGTCCATCGACAGATGAATGGATAAAGAAGATGTGGTATATATACAAAATGGAATATTATGCAGTCATCAAAAGGAATGAGAGCTTGCCATTTGCAACGACGTGGATGGAATTGGAGGGTGTTATGCTGAGTGAAATAAGTCAATGAGAGAAAGACATGTATCATATGACCTCACTGATACGAGGAATTCTTAATCTCAGGAAACAAACTGAGTGTTGCTGGAGTGGTGGGGGTGGGAGGGATGGGGTGGCTGGGTGATAGACATTGGGTAGTGTATGTGCTATGGTGAGCGCTGTGAATTGTGCAAGACTTTTGAATCACAGATCTGTACTTCTGAAACAAATAATGCAACATATGTTAAGAAAAAAGAAAAAGAAGAAGATAGCAGGAGAGGAAGAATGAAGGGGAGTAAGTGGGAGGGGGAGACGATCCATGAGAGATGATGGACTCTGAAAAACAAACTGAGGGTTCTAGAGGGGAGGGAGGTGGGGGGATGGGTTAGCCTAGTGATGGGTATTAAAGAGGGCACGTTCTGCGTGGAGCACTGGATGTTATGCACAAACAATGAATCGTGGAACACTACATCAAGAACTAATGATGTAATGTATGGTGATTAACATACCAATAAAAAAAGAATTCTCCTCTCATAGCTGTTTTCAAGCTTGTAGTCTACTAGTCAGAGTGCAGTTTATGTCTCAATTTTAAAAAGCCATTTTTTATCTGTTTAGAATTTGACATGGATATATAATATATGCATACATTCTTTTGTATCTGCTTTTTATTACATTAAACATTTAAATCTGAACCAAGAAGGCTCCAAATAAACAGAAGGATGGAAAAGGGGGACAAAATTTCAGATAAAATGTAAAAAAAAAAATTAAAATATTTTGAATAAAGAATTCTGACAAAATAGATACTTTAAAAAAGAATTCTGATAAATAAGTATGGTATTTAAATGGATAATTTTAAGAAACCCATAAAGTTACAAAAATTGACTTAAGAATGATCAAATATCTTCCTAATTAAAAGACAGTAGGCTCAGATAGTTTTATAGACAAATGTTCATCATCATTAGCCATCAGGGAAATTCAAATCAAAACCACATTGAGATACCACCTTACACCAGTTAGAATGGTAAAAATTGACAAGGCAAGAAACAACAAATGTTGGAGAGGTTGTGGAGAAAGGGGAACCCTCTTACACTGTTGGTGGGAATGCAAGCTGGAACAGCCACTTTGGAAAACAGTGTGGAGGTCCCTCAAAAAATTAAAAATAGAGCTACCCTATGACCCAGCAATTGCACTACAGGGTAGTGAAAAGAAGGGCCACATGCACCCCAATGTTCATAGCAGCAATGTCCACAATAGCCAAACCATGGAAAGAGCCGAGATGCCCTTCAACAGATGAATGGATAAAGAAGATGTGGTCCGTATATACAATGGAATATGACTCAGCCATCAGAAAGGATGAATACCCAACTTTTACATCAACATGGATGGGACTGGAGGAGATTATGCTAAGTGAAAGAAGTCAAGCAGAGAAAGTCAATTATCATATGGTTTCACTTATTTGTGGAACATAAGGACATTAGGAGAAGGAAGGGAAAAATGAAGGGGAGGAAATTGGAGGGAGAGATGAACCATGAGAGACTATGGACTCTGAGAAACAAATTGAAGGTTTTAGAGGGGAGGGGGTTAGGGGAATGGGTTAGCCCAGTGATGGGTATTGAGGGCACGTACTGCATGGAGCACTGGGTGTTATATAAAAACAATGAATCATGGATCACCACATCAAAAACTAATGATGTATTGTATGGTGACTAACATAACATAATAACATAAAATAAAATAAAAAAGTTTTACTCAATCTATAAGAAACAGATAATTCCTCTTATACAAATGGACTGGACAGTAGAAAAAGGGAAAGAGAAATGCAATCTTTTTTCTTTTTTAAATATTTTATTTATTTGAGAGAGAGAGCATGCATACAAGTGGGGGGGAGGGGGAGAGGGAAACAGAGAAGCAGACTCCCCACTGAGCAGGGAGACTGCCCTGGGGCTTGATCCCAGGACTCTGGGATCATGACCTGAGCCAAAGGCAGATGCTTAACCAACTGAGCCACCCAGGCAGCCCTGAGAAATACAAGAAGAGACTGACAAGGACATACAGAAAGACTGACAAGGACAGATAAGAAAATTAGAAATTTATTTCACCTATGAACACAGATGCAGAAATTCACTATTAGCAAATACTAGCAAATCAAATATAGTCAATATTTTTTTTTGTAGTGAACTAGTAGAGTCGATCTCAGGAATGCAAGGACCACTTAATATCAGAAATTTTAATGATGTTACACATTATCATATTAAAGGAAGAAAATGGATGATCCTAATCAATCTTTACCAGTTGAATAAGTATTTGGTAAAATTCAACACTCATTCATGATGATCACTCTACTAAGAGAAAAAAGAAAGGGAAAAATTTCTGTATAAAAAATTACCCATCATCCAAATAGAGTATTTATCAAAAACATCAAAACTTGTTGTGAAACTAGAAGAATTTTCATGAAATTTAGGTACAAACAAATCTATCCATTCTCATAACTTCTAGTTTATTTTATACTAGAGGTCTTGTCCAATGCAATAAGACAAAAAAAAATCAAAGATGTAATCATAAAAGTCGTAACTAGAAAGATATTTTATATATATTTATATGATTGCATTAGCTTCATAAACAACAAAGAGAATCCACAATCTATTAGATTTAAAAAGAAAATCAAATTCAAAATACTTGGTATTTACTCAAAGGAGTTAAAAACGTTTGTGTACACAAAAATGTTTGTCTACACAAAAATTGCACATGGATGTTAAAGAAGCTTTATTTATAATTGCTAAAATTTAGAAGAACTAAGATGTCCTTCAGTAGGTGAATGGTTAAAAAACTGGTACATCTGGACAATGAACCATTATTCAGCACTAAAAAATGAGCTATTAAGACATGAAAAGACAGAGGAAACTTAAATACATATCATCAAGTGAAAAGTCAATCTGAAAAGGCTATATACTATATGATTCCAACTCTATGACATTCTGGAAAAGGAAAAACTATGGAAATATTAAAAAGATCTGTGTTCCTAGTGTTTGGGAGAGAGGGCATGATGAATAGGTAGAACATAGTGGATTTTTAGGGCAGTGGAACTACTCTGTATACCAAAATGATGCATACATGTCATATATTTGTTCAAACCCAGATAATGTACACCACCAAGAGTGAACCATAATGTAAACTATGGACTTTGAGTGATAATAATTATTGTCAATGTAAGTTTATCAGTTGTAACAAATGTACCACTCCATGGAGGATACTGATAATGGGGGAGGCTATGCATGTGTAGGAGCAGGGAGTATGTAGGAAATCTCTGAGATTACTGCTCAATTTTGCTGTAAACCTAAAACTGTTCTAAAAATTAAAGTCTCTTAAAAACAGAAGATCAAACAAATTTGCTAACTATAAAATGAATCTTAAATACATAATAATCTTTCTATTATACCAGTAATAATTAACTAGAAAACATAATAGCATCAAAGCTATAATGCATAAAACTAATAATATAATGTATTTATTCTTCATTATGGACAACTAATAATTGCTAAATCCACATGTTCAAATTAATTTCTACCTCCTCCTATGGTCTTCTTTAATCAGTAAATGAAAACACCAAAACACCATCCTTCTAGCCTAGGCCAAAAAATTTGGAGTTATCCTTGATTCCTCCCTCTTTTATATCTCATATTCAATCAGTCAGCAGCATCTGTTAGATTTGTTTTCAAAATATATCTACTTCTCATCACCTCCACTGTTAGATCCTTGGGTCCAAACCAACATATTTTCTCCTTAGTCTCTGTTTTGCCTTTGTCCTTCTATAGTCTCCTTTCCATGTAGCAGCCAAAACAATCTTTACACGTGTAAGTCAGATCATGTCAACATTCTGCTCAAAATCTTACAATAGCTTCTCATCTCATTTGGCATAAAGTCAAAGTCTTAAGGTTTATACAAGATCTTACCCATTGATATCTCTCTAAGTTTATCACTTTCTACTCCCCTCTTCACTCATTCCATTCTATATATAGTATGCTACCATCATTGCACTTGCAAGATGGAACATTTTTCCTCAAGAAATCTATACAACTCACTCTCTCACTTCCTTTAGGTTCTCTTCTTAAATGTCTCATTATCAGCTAGACTTTCTTTGAGTCCCTCATCTAAAATAGTAATTCTTTAATGTTCTCCTAACTCCTCATCCCTGGCATTCTCTATCTCCCTTATTATTCTTTATTTTCCTCAGTGGCACTTATTCCCAAGTAACACACCAAGTGTTTATTTTTTTTTTCTTATTGCCTGTATATCCTCCATTAAAGAAATTCTATGAAGGCAGGTACTTTTTTTTAACCCCCATTGCTATATTTCCAGCAACTACAACAGTGTCTGTTTTGTAGTATGTATTCAAAAATAATAATGAGAAAATAATGTGTTGGTTTTTATGTCATTCATTATATATTCCCTGGTTGAAACATATAAAAAGAAATAAAACAAGTTCTAAAGACAAGTGAACTAAACCTTGAATTTTCTTCAGATAGAACATTTCATGTAAATAATGTAGTATATTTTTCTCTTCCATTTCTTAGTATTGCTGTTGATAGGGATAACATATCTGATTTAAGAGTACATACAAAAGTTTGTTTTGTATCACAAAGCTTTAGCGAATTGACTTACCATCATTAGGAATACAAAAAGGAATTTGGATTTTGTCAGATTCAAGCTATTAAACCATTTAAACAAAAACTTCATTTCACTGAAGGATGTAGGGGAAAGTATTTATTTAAACTTCCTCAAGTTTAAAATAAAAAGCAACTTTTCCTAGGAAAAGTTGACTTTATCACAAAATGAAAGTCTCATATTTTTTGAACTGTTAGTATTCCTTTCTGATCTTCAAAAATCAACAATATCCCAACCATTTTGTTTCATTCAAGAATTAGAATGCAAATAGCATAGAATGATTGACATCAGTGAGAATAGCAGAATAAAAATCTCATAAAAACTGCTCCTCCAGAAAAACAATGAGACCACTGGCAAAGATTATCAAAATAGATGTTTTCAGAGCTATGGAAATTAAAAAAGAAATCTATAGCATTCTGAGGAGTGCACACTTAAGAGAAATAGCTGAATCTTAGTAAGAATGTGAGCTTTGTCTTAATTTGCCCTACTCTCATTTCTCAGCTCCACCATCACCTTGAAAACCAACAGTTCCATAAACCAGCAGGCTAGCAATCTCTGGAAGGGGCAGAATGTTTTAGAGCTCCCCAGAAGAACCATTTCAGGGAATTGTGATTAGTTGACCTGTCTGCCAGTTCTCTAAAAAACCTTTCTTAACAGTAGTTGTCTTTACTGGACCTGATTCAGAGCTGTCTCAAGCAGCCTTTTTTGTCAAAAACATTTATTATTTGTCAGAAACAGTCATCAGTCATTGTTTAATATTGCAGCTGCTAAAGGAGGCCATAACCATAACAATTGGGGTAAATAAGAAGCTAACAATAAAAGTTAAAAATTAAGGTTAAAAGCTGAAGAAGGCAATGTCTACATGGGGCTTTAAAAGCTCCGACATGTTCCTGGGAATTTAGAAGGCTATCCATGCATATGTAAGACTGTTTGCATGCTCTAGAAAGACCTTAGAAAGCCTTAATCTCTCATCTGTGGCTTACCTCAAGGTTCTGAACTAGTAGGAAGCAAAGGCTAAGGCACTGTAGACTGCTGCCTGAAATGTTAAATATGTGCCCCAACATGCACAAAGAGCTCTTCACCAAAGGCTGGAAGACTTACTGAGTACAAAAACTTAAGGATATCTTTTGATACAGAAACTTAAGGATATCTCTGTGTAAAAATTAGCTGACCATTAAGATAAATAAACAGTGATCATAGTTGACAAAGAATATAAACTATACAGGTTTAGTTCAGAAAAGTCACTAAATAAATAACAACCACCACCACCATCATAACAAACAGCAACAAAAATCCCTGTGGTGGGGACAGAATCTGATTTCCAGAGTTGCCATATTCTATTATTTAAAAGGTAAAGTTTTCAACAAAAACAATTATGAGATATTGGACTTACTAGACAAAGACTCTAAATCAGCTCCTTTAAATATGTTCAAAGAACTAAAAGAAACCATGTCTAAAGAAATTAAGGACCAATGTCTCATCAAATATAGAATACTACTAAAGAGAATTAAGGAAAGTGAATCAAATAGAAATTATGGAGTTGAAAAGTATGATAAATACAATAAAGTGAAAAATTCACTAGAGGGGCTTAAAAACAGATATGAATTGGTAGAAGAATGATCAGTGAACATAAAGATAGGTCAAGTGAAATTATCCAGTTTAAGGAGCAGGAAGAAAAAAGAATGTATAAAAATGAACAGAGCCTATGCAACTCTGGGACACTATTGACCATAGCAATAAATAGATACCGAGAATTGCAGAAGAAGAGAAGAGAGAGAAAGGGACAGAAAAAAAATCTGAAGAAACAATGGGTGAAAACATCTAAAATACACTGTAAAACAATCTACACATCCAAGAAGCTCAATTAACTCCAACTAGGATAAAGAAAAAAAAATCCACATTTAGACACACCATAATCAAACTGTCAAAAACCAAAGACAGAGAACCTTGAAAGTTGCAAGAGAACAACAACTCATAAATTGGACATCATCAACATTAAAAACTATGTGCTTCAAAGGACATTATGAAGAAAGTAGAAAGATAATGCATAGAATGGAAGACAATAAGTACAAATCATATATCTGATAAGGGGACCTGTATAGAGAATATGTAAAGAATTCTACAGGTCAACAATAACTCAATTAAAAAATGAGCAAAGGATGTGAATAGACATTTTTCCAAAGAAGATATACAAGTGGTTAATAAATACATGAAAAGATGTGCAACATGATTAGGGAAATGCTAATCAAAAGCACAATGACATATGACTTCACACTCACTAAGATGGCTATGATCAAAAACAGTGACAGGTATTGGCAGGATATGGAGAAATTGGAACCTTCATACATTGCTGAGGGTAAGGTAATATAGTGCAGGCACTTCATAGAACAGTTTTGCAGTTCTTCAAAAAGTTAAACATAGAATTAGCATATGACCCAGAAAATCTACTCCTAAGTATATATTTAAAAGAATTGAAAACAAATTCCTAATCAAATACTTACAAATGAATGTTTATAGGAGTATTATTCATAATAGTTAACAAGTAGAAATAAACAAAATGTCCATTATCAAATGAACTGATAAATAAAATGTAGTATACCTACACAATGTAATATTATTCAGCCATAAAGAGAAATGAAGTACTGACACATGGATAGGCCTTGAAAACATTATATGAAACAAAAAGCCATGTTATTGTATGATTCTATTTTTATGAAATGTTTAGAATAGGTAAATTCATAGGGATATAAAGTAGGTTAGGATTTGCAACAGGCTGAGAGAGGTGGGGAGTGACTCATAATGGATACAGAGTTTCTTTTTGGAGTGATGAAAATATTCTGGACTTAGATAGTTGTGATAGTTGCACAACTTTGTGAATATTCTAAAAGACACTGCATTTTACACTTAAAAAGGGTGAAATTTATGGTATGCAAATTATAGTTCAATTAATTAAAAAAAATACATCCTGTGATGTCTTAAAGACTTTGGGTTCGATTTTGGTGGTACTATGTACTAGCTATATAAACTATGAATCACTGGGTTCAGTTTCATGCTCCCATTATAAAATAGGGATAATCATACTTCATTATAGGTTCTTATGAGGATTAAATGATGTATCTACATTTAAAAACTCTAGTATATTTTTAAAGAGACACCAAGTATTCAGATATTACTAATTCTCTTATACCTTTATTTTTATTTAATTTTTCCAACTCCCAACACACTGTTATCTTATTAATTTCTATACTTACTCACCTTCCCCTTCATTAAATGGTATTATAGGGGGGAAAGATGGCAGAGGAGTAGGGGACCCTATTCCAACAGGTCCCTGGAATTCAGCTGTATATCTTCCAGACCACTCTGAACACCCACGAAATCAGCCTGAGATGTAAGAGGATAGATCTGGATCTCTACAAACAGAATATCCCCGGCAGTTGGTTTCGAGGTAGGAAGCAGGGAGCCATGATTATGCGGGCAGATAGCGGAGGATAAAGAGCAGGAGTAGGGAGCCCAGCCCTCGGGATCCTACACCGCTGGTGAGCGATAGACTCCCACGCTGGGGACGGGGCACAGACTCACAGACCAGTAGTGGCAGGGAAAGGACGTTAGGGCAGCCCCCCGGATGGAAACCTGGTGCGGCGAGGTCAGGCGTGCGAACTGGGGGTGGCTGGCGGTTTTAGAAGCACAAAGGGCAGAGACGTGCCCCCAAGCCCTGACCTGCAAGCAACGACTGGGAGCCCTGCTGAGGGGCACACAACCCTCAGGATGCTGTAGTTTATAGCAGCACAGACAGAAATGGAAATAGTGTGGCCTGGAGAGCTCACTGAAGAACAGACGGCAATCTCTCTGCTCTGAGGCAGAGGGTTGGAAATGGTCTCTTCTGCTCTGACTCTCGGAAGAGATGTGGAAAGCTGCCAGAGAAAGCCACCAGAGAACAAAAGCCCCCCAAAACTGGTTTTCCCTGAGCCCATCCCCTGCCACAGGGGCAGGGCAACTCTGCCCAAACGGGGTTCCCTGAGAAACAGTGGGGCAGGCCCCTCCCCCAGGAGATGAGCTGGGAGAACAAGAGGCCAGCAACCCTAAGGTCCCTAGAAAACAGGTGCATCTTGCTTCAGTTGTGGTCAATAATTTGGACTGTATACATTCCCTCAACAACCCCTCAACAGAATGACTAGGAGGAGGAACCCCCAAAATAGGAAAGACTCAGAGATTATGATTTATGCCACAGATTTACAAACGGATGCAGATATAACCAAGATGTCGGAGATGGAATTCAGGCTAGCAATTGTGAAGACAATAGCTAGAATGGAGAAATCGATTAATGGCAATATAGAGTCTCTAAGGGCAGAAATGAAAGCTGAATGGGCAGAACTTAAAAATGCTATCAATGAGATCCAACCTAATCTAGATAATCTAACAGCCAGAGTAAGCGAGGCAGAAGAACGAATTAGTGACCTAGAAGACAATTTAATAGATAAAAAGGGAAAAGAGGAGGCCAGGGAAAAACAACTTGGAATCCATGAAAATAGAATCAAAGAAATAAGAGACACCATGAAGCGTTCCAATGTCAGAATTATTGGAATCCCGGAAGGGGTGGAGAGAGAGAGAGAACCTAGAAGATATATTTGAGCAAATATAGCTGAGAACTTCCCTAATCTGGGGAATGAAACAAACATTTGTGTCCTAGAGGCGGAGAGGACCCCTCCCAAGATCAAGGAAAACAGGCCAACACATGTAATAGTAAAATTCGCAAATCTTAGAACCAAGAAAACCATCTTAAGGGCAGTTGGGGGGAAGAGATTCCTTACGTACAGAGGGAGGAACATCAGAATTAACGTCAGACCTATCCACAGAGACCTGGCAAACCAGAAAGGCCTGGCAGGACATATTCAGGGTACTAAACGAGAAGAACATACAGCCAAGAATACTTTATCTAGCAAGGCTGCCAAGTAGAATGAATGGAGAGATCAGAGCTTCCAAGACCGGCAGAAACTGAAAGAATATGTGACCACTAAGCCGGCCCTGCAAGAAATATTAAGGGGGGTTCTATAAAAGGAGAAAGACCCCAAGAGTGATATACAACAGAAATTTACAGGGATAATCTATAAAAAAAGGTCTTCACAGGCAACATGATGACAATTAATTCATATCTTTCAATAAACACTCTCAATGTAAATGGCCTTAATGCTCCCATAAAACGGCACAGGGCTGCAGATTGGTTAAAAAGACAGGACCCATCCATATGCTGTATACAAGAGACTCACTTTGAACCTAAAGATACATCCAGACTGAAAGTGAAGGGATGGAGATACATCTTCCATGCCAGCAGACCTCAAAAGAAAGCTGGGGTAGCAACTCTTATATCAGACGAATTAGATGTTAAACTAAAGACTGTAGTTAGAGACACAGAAGGACACTATATCATTCTTAAAGGGTCTATCCAACAAGAAGATCTAACAATTGTAAATATCTATGCCCCCAACATGGGAGCAGCTATCTGCATAAGCCAACTGTTAAGCAAAATAAAGAGTCATATTGATAACAATACATTAATTGTAGGAGACCTCAATACCCACTCTCAGCAATAGACAGATCATCTAAGCAGAAAATCAACAAAGAAACAAGAGCTTTGAATGACACACTGGACCAGATGGACCTCATAGATATAAACAGAACATTCCACCCTAAAACAACAGAATACTCATTCTTCTTGAGTGCACATGGAACTTTCTCGGAATAGACCACACACTAGGTCACAAATCAGGTCTCAACCAATACCAAAAGATTGAGATTATTCTCTGCATATTCTCAGACCACAATGCTTTGAAACTGGAACTCAATCACAAGAAAAAATTTGGCAGAAATTCAAACACGTGGAAGCTAAAGACCACTCTGCTCAAGAATGTTTGGGTCAACCAGGAAATCAAAGAAGAACTTAAACAATTCATGGAAACCAATGAGAATGAAAACACATCAGTCCAAAACCTCTGGGATACTGCAAAGGTGGTCTTAAGGGGGAAATACATAGCCATCCAAGCCTCACTCCAAAAAACAGAAAAATCTCGAATTCGCCAACTCTACACCTTAAAGAACTAGAGGAAAAGCAACAAACGATGCCTAAGCCATGCATTAGAAAAGAAATAATTAAGATTAGAGCAGAGATCAATGGATTAGAAACCAGAAACACAGTAGATCAGGTCAACGAAACTAGAAGCTGGTTCTTTGAAAGAATTAATAAGATTGATAAACCACTGGCCAGATTTTTCCATAAGAAAAGAGAAAGGACTCAAATTTATAAAATTATAAATGAAAGGGGAGAGATCACGATTAACACCAAGGAAATAGAAACAATTATTAGAAATTATTATCAACAATTATATGCCAATAAACTGAGCAATCTGGATGAAATGGATGCCTTCCTGGAAATCTATAAGCTGCCAAGACTGAAACAGGAAGAAATTGACAACCTGAATAGGCCAATAACCAGTAACCAGATTGAAGCAGTGATCAAAACCCCCCCAAAAAACAAGAGTCCAGGGCCTGGTGGATTCCCTGAGGAATTCTACCAAACATTCAAAGAAATAATACCTATTCTACTGAAGTTGTTTCAAAAAATAGAAACAGAAGGATAGCTTCCAGACTCATTCTATGAGGAGAGCATTACCTTAATCCTCAAACCAGGCAAAGAACCCATCAAAAAGGAGAATTTCAGACTGATATCCCTGATGACTATGGATTCCAAAATCCTCAACAAAATCCTAGCTAATAGGATCCAACAATACATTAAAAGGATCATCCACCATGACCAACTGTGATTTATCCCTGGGATGCAAGGGTGGTTCAACAATCGCAAATCAATGTGATAGAACACATTAATAAGAGCAGAGAGAAGAACCATATGGTCCTCTCAATTGATGCAGAAAAAGCATTTGACAAAATACAGCATCCTTTCCTGATTAAAACTCTTCAGAGTATAGGGATAGAGGGGACATTCCTCAAGTTCATAAAATCCATCTATGGAAAATCCACAGTGAATATCATCCTTAATGGGGAAAAGCTGAGAGCCTTCCCCTTAAGTTCAGGAACACGTCAAAGATGCCCACTCCCACCACTATCGTTCAACATGGTACTAGAAGTCCTAGCAACAGCAATCAGACAACAAAAAGAAATAAAAGTTATTCAAACTGGCAAAAAAGAAGTCAAACTCTCTCTCTTCACAAATGACATGATACTTTATGTGGAAAATCCAAAGGACCCCACCCCCAAATTACTAGAACTCATACAGCAATTCAGTAATGTGGCAGGATACAAAATCCATTCACAGAAATCAGTTGCTTTCTTATACACTAACAACGCAACTGTACAAAGAGAAATTAGAGAAACGATTCCATTTTAGCACCAGAAACCATACGATACCTCGGAATAAACCTAACCAAAGAGGTAAAGGATCTATACTCTAGGAACTATAGAACACTCATGAAAGAAATTGTAGAAGACACAAAAAGATGGAAAAACATTCCATGCTTATGGATCGGAAGAATAAACATTGTTAAAATGTCTATGCTGCCCAGAGCAATCTATACCTTCAACGCCATCCTGATCAAAATTCCAATGACATTTTCAAAGTGCTGGAACAAACAATCCTAAAATTTGTATGGAATTAGAAAAGACCCCGAATTGCCAAGGAAATGTTAACAAAGAAAAACAAAGCTAGGGGCATCACATTGCCTAATTTCAAGCTATATTACAAAGCAGTGATCACCAAGACAGCATGGTACTGGCACAAAAATAGACATATAGACCAACGGAACAGAACAGAGAGCCCAGATATGGACCCTCAAAGCTATGGTCAAATAATCTTCAACAAAGCAGGAAAAAAAATGCAATGGAAAAAGACAGTCTCTTCAATAAATGGTGCTGGGAAAATTGGACAGGTAACACCATACACAAAGATAAACTCAAAATGGATGAAAGACCTAATGTGAGACAGGAATCCATCAAAATCGTAGAGGAGAACATAGGCAATAACCGCTTCAACATCGGGCACAGCAACTTCTTTCAAGACACGTCTCCAAAAGCAAGGGAAACAAAAGTGAAAATAAACTTTTGGGACTTCATCAAGATAAAAAGCTTCTGCACAGCAAAGGAAACAGTCAACAAAACAAAGAGGCAACCCACAGAATGGGAGAAGATATTTGCAGATGACACTACAGACTAAGTGCTGATTTCCAAGATCTATAAAGATCTTCTCAAACTCAACACCAGAAAAAAAATAATCAAGTCAAAAAATGGGCAGAAGACATGAACAGACACTTCTTCAAAGAAGACATACAAATGGCTGACACATGAAAAAATGTTCATCATCATTAGCCATCGGTGAAATTCAAATCAAAACCACATTGAGATACCACCTTACGCCAGTTAAAATGGCAAAAATGGACAAGGCAAGAAACAACAAATGTTGGAGAGGTTGTGGAGAAAGGGGAACCCTCTTACACTGTTGGTGGGAATGCAAGTTGGTACAGCCACTTTGGAAAACAGTGTGGAGGTGCCTCAAAAAATTAAAAACAGAGCTACCCTATGACCCGGCAATTGCACTACGAGGCATTTACCCGAAATACACAGATGTAGTGAAAAGAAAGGCCACATGCACCCCAATGTTCATTAGCAGCAATGTCCACAATAGCCAAATTCTGGAAAGAGCTGAGATGCCCTTCTACAGATGAATGGATAAAGAAGATGTGGTGCATATATACAATGGAATATTACTCAGCCATCAGAAAGGATGAATACCCAACTTTTACATCAACATGGATGGAACTGGAGGAGATGATGCTAAGTGAAAGAAGTCAAGCAGAGAAAGTCAATTATCATATGGTTTCACTTATTTGTGGAACATAAGGAATAGCATGGAGGACATTAGGAGAAGGAAGGGAAAAATGAAGAGGGGGAAATTGGAGGGGGGAGATGTACCAGGAGAGACTATGAACTCCAAGAAAGAAACTGAGGGTTTTAGAGGGGGAGATGGGGGATGGGTTAGCCTGGTGATGGGTATTAAGGAGGGCACGTAGTGCACGGAGCACTGGGTGTTACACAAAAACAATGAATCATGGAACACTACATCAAAAACTAATGATGTATAGTATGGTGACAAACATGACATAATAAAATAAAATAAAATTTAAAAAAAGATGTGGTAATATTGGAATGTTTGAAATATATGAATTATTATAGCTGAAAGATTAGTTGAGTCATATTTAATAAAGAATTATCTTTATTAAATCTATCTAGAAAGAATAAATAATGTTAAAAAACCTGACGAGCATAACTTTTCAAAATGCATTTTTTTTTTTTTTTTGGTCAAGCAGCACTCAGTAAATATATATACTTATTCTTATATATTAAGAACTCTGAGAGAGAAGAGTCCAAGATGACAGAGGAATAGGAGACCTTAGTTTTTTCTGGCCCCACGAATTCAGCTAGATAGCTATCAAATCATTTTCAACACCTGCAAACTCAACTGGAGATCTAAGAAAAGAATTGCTGCAATTCTACAAATACCAAAGCAACCACTTTCTGCAAGGTAGGAGGTGCAGAGAAGTGAATCTGAGGCGATATATGGGAAGATAAATGGTAGGAGAGAGCATCTGTAAGCTGGTTCTCACTGGAAAGTGATACAGTGATATAGCACTGGAGCATAAAATCAGAACTTTTAGAAGTCTACTCCAGTGAGGGACATCCCTGTGCCTGAAAGGCTCTTAGCTGGCCAAGCAGGGTGGAATGAATCTTAGGTGGGAGAGTGTAGTCTCAGGATCTCCAGGGTCACAGAAATAACGGGGGTGCCTGATTGCAGCAGATTTCCCAGGCACTGGAGTGGGGAAGCTGGCTCCAATCAGCAAGGCTAGGAGTGGGCTTTCAGCTTGGTGTTGCCAGAAACCACAAACCGTGGCCTGGTCAGGCAACCACTCTCCCAGCAGGGGCCCAACAAATAGCAGAACCATGGGGAGACCCCCTGCACTCCCCCAGGAGGAGCAGCGTGTGTGTGTGCCATAGGAGTCTGCAGGGTTTGGAGACATGAAGCGGGTTGTGTGCCTGAGATAGAAATGCTTGGTCACAGGCTGGGTGAACACAGAGTATGGATGGAAACCAGGGAGACAGGAGTGACTGACTGCTTTTCCCTGAGGGCTCACTGAGGAGTGGGGAGCATGAGCTTTTGGCTCTGGGGGTGGAGACTGGGTGGCAGCCATCTTCTTTCTCATACTATAAAGCGGTGTGGAAAGCCTTCAGGGAATAAAAGCCATATAGAGCAATCTGGAGCTGCTTACTTAGCCTGGCCCCTTGGCAAGGGCAGTACAATTCTGCCCCGAGGCAAAGACGCAAGAGAATCAGCACAGCAGCCCCCCGCCCCAGAAGATTAGCAAGAACATCCCGCTGTTTACTGATCACAGAGAACTGCAAAACTCCAGAGTTAGGGGAAAAGAGTATATAGAATTCATATTTTTTTTCCTCATGATTCTTTAGTCTTTCAATTTTAATTTTTTCTCATTCCTTTTCAACCAATTTCTTATTTTATCAACTTTTTTTAAGTCTTAATTTTCATTTTGACAGTTACATTCTACCCTTTAATTGTATTTAATTTTCTTTTTGTATATATATATATATAAGTTTTTCTTTACAATTTTGGGATGCAGTTTCTTCTAACAGACCAAAATATACAAAGAATCTAAGGTATTGCTCTATTCTGTTCACCTGTTTATATATATTTTTTGTCGTATAATTTTCATTTTTACAGTTACATTCTATATTTCATTTTATTTAATTTTATTTTTGTACATATAAGTTTTTCTTTCTTTACAATTTTGGGATCTAATTTTCTAACAACAGACCAAAATACACTCAGGATTCAGTGTATTGCTCTGTTCTGTTCACCTGTGTGATTATATTCTCTCTTTTCTTTAATTTTTATTTTTTTCAGATTTGGGTCTCTTCTGATTTGTTTAGAGTATATTTCTCTGGGGTCATTATTGCCATTTTAGTATTTTGTTTCCTTGTTCATCTATTCGTCTCTGGACAGAATGACAAGATGGAAAAACTCACCTCAAAAAAGAGAACAAGAGGCAATACTGATTGTCAGAGATCTAATCAGTATGGATATAAGTAAGATGTCAGAACTAGAGTTCAGAATAATCATTATAAAGATACAAGCTGGGCTTGAAAAAGCATAAAAAACACTAGAGAATCCCTTTCTGGAGAAGTAAAAGAACTAAAATCTAATGAAGTCAAAATCACAAAGGCTATTAATGAGATGCAATAAAAAATGGAGGCTCTAACTGCTAAGATAAATGAGTCAGAAGAGAGAATTAGTGATATAGAAGACAAAATGATGAGAAAAAGAAACTGAGAAAAAGAGAGATAAACAACTACTGGGGAGAATTTGAAACATAAGTGATACCATAAAGCAAAACAAGATTAGAATAATAGGGATCCCAGAAAAAGAGGAAAGAGAGAAAGAGAGAAAGAGAGAGAGAGAGAGAGAGAGAGAGAGAGAGAAGCAGAAGGTATACTGGAGCAAATTGTAACTGAGAACTTCCCTAAACTGGAGAAGGAAACAAGCATTCAAGTCCAGGAGGCACAGAGAACCCCCCTCAAAATCAATAAAAATAGGCCAACACCTTGACATATAATAGTGAAGCTTGCAAATCTCAGAGACAAAGAGAAAATCCGGAGGGCAACTCGGGACAAGAGGTCCATAACATATAAGGGTAGAAACATCAGACTGGCAGAAGACCTATCCACAGAGACCTGGCAAGCCAGAAAGGGCTGGCATGAATATTCAGGGTGCTAACGGAGAAAAATATGCAGCCAAGAATACTTTATCCAGTAAGGCTGCCATTCAAAATAGAAGGAGAGATAAAAAGCATCCAGGACAAACAGAAACTAAAAGAATTTGTGATCACTAAACCAGCCTTGCAAGAAATATTAAAGGGGATCCTTTAAGCAAAGAGAGAGCCCAAAAGTAACACAGACAAGAAAGGAACAGAGACAATATAAAGGAACAGTGACTTTACAGGTAATACAATGGCACTAATTCATATCTTTTAATAGTTACTCTGAATATAAATGGGTTAAATGTTCCAATCAAAAGACACAGGGTATCAGATTGGATAAAAAAGCAAGACCCATCAATATGCTGTCTGCAAGAGACTCATTTTAGACCCAAAGACATATCCAGATAGAAAGT
The DNA here is from genome assembly GCF_003265705.2 of Callorhinus ursinus. Classification (NCBI taxonomy): domain Eukaryota; kingdom Metazoa; phylum Chordata; class Mammalia; order Carnivora; family Otariidae; genus Callorhinus; species Callorhinus ursinus. The sequence goes on from NW_027397066.1 coordinate 87,093,284, forward strand.
CAGGGGTGGAAAATCATATCATGGTAATGAACATCAAAAGAAAGCTGGGGTAGCAAGCCTTACCTCAGACAAATTAGATTTTAAACGAAAGACTGTAATAAGAGATGAGGAAGGACACCATATCATAATTAAAGGGTCTTTCCAACAAGAAGATCTAACAATTGTAAATATGTATGCCCCTAAGATGGGAGCAGCCAATTAGATAAACCAATTAATAGCAAAATTAAAGAAACACATTGATAATAATACAATAATAGTAGGGGACTTTAACACTCCACTCACTGCATTGGACAGATCATCTAAGCAGAAGATCAACAAGGAAATAAGGGCTTTGAATGACACACTGGACCAGAAGGACTTCACAGATATATTCAGAGCATTCATCCTAAAGCAAAAGAATACACATTCTTCTAGAGTGCACAAGGAACATTCTCCAGAATAAATCACATACTAAGTCACAAATCAGGTCTCAACCAGTACCAAAAGATTGGGATCATTCCTTGCATATTTTCAGACTATAATGCTTTGAAACTTGAACTCATTCAAAAGAGGAAATTTGGAAAGACCTCAAATACATGGAGGTTAAAGAGCAGAATGCGTCAACCAGGAAATTAAAGAATTTTAAAAAATTCGTGGAAAGAAATGAAAATGAAAACACAACTGTTCAACATCTTTGGGGTGCAGCAAAGGCAGTCCTAAGAGGTAAGTATATAGCAATACAAGCTTTTCTCAAGAAACAAGAAAGATCTCAAATATACAGCTTAACCTTACAACTAAAGGAGCTGGAGAAAGAACAGCAAAGAAAGCCGAAATCCAGCAGGAGAAGAGAAATAATAAAGATCAGAGCAGAAATCAATGAAATAGAAACCAAAAGAGCACTAAAATAGATCAACGAAAATAGGAGTTGGTTCTTTGATGAAAGAATTAATAAGTTTGATAAACCCTTGGCCAGACTTATCGAAAAGAAAAGAAAAAAGTACCCAAATAAATAAAATTATGGATGAAAGAGGAGAGATCACAACCAACAGTGAAGAAATACAATTATAATAACATATTATGAGCAACTATATGCCAGCAAATTAGAAAATCTGGAAGAAATGGATGCATTCCTAGTGATGTATAAACTACCAGAAGTGAAACACAAAGAAACAGAAAACCTGAACAGACCCATAACCAATAAGGAAATTGAAGCAGTAATCAAAAATCTCCTAACAAGAGTCCAGGGCCTGATGGCTTCTCAGGGGAATTACCTATTCTTCTGAAGCTGTTCCAAAAAATAGAAATGGAAGGAAAACTTCCTAACTCTTTCTATGAGGCCAGCATTACCTTGATCCAAAAACCAGACAACGACACCACCCAAAAGGAGAATTACAAACCAATATCCCTGATTAATATGAATGCTAAAAATCTCACCAAGGTACTAACCAATAGGATACAACATTAAATTAAAAGGATTATTCACCAAGACCAAGTGGGATTTATTCCTGGGCTGCAAGGGTGGTTCAACATCTACAAATCAATTTTTCATTAATATAAGAAAAGACAAGAACTATATGATCCTCTCAATAGATGTAGAAAAAGCATTTGTCAAAGTACAGCATCCTTTCTTGATTAAACCTCTTCACAATATAGGGATAGAGGGAACATACCTCAATTATCATAAAAGCCATATATGAAAAGCTCATAGGAATATCAATCTCAATGGGGAAAAACTGACATCTTTTCCCCTAAGGTCAGGAACATGGCAGAGATGTCCACTATCATCCACAGCTGTTCAAGAGAGTATTAGAAGCCTAGTCTCAGCAATCAGACAAGAAGAAATAAAAGGCATTTGAGTCAGCAAAGAAGTCAAACTCTCACTCTTTGCAGATGACATGATACTCTATGTGGAAAACTCGAAAGACTCTACCCCAAAATTGCTAGAACTCATACAGGAATTCAGTAAAGTGGCAGGATATAAAATCAATGCACAGAAATCCGTTGGATGTCTATACAGTAACAATGAGACAGAAGACAGAGAAATTAAGGAGTTGATCCCATTTACAATTGCACCAAAACCCATAAGATACCTAGGAATAAACCCAACTAAAGAGGCAAAGGATCTGTACTCAGAAAACTATAGAACACTCATGAAAGAAACTGAGGAAGACATAAAGAAATGGAAAAATGTTCCATGCTCATGGATTGGAAGAACAAATGTTGTTAAAATGGCTATGCTACCTAGAGCAATCTATATATTCAATGCATACAATCTATACATTCAATCCCTGTCAAAACACCATCAACATTTTTCACAGAGCTAGAACAAATAATCCTAAAATTTGTATGGAACCAGAAAAGACCCCGAATGGCCAAAGAAATCTTGAAAAAGAAAAACCAAAGCTGTTGGCATCATAATTCTGGACTTCAAGCTCTATTACAAAGCTGTAATCATCAAGACGGTATGCTACTGGCACAAAAACAGACACATAGATCAAAGGAACAGAATAAGGAACCCAGAAATGGACCCTCAATTCTATGGTCAACTAATCTTCGACAAAGCAGGAAAGAATGTCCAATGGAAAAAAGTCTCTTCAACAAATGGTGTTGGGGAAATTGGACAGCCACATGCAGAAGAATGAAACTGGACCATCTCCTTACACCACACAGAAAAATAAACTCAAAATGGATGAAAGACCTACATGTGAGACAGGAATTTATCAAAATCCTAGAGGAGAACACAGGCAGCAACCTCCTCGACCTTGCCTGTGGCAACTTCTTGCTAGACATATTTCCAAAGGCAAGGGCAACAAAGGCAAAAATGAACTATTGGGACTTCATCAAGATAAAAAGCTTTTGCACAGCAAAGGAAAGAGTCGATAAAACCAAAAGACAACCGACAGAATGGGAGAAGATATTTGCAAATGACGTATCAGATATAGGGCTAGTATCCAAGATCTATAAAGAACTCATCAAATTCAACACTGAAAGAACAAATAATCCAGTCAAGAAATGGGCAGAAGACATGAACAGACATTTCTCCAAAGAAGACATACAAATGGCCAACAGACACATGAAAAAAATGCTCAACATTAGTCTGCATCAGGGAAATATGAATCAAAACCACCTCACACCAGTCAGAATGGCTAAAATCAACAAGTCAGGAAATGACAGATGTTGGCAAGCATGCAGAGAAAGGGGAACCCTCTCACACTGTAGGTGGGAATGTAAGCTGGTGTAGCCACTGTGGAAAACAGTATGGAGGTTCCTCAAAAGTTGAAAATAGAGCTACCCTATGACCCAGCAATTGTAGTTCTGGGTATTTACCCCAAAGATACAAATGTGGTGATCCGAAGGTGCACCTGTACCCTAATGCCATAGCAGCAAATTCCATAATAGCCAAACTATGGAAAGAGCCCAGATGTCCATTGACAGATGAATGGATAAAGAAGATGGGGTATATATATAGAATGGAATACTACTCAGCTATCAAAAAAATGAAATCCTGCCATTTGCAATGACATGAATGGAACTAGAAGGCTAAGCAAAATAAGTAAATCAGAGAAAGACAATTATCATATGATCTCACTCATACGTGGAATTTAAGAAACAAAACAGGATCATAGGGGAAGGGAGGGAAAAATAAAACAAGACATAATCAGGGAGGGGGACAAACCAGAAGAGACTCTTAATCATAGAAAACAAACTGAGGGTTGCTGGAGGGAAGGGGGGTGGGAAGTTGGGGTAACTGGGTGATGGGCATTAAGGAGGGCAGGTGATGTAATGAGTACTGGGTGTTATATGAAACTGATGAATCACTGAACTCTACCTCTGAAACTAATAATACACTATGTTAATTAATTGAATTTAAAAAATTGAAAGAAAAAATGATAAAATAATTAAATGTTAAAAAAAGATGTCTTTCTTTATTTGAAATGGAGAGAGAGAGAACAAGTACAGAGGCAGGCAGAGGGGCAGAGGGAGAAGCAGACTCCACCCATCCCCTCAGCAGGGAACCTAATGTGGGTCTTAATCCCAGGATCCTGGGATCATGACCTGAACCTAAGGGAGACACTTAACCCACTGAGCCACTGAGGCACCTTTGTCTTTCTCTATTTTTGTAATTCTTCCTTTGCTTCTGTAATTCTTTCAGCATATGACAAGTTGAGATACTACGATTACATAGACAAAATGTGAAGCTTGCTACCTGAAGAAATATATCAAACAATCTTCTTAACTGTAAAACTAAATAGACATAAAGGTTTTCTAAAGTTGCATAAATACAATCATATATTAGAATATAGTTATGTTAAAAGGACATAAGTGATAACATTATTATGAGCAATAATTATGCTACAGTACATTTTTAACATGTCTTCCTTCAGAGTTTGTAAATTAAATCTGCAGATACATACCAAATCTGTTTTTGGAGGATCTGGACACTCAGTGGAGAAAAAAGGTGTTGAACTTCTGACTCCACTGCTATCAGGAGTTGGCTTTGGAGGTTGAGCATGCTGTCTGTAAGTAGCACTTTTAGGAGTCCAACAAAACAGGTTGATTGATTCTCGCACACAGCGTTCAATGTCAATTTCTAGATAGGAATTTTTTTTAAAAAAAGCAAACATTTAGAATTTGAATTGCTATGTTCATGTAAAAAACACAATCTTTCCTAAATGCATATGTCCACTATGACTAAGATGATAACCAATTACAAAAGATGTCAGTGAAAATATAATGTGCATTTTAATCAGCATATATATGACTACAATGGTGGGAGTATTTTATATTATTACATACCTATATATAGACATACATTTACAAATGTGAATATATACATATATTTTTTGTATACTTTATTTGGTATTACTTACACATATACACACATACGTATATATACATACATATATACATATACACAGTAGATATGTTTGGATATTTCAATATATCATTATTTAAACATCATGGAATATAACACATCTTATTTAAGAATCGGCCTCATTTGCTCTGATAATATGGTCAATTTTTCAAAGTAAAATAGAAGTTGGGGAGGGGAAGGCTAGAATTTGGGAGTGGACAGGCAAAAGATTCACTCCACCATGACTTCTAGTAAAGTATACTAAAAGTTTTATTTTTACCTATCAAAGGAGATATAAAATAAATAGGGCAAATTTTATTAAAATATCAGTTCTCAATTTTTAAAATAATTTCCTGAATTAAGTGAAGAAGGCTGTAAGTGAAGTTTCACATATAGAAAAATTGCATGCACTTGGTTAAAATGGTAAAAAGAAAGCGTCCATTTATTTGAGCAATGGTAAATATAGTGAAATGTATTTTTTAAACAGCTCTATAACACTATTAACTTGATACTCCACAAAGAAGGAACCCAGACACCAATAAGAAGAAAAATTAAAGTTCAAGATAGGTTCTCTAATCCATTTAAGAAGGAAGAGACATGCTCAATTCATTTTAGAAAAATTCCAATTAATATGGTTAAGATAAAAATTTGAAGCTAAAGAGAGAAAACCCTGTCATTTAAAACAAAGTTGATTCATTTAACACTGTTAATCTCCAAAGGAAGAATTTCAGACCATAGGTTTTGCATCTGCAGGGCTCAAATCAGTCTGACACATTTGTCACCCAGTAAAAGCTTGAAGTCAAGTCAATGATACAGATCAGAGGTTGTAGTTCAGTCATTAAATCACTAGCAATGGAAAAGTCTGTTGTATCTGCTTCCAAAACATCCTACCAATACCATAAAAGGTTTTCAGTGAATCTTGAGAATTTACTGGCATCTACCCCAGTTCCACCCTGATTATTAGTACTGGCAGATATCCCATTCTCCATTCACTTGACCTATGTCACCTCTCCATCTCAAAATCCTTCCGAAGTCCTTTGTCATAACTAAAATATTATGCAAAAAGTACTTTGTAAATTGTACATCAAAATATGCAATTATTCTTATAAAGTAATCTCTTATCCTAGGGCACTACTGTTTTTTTCTTTTGCATTATAATTTTGATTAATGCATTGTGAATAAAGCATGTAGTACCCTGGATTATGGTTTCTTAGGTTTGATTACAAGCTCCATAAAGAACTTTGTGACTCTGAAAAAAACAACTTCTCTAAATCCTGACTTCTTTATCCTCATCCATTACTATCATATCTCTCAGAAAGAGTGAACTAGTTCCAAAATAATAAAACACATCTCATATTTCATTTGGGCCAGAATAGGTGGAAAAAACATCTCTCCTGAAGACTTCTGTTCCTTTGCTCTAATGGCTTTGAACTGCTCACAAGATCTAGTGAACAACTGTGATCCTGGCACTTCTCTTTATTATCATCTAATACCCTTCGGCTCTCCCCTATATTTGATCCCTAATTTGAGAGACAAGACATTATTTACTATTTTTTTATTTACTCCATCATTTTGGGGGAATGCATTTTCTAGCAGCTTCTATGAAAGGGTGTACAGAAGGCAAATTATTTTGAAATCTTCCATGTCTTTTAATATATTTATTTTGCCCTTGACTGATAGAGTAGGCATAGCACTCTAGGGATGAATTTTTTCCCTTCAGAGTTAGGCAAAATAGTGCTCCATTGTCTTCTGAGAAGTCTGATATGGTTCTGAATTGAAATCATTTGCATGTGATTTTCCCATTTTCTGTAAACTTTTAGGATCCCTGGTGTTCTGAAATATCATAAGGATATATGTAAATATGTTACTTCATTATGCTAGGTATTTGGTGGTCCTTTTGTAATCGTTCACCTAAAAGAGAAAGTTCTTGTTTGACGTCTGTGGTAATTTTCTTTTTTCCTCTTCTCTATTATTTTAAAAAGATCTTGAACATCCTGAATTTGTTTTCTAATAATTTTGCCTTTTCTTCTTACTTTTCATCTGTATTTTTGTTTTACTCTCTGAGACTTTTCCTAAACTTTATCATCTAACTCTTTTATTAGAAAGCTCACTGCATTTCCACATCATTTTTAATTTCCAGTAAATCTTTTTTGTTCTTTGTTACTTAAAAAAAATCTGATTTGTCATAATTGCAATACCTTCTCATAATTATCTTTCTGAGGATATTCCTTTATTCAGTTTGTGTTGGTCTGTGTGTTTTAGTTGGAGATTTTCGATCTATGGTTTGTCGATCTATGACTCTACCTATTTAAAAGAACAGCATTAAAAATCAGATTGGAAGTTTTGTATATGTGGGTAGGTGTTGGTGACTGGTAGATTCACTACTGGGTAGCTTGGAGACACGGTCATTTGTTAGAAGGCCCCTAAGTAAGGTATTTCTCCTCCTGGAGACATTCTACTTCTCCAGAGAATAATTCTCTAATCCATCTAAACTAATCTTTGCCAGCATTGCCCATGAAGAGTTCTGGGGATTCTAACTACATACATCCCCTCACTTCTGCTCTCTGCTATGCTGTTGACTCTGAATATCAAGATACTTTGATTCTATTATTCCGAAGAATACCCCTCCAAATTTACTGTTCTCATGGTCATTTTTTTTTGTAAAACTTGCAAAATGAAGATATTTGAGCCACAAACAGTGAAGACTTCTGTCTTTATACCATTTTTCCCTCTATTACACTTCATCTTGTGTTAGGCAACATTATAGTGTCTGGGGACACTTTGAGATACAACTAAGAATAAACTAAACTAGGAATAATTAGTTTGGCTTAATGGGATATATTTTTATGATTTGAAGTCACTTCAGGATATTGATAAAAAATTTTCTCCTTGATGAAACTCTAGCCAGGTTCCTTTAAGCCCTTTCTTGACTATGCCTCAACTTTGGCTTATAAACACTTGAAGAAAATGCCAGGATAGTCTTTAACAGTTCAAGGCCACATCCCTAGGATGACTGTGGCACCCACCCCCTCAGCCCTTTAAGTACCTGCTTGAGAAAAGTCAGGGCTGCCAATATAATTTACTGTTTGTTCCACGCAACATTAGAAGATAGGGTCTCTGTCTCCCAGCCTCTGTGGGAAGGTAGAAACCTAACTTCAGTAAGTGCCAGTTAGCAAACCTAGATGAGTTTCACATGGACCAATGCCCTCCTTCACACTTTTTGTAATTTTTCACTTCCCTGAATCTTTTGAGCACCTCCTCACCCCCAGTCCCCACCTATTCCCTCATTCTCCCATTAAAATGCCCAGTTACCTCTGTACAAATTGTTCATGCTGGATTCTTCTTTATTGTAACAGTATATTACTGATTAAAACCTGTCCTTACCACTTTAACTAGTATCTGGCTTTGTTTGACAGTATAGTAAAGTTATTGCTCTAGAAGTGACTTCCTGAAATACTCCCATCACCCACTATACCAGTGCAGAGGTTGTAATGCAATACGATGTGTCCCAGCACCAGAAGTTTACGGTTAGGAGAAACAGTTGAAATATACATAGCCAAAAATCAGACTTAAAAGTTCTTCCAAACTTTAAACATGTAAAGTGTTGTAAGCAGAGAATCTGGTTCTCATTGATGCCTGATCAAAAGAGAAATACTCTAGGAATACTTGTAGGAATATAATTGATAATGTTACATACACAGTTATAAGTGCATCATTAACTTAAATCTGCAAATTGCAAATTGAACAGATAGTATAGCATTCCCATATTTCTCTACTACTCTGCTCATAATTTACCCTGTTTTTGACATCTTGCCTTAATGTGTCATATTTGATACAAGTGCTGAATCAGCATTGATGCATTATTAACTAAGGTCCATTAACTAAGTTTACATTAAGATTCGCTCTGTTTTGAGCAATTCTGTGGGTTTTGACAAGTGCGTAATGTCATGTACTTACCACTGTAGTATTATACAGAGGAATTTTACCACCCAAAATATCTGCTGTGCTGCAACTATACAATCCTTCTCCCCAATCTCCCCACCCCACTATCCCGTGGCAATCAGTGATTTTTTTTTTTTTTTTTTTTTACTGTCGATAGGCTTGCCTTTTCTAGAATGTCATATAGTTGGAATCATAGAGTATGTAGGCTTTTCAGACTTTTTCCTCCATGTCTGCCTATAGCTTGATAGCCCATTACTTTTCATCACTAAAAAAACATTCCAAGTTTTGGGATTTTGAAAGGTAGTAAAGAATATTTTTTAAAAGGCAATCTCTTTCTAAATGGAAATCTACCAAGTGCAAAATAGAAATGTAACCTATATTTCAACTGGGTTTAAAACAAGAAAGCAGACTGAGATCTAAGATGAATGCTTTTTAAAATTTCAGGTGAAGTGCCAAAATTTTTCATGCATTTTATAGATCTGGAGGCTTATAATATCTCTGAGTTCCTTCCATGTGCTGAAATAATATTATTTATACCTCATAATGCTACCAAGAATTAAGTAATATTATCCATATTTTATGATTGAGAAAAAAGAGGCAGAAAAATGAGTTTGGCCAGAGCTATATGACTTGTTAGTAATTGAATTGAAATTTAAACCCAGATCATGCTGCCTCCCAGGTTAATGCTCTTTCCAGTGTGCCATTATTATACCACTTTCTAAGTAAATACCTTAAATGCCACTAGACCAAGAGAACAAGGCTTCAAGCCCACCATGCTAATCTCCTAAATTCATTCCCACCCCTTTTAAACCAGAGCCTTTAAAGTTTGAAACCTTTCCAATTAAGAATGGTAGGTTGTACACATATGTCTATTCCTACTCCCTTCTGAAACATCATTAAAGGGAAACAGTAAGGGAATAAAAAAAGTATAATTCTAAGAACAAAGAGAATGTAAGAAGAACATGAGTAGACAAGAAAACAAAAATTGAGAAGATAGAACACAATTACATCAAAAGTAACTCACTTCATAAAAAGCAAGGACAACTGAAACCTTTCTATAAAGGAGAATACTAGCAAGAAGCAAGCCAATTCTTGATGCAGAGCACCAGAAAGTCTCAGGAATTGAAAGTGAATGAAAATGAGGCAGAAAAAAAACAGAGAAGAATGAGTTCTATGTATGCATAAAGAGTAGTTTCATTGCAATCTTAAAACTGTCCCCTCAAATAAAGTCTGTTAATTAAACAAATCAAAGAGCAGTGACAGAAGTGACATCAGTAAAAATAACAGAGTAGATAACCCAAGGGCATTTCTCAACGGAGTTTTTTCATTTTTTTTTTTTTTTTTTTTTTTTAAAGAACTAATAGGGCTCCTGGGTGGCTTAGTCACTTAGGCCTCTGACCCAGGTCATGATCTCATGGGTCGTGGGATCCAGCCCTGGGTCTCTGTGCTCTGCGGGGATTCTGCTTGAAGATTCTCTCCCTCTGCCGTTCCATCCCCCAACCCTCACATGCCCTCTCTCAAATAAATAAATAAATCTTTATTTATAAATAATAATTTTTTTCCTAATCCTGCAATCATATGACAAGAGGGGCCATTGAAGCTATTTTGGAATATCTTGATTTACACAGCACATGTAACATATTGGATAATTTGAACCATTTCCTTCCCCACTCTGAAATTCTCATCTGTAGTTAACAACAGTATGGTTATTATTTCATCCCAACTTGTGTTTGAGATAATATGCTCACAATTGTCCCTGTGAGGCAGCTAGCAAATTAAGTAGCCAGGAAAACTGCTAAGGATAGGAAATAAATAATTTTGTATATCCAAACCACTACTGTAAAACATGGTTTGCTTAAATAAGAACAGATAAATTGTAGAGATAATGTTTCATATTTAAAATGAGTTAAAAATTTTATGAAGCTGAGTTTTTATTTGGTGTTCACTGAGAAAGGACTAACATGTAGGAAAAAAAAAGGAATGGCCAGTAGTTTACCTAACATCAGGTTTTTATCTAACACCAGGTATTGTCGTTACTGTAGTTAAAAATGAGCTTCCTAGAAAGTCAGAACTAAACTTCTGAAGATATTAGATTGGATCATTTGAAATTGCTGATATGGAAACTTACTTTATAAACAAATAACATATTCCCCTGTAATAGTAAAAAAGTACTAGATTTGGACTCCAAATTCCAGTTACTAACTTATATAACAATGAGCATTCCATAACATAACCATGCCTCAGTTATTTCAAGAGCAAAATGGAGATAATAATAAAATCTACTTAACATAGCTGTGATATTTATACAAGATAGAAAATTTTTTTTAAATTTTTTATTGTTATGTTAATCACCATATATTACATAATTTGTTTTGGTGTAGTGTTCCATGATTCATTGTTTGTTCATAACACCCAGTGCTCCATGCAGAATGTGCCCTCCTCAATACCCATCACCAGGCTAACCCATCCCCCCACCCTCCTCCCCTCCAGAAACCTCAGTTTGTTAAGATAGAAAATTTTAAAAGCTTTATAAACCCTAAGTGATTCACAGCTATTATAGAGATTATTTACATTGCCCAAATTTTCTATTCATAATTTTGCTTTAGAAATGAAGCTTACTGTAGGAGAATTAAAAATGTACAAACTTAGGTTTTGGTTTAAATAATGTTCCTCTGTGCCACTGTGTCCACAAAGGCCACCCTGTTTGTTTAATTGAATTGAACTAAAAGTGAGTTCTTACTATGGTTCAAAGTTTGGTATTAATTGTTGAGGCATCATAAAGATGAGTAATTGCTGAGAGTGTTGGAGAGGTGGCCCAGTCAGGGTGTGGTTCCCACAGAACACCTTGGGTATTCATTCATTTAAGGACCTTGACATGTCACATTCTTGGACTAAGTAAAATATTAAGAGACCCACCTTAATAAAAAAAAAATTAATATGAACAAAAGGACCCACCAGTTATTTAACTGTCTAGCAAAACAAAACTCGGCACTATTTAAAGGAAGATGATAAAATCCAGATACCTTTCAATGTATCTTTATCAATATCCACTGTATAATAAACAATAACTACATATGCAAAGCAGAAAAATATGATCTATAATCAAGAAATAGAAGTTCATGCAAATGGACCTATAAGATGACTCAGAATCGGAATTATTAGATAAGACTTTAAAGTAATTACTATAAATATGTTCAATGACTTAAAGGAAAATACTATAAAGTGAATGGACAGAGAATTGCAAACAATAAAAAAATTGAAATACTAGAACAGAAAAATACATTATTTGAGGTAGAAATTTACTGAAAGGTCTTAAAAGCAAGATAAAAAAAAAGAACTATATTGAGGACAACACAGTCAATCTGCTAAAAACCAAAAATAGAGGAAATACAAATCTACAAGAAGGAATGAAGAGCACTGATAATGGAAAAATATGGTGGTAAAATACAAAAAAATGATCTTTTAGCTTCTTTTAATATGGTTAAAAAGTAACTAGCTATTTAAAATCAGAATAACAACAGTTTATTGTGAAGTTTATTACAAATGTAGATGTAAAATATATTAAAACAACACCAGAAAATATGGAAAGTAAATGAAATCACACTATTGCAAAGTTTTTACATTTTCTATAAAACTGTACAATGTTAACTCTGTGTAAACCATGGTAGGTCAAGGACACAGATCATAGTCCCTATAGCAATAACCAAAAGCAATTTAAAATGCAAAATAAAAAGTCAACAAAGGTAAAAGATGAAATGTCAAAATTATTTAGTTAACATAAAGAAGTCAGAAAAGGAAGAGGAGAAACACAAGCAAATGGGACAATTAGAAATATGCCCAACCATATTAAAGACAAGTGGACTAAACACTCTATTTAAAAGGAGTAAAATTTGGGTGCCTGGGTGGCTCAGATGGTTAAGCGTCTGCCTTCAGTTCATGTCATGATCCCAGGGTCCTGGGATCGAGTCCTGCATCGGGCTCCTTGCTCAGCAGGGAGTCTGCTTCTCCCTCTCCCTCTGCCTCTCCCCCTGCTTGTTCTCTCTCTGTCTCTCCCGCAAATGAATAAATAAAAATCTTTAAAAAAAAAAAGGAGTAAAATTTAAGACTGGATAAACACAGCAAATAATTATATGCCTCAATTATATGTCTAACTATATGTCTAGACAACTATATGTCTGAAAGTAATACATTTAAAATATTTTAAATATAAAATAGTTAAATTTAAAGTAACAGAATATAAGTATATATTTTAAATATTTCTAAATTTAAATACTTAAAGTCACAGATGGGTTGAAAATAAAATACAGAAAAAATACTATGTAAGAACCAAGCATGAGAAAGTTCATGTGATTATATTAATGCCACACAAAACAGACTCTAAGACAGGAAATATTACTGAGATAAAGAGGCACATTTCATAATGATAAAAAGTTCATCCATCAAGATGACATAAAAATCCTAAGTGTATATGCATTTCATAAGAGAGCTTTAAAATATAAAAGCAAAAACTGATAGAAATAGGGTTGAAATAGATAAATCTGTAATAATAGCTAGAGAGTTTAATACTTCCCTCCAGGAATTTATAGAACAAAGAGAGGAAAAGCCTAGTTAGGGTAAAGAAGACCCAAACATTATTGTTGACTTATTTGACATTTATAAAGCACTACACTCAAAAAATTTAAATAAACATGATTTTAATGTGCACATGAAACATTTAACAAGATAGGTAATAGGTGTCACATAAAGTTTCAACAACAAAATTGAAATTTTGACCAAAAAAACCTACAAGGGAAATCAGTAATTATTCTTAAAGCAATAATACTGAAAAGACAGTATAACAAAATTTGTTGTATGCCTCAAAAGAAGTACTTAGGGGCAGTTACATTAGAAAAGATGAAAGTTATAAAATCAGTACTCTAGGTTTGGTCTTTAAGTAGCAAGAAAGAGAGGGCACATTAAACCCAAAGAAGACAGATGACAGAAGAGTTAAGACAAAAAAAAAAAAAAAAAAAAAAAAAAAAAAAAAAAAAAACAGAAAAACAATAATAAAAGTATAAAAGTTAAGTTAAATTAACAAGGAAAATATTAGTGCCATTGATAAACCCCAGCAGAATGATCAAGATAAAGAGCAAATTATAAGTATATGGAATGAAAGGAGACATTACTACAGATATATCAGACAGTAAAACCATAACAATATGATATTATGAACAATTAAATACCAGCAAATTTGAAAGCAAATAAAATAGATAAATTCCTTGGAAAGCATAGTTTACCACAAACATAACTTGACACAAGAAGAAATAGGACAACCATGCGGTCACATATCTTTAAAGAAGTTAATTCTTTTTTTTTTTAAGATTTTATTTATTTATTTGACAGAGAGAGACA